>NC_084484.1:215000-515000 GCF_030035675.1 Rhineura floridana
AAAGAAAGCTGAAAAACAAAGTCCAGAGGGTCACATCACTCGAAAATGCTTGGAAGTTGTTTAAAAACACTATATTAGAAGCTCAACTGGAGTGCATACCGCAGATCAGAAAAGGTACCGCCAGGGCCAAGAAGATGCCAGCATGGTTAACGAGCAAAGTCAAGGAAGCTCTTAGAGGCAAAAAGTCTTCCTTCAAAAAATGGAAGTCTTGTCCAAATGAAGAAAATAAAAAAGAACACAAACTCTGGCAAAAGAAATGCAAGAAGACAATAAGGGATGCTAAAAAAGAATTTGAGGAGCACATTGCTAAGAACATAAAAACCCACAACAAAAAATTCTATAAATACATTCAAAGCAGGAGACCATCTAGGGAGACAATTGGACCCTTGGATGATAAGGGAGTCAAAGGTGTACTACAGAACGATAAGGAGATTGCAGAGAAGCTAAATGAATTCTTTGCATCTGTCTTCACAGTGGAAGATATAGGGCAGATCCCTGAACCTGAACTAACATTTGCAGGAAGGGATTCTGAGGAACTGAGACAAATAGTGGTAACGAGAGAGGAAGTTCTAAGCTTAATGGACAATATAAAAACTGACAAATCACCGGGCCCGGATGGCATCCACCCGAGAGTTCTCAAAGAACTCAAAGGTGAAATTGCTGATCTGCTAACTAAAATATGTAACTTGTCCCTTGGGTCCTCCTCCGTGCCTGAGGACTGGAAAGTGGCAAATGTAACGCCAATCTTCAAAAAGGGATCCAGAGGGGATCCCGGAAATTACAGGCCAGTTAGCTTAACTTCTGTCCCTGGAAAACTGGTAGAAAGTATTATTAAAGCTAGATTAACTAAGCACATAGAAGGACAAGCCTTGCTGAAGCAGAGCCAGCATGGCTTCTGCAAGGGAAAGTCCTGTCTCAGTAACCTTTTAGAATTCTTTGAGAGTGTCAACAAGCATATAGATAGAGGTGATCCAGTGGACATAGTGTACTTAGACTTTCAAAAAGCGTTTGACAAGGTACCTCACCAAAGGCTTCTGAGGAAGCTTAGCAGTCATGGAATAAGAGGAGAGGTCCTCTTGTGGATAAGAAATTGGTTAAGAAGCAGAAAGCAGAGAGTAGGAATGAACGGACAGTTCTCCCAATGGAGGGTTGTAGAAAGTGGAGTCCCTCAAGGATCGGTATTGGGACCTGTACTTTTCAACTTGTTCATTAATGACCTAGAATTAGGAGTGAGCAGTGAAGTGGCCAAGTTTGCTGATGACACTAAATTGTTCAGGGTTGTTAAAACAAAAAGGGATTGCGAAGAGCTCCAAAAAGACCTCTCCAAACTGAGTGAATGGGCAGAAAAATGGCAAATGCAATTCAATATAAACAAGTGTAAAATTATGCATATTGGAGCAAAAAATCTGAATTTCACATATACGCTCATGGGGTCTGAACTGGCGGTGACCGACCAGGAGAGAGACCTCGGGGTTGTAGTGGACAGCACGATGAAAATGTCGACCCAGTGTGCAGCAGCTGTGAAAAAGGCAAATTCCATGCTAGCCATAATTAGGAAAGGTATTGAAAATAAAACAACCGATATCATAATGCCGTTGTATAAATCTATGGTGCGGCCGCATTTGGAATACTGTGTACAGTTCTGGTCGCCTCATCTCAAAAAGGATATTCTAGAGTTGGAAAAGGTTCAGAAGAGGGCAACCAGAATGATCAAGGGGATGGAGCGACTCCCTTACGAGGAAAGGTTGCAGCATTTGGGGCTTTTTAGTTTAGAGAAAAGGCGGGTCAGAGGAGACATGATAGAAGTGTATCAAATTATGCATGGCATTGAGAAAGTGGATAGAGAAAAGTTCTTCTCCCTCTCTCATAATACTAGAACTCGTGGACATTCAAAGAAGCTGAATGTTGGAAGATTCAGGACAGACAAAAGGAAGTACTTCTTTACTCAGCGCATAGTTCAACTATGGAATTTGCTCCCACAAGATGCAGTAATGGCCACCAGCTTGGACGGCTTTAAAAGAAGATTAGACAAATTCATGGAGGACAGGGCTATCAATGGCTACTAGCCGTGATGGCTGTGCTCTGCCACCCTAGTCAGAGGCAGCATGCTTCTGAAAACCAGTTGCCGGAAGCCTCAGGAGGGGAGAGTGTTCTTACACTCGGGTCCTGCTTGCGGGCTTCCCCCAGGCCCCTGGTTGGCCACTGTGAGAACAGGATGCTGGACTAGATGGGCCACTGGCCTGATCCAGCAGGCTCTTCTTATGTTCTTATGTTCTTAACCATCCGGATCCATTAGTCTCTGGGGGCGGACCAGCTTAATAGGTCCCCCACCCTTGCAGAGGGGAAAAGCCGCTGTAAGTCTAACTTCAGCAAGCAGTGATCTGTCCATGTCAGAGGGACTGATGTAAGGCCCCCCACATTCAGATCACCAACTCCATGTCCAGATGCAAAAACCAAATCTAGAGTATGCCCTGCTACATGTGTTGGGCCAATGGCATATTGGAACAGTCCCATGGTTGTCATGGAGACCATGAAATCCTGAGCTGCCCCGGATAAGGTGGCCTCGGCATGGATGTTGACATCCCCCAGAACCAGCAGTCTGGGGGATCTCAACAGTACACCCGAGACCACCTCCGTCAGCTCAGCTAGGGAGTCTGTTGGGCAGCGGGGTGGGCGGCACACCAACAGAATCCCCAGTCTGTCCCGCTGACCCAACATATGGTGCAAACACTCCAGACCAGTAGTCACATGGACAGGGTTCTTGCAGAGGGAGATGGAGCTCCTATAGACCACAGCAACCCCCCTCCCCGACCCTCAGGTCTACCCTGATGCTGGACCAGGTACCCTGGTGGACATAGCTGGGAGAAACTGACTCCCCCCTGCTCACCCACCCAGGTCTTGGTTATACGTGCCAGATCGGCTGCCTCATCCACAATTAAATCGTGAATGAGGGAGATCTTATTATGCACCGATCTGGCATTTAGCAGCAGCATTCGGAGGCCTGAGAGCTGGCTGACAGGGCAACCAACAAACCTGCGGGTGTGGGGAGGACTGGAAAAAGGCACAGCCGTTAACTGCCTGGGCCACATTTCCCTTACCTGGCAAGTCCTCCTCACAACACCATATCTCCCTCTACCCGTCACTACACTAATTGGGGGCCCCTCATATCAGTCCTCTCCCCTGTGCTATTTAACAGCCACATGAAAATGCTGAGTGAGGTCATACAGAGTTTTGGATTGTGTTGCCATCAGTATGCTGATAGTGCACAGCTCTATTTGTCCTTTTCATCTTCTGTAGGTTACGCAGTAGATGTGCTGAACCAGTGCCTGGTTATAATAGCCTGGATGACAACCAATAAACTGAAGCTTAATCTACACAAGAGTGAGATGCTGCTAATGGATGGTTCTGACTGGCTGAGTGATGTGCAGTTGGGGTCATACCCCCTCTGAAAAAGCAGCTCCCTAAATCCCACCCCCGAATCCACTGCTTTAACTTAAGGCAGAGATAGCAGTGTCATGAAATTGTAGCATGGTTCAGAATGGTTTAAGGTAACATGGCTCTCATGTAGGGAACTGTGGGGATTTCATCTTGTGCAGAGATGGGCCTGAGTGGAAAACGTTTAAGTTTTGTTTCTCAGCTGCAGTTAATTAGGAGGCTTGAGAAGCAGCACCTGTTTATCTTTACTATCTGATGAGAGCCTGGTACCAAGGTCAAGCAGGCCTGAGAACAGTTGAGATCAGGGGGAAGGAGGGGGCCTGTTAGGCACGAAAACTGGAGAAGCTTCAGGAAGCCCAATTCCCCATTGGCGATCACTTGTGGCCAAGTAAGATTGTCTTCCAGGGTAAGGTCTTTAACAGTGGGTCCATAACTGACTGTGGAGGCCAATTCTGGATCCACACAGCCTCCCACAGTGAGGACATAAGTTTCCAGATGGAAGATAGTCGCAATGAGGATTTGTTTGACGTGCCTTCCGCTTAGCTTGTTTGTCCCGTTCGCCCTATATTCGTGCTTCTTCAAAGTCCATGGCACCTTTGATAATAGCCGACCTCCATTTGGGACATTCATGGGCCAAGACTTCCCAGTTCTCAATATTCATGTTACATTTTTTTAGATTCGCCTTAAGAACATCTTTAAACCACTTTTGCTGTCCACCGATGTTCTGCTTTCCATCCTTAAATTGGGAGTAAAGTAGCTGCTTTGGAAGACGATCAGGCATTCGAACAACATGGCCGGTCCAGCGAAGCTGATGTTGAAGGATCATTGTTTCAACACTGGTAGTCTTTGCTTCTTCCAAAATGCTAACATTAGTTCGTCTGTCTTCTCAAGTAATTGCAGAATTTTCTGGAGGCAGCATTGGTGGAATCTTTCAAGAAGTTGGGAGTGGTGTTTATAAATGGTCCATGTTTCATGGTAAGGTAAGTAGTACAATAGCTTTGTAAATAAGCATTTGGGTCTCCTTGCAAATAAGCATTACCTAATTAGAAAGCCCCCTGACTGGATAAAATAGTATGGACTGTTGCTGGGGATTTTTCCTTAAGTATAGGGGGTGAAACCTATAGCTTTTGTTCCCCTGGGTTCCATCTTGATGGGTGGTTACTTGAGTGGGGTTCCACTGCCTTCTCTACCCAATTTATGCCTCTCTGTGGGGAGGTGAGACTGTTACGAGGCAGGGCCATGGAAACTGCTAAACTACAATTCCCACCCCACACCCCCACCTAATGGTATGGCTGGTTATGCTTTCCCACGAGGTTTTGTGCAAAGAGTAACAAGGGCAGAAATTAAGATACAAAACTAAAGCTACGGCATAAATGTTCTGCGTAAATGTTATCTTGTTCTTTGGGAAATTTCATCACCCACAGTGAATCCCATTGTTTGTTAGGAGCCTTAGTTTTCAGGGTCAGTTAGAGGTACACACACACATACACAACATCACCAGACTTTCATACCCTCCTTAGCAGGAGGGGGAGAGAGGAAAAAGTCTTTTAAAACCGAGGTTTGAATCTAAAAAGAAAAGAGAGGAAGGAAGAGGAAGGGGGGCTGAGGAACATCAGAGCTCCCACACACGTGTACAATGCTCTCAAGGAACGCATCAAGGACTGCAGGGACAGAACCGGGGAGACTCTGGGTCTCGGTGCAAAACCTTGAGACCAAGAGATCCCTTCCTGGTTTTGGATCAGAGCTCTTCCACATAGCTTCAGCTGTATTCAACCGCCCACTCCGGGCATAGGATAGGTAATCTCTCCTACCTTTCACCTCTTATAGTAATAGGGTCCTTTGATTTCTTAACTTTAAAGTTATGAATGGGTTAGGATATTAATGATTAATGCTGCCACGCACCCAAGTAATTCTGTAATGCTTTCCTACTCTTTCTCTCAATAAAATCAAGCTTTGCTTTATTTTGGTTTGGACCTGCATTTCTTGGGTTAAATATAAACACCATTTAGGCACATTTCAGGGCAAAGCGCTTGTTTTATCCATAGCAAAAGATCCCCTCCTCTCAAGGAGGTGTGTTTCATGGGACATGAGGGTGGCAAATTCACACACTCAGGTTCCCAAGAGCACATGTCGTAACAAGACTCTCAACAAACTACCTCTTCCAAGTAAGTAGAATAGGCTAGTTAGATTTATTATTTTGTTTGTGTCTGAACTCTCTTATATGTTTTACCTAAGCCCCTGTTTGGGTATGGGTTCTAAGGAATTGTTTTGCTGCTATTAATTGTGCACTTATATTTTATTCAATAAAGCTACTTCTTATTTACCCATGTGTGTTCATTGCAGGAGGGGAAATCTGGCTCTGAACCTGGTACCTTGGCCACCGAGCACTGTGTTTTGGGGTTGCTTGGGGCTTCAGGACGAGGAGTGCCCATCTGGCTCTTGTCTTTAGAAATCCCTGGCAGAACTATCTCTGGACTATGGGTTTCCCCTGATTCAGAGTGGTTATTCAGATTGAGGGGTGGTGGCAGCCTATCTCCTACCTTGCAGGGTTGGTGTTGGGTTGCCCAGCCTTGGCAAGGGGGAACGGGTTGTCAGGATCCATTGCCCAGGGTGGGGAATTGGGTTCTGAGAATGCACCTGGCACCTGCAGGGTGCCTTAGGGCATGACAAGTAGCATATAGTGCTGTGCAACTACAACAACCCTGGACAGAAACAAGCTGGCAGCAGGAATCTAAACCCTGATAATCTCAGTATTAGATTACTGCCAAAATAATAACAGGATCGCTGCAACACATTTATATGGGGCTGCCTTTGAAGACAGTTGGGAAATTGCACAGTGCAGAATGAGGCCACCTGACCTTTGACAGGCTTGAGGCAAGCTGATCATACAACACCAATTCTGGCACAGCTACACTGGCTGGCCATACATTTCAGAGCCCAATACAAAGTGCTGGTTTTGAACGACCTGTGTAGCTCAGAGTGCCTCTCCCCCTATGAACCTACCTGGACTCTACAGTCTTCCTCCGAGTCCTTCCTGCAGGTGAAGTTTGGAGGGTGATAACAAAGAGAGAGGGCCTTTTCAGCGGTGGCTCTCTGCTTGTGGAACACTTTCCCGAATCTGGCTGGCACCATCATCTTTAACATCTTTTTAGCACCAGGTGAAAATGTATCTCTTTCCCAAGCATTTGAGAGATTATGTCAATAACTGTTCTGCTGTTTATTGATGGAATGTTTGCTGCTGCTTAAGTTTTCCACTGTTGCTGAGTCTGTTTTATCAGTTTTGTACTGGTTTTGTTGTAGAGTCTGTTTTTTGGCTCTCAATTTTTGTAAATTGCTTGGAGAAAAAATGACAAACTAAACAAATTATATTACAGTGTGACAAAAACAACCAAAGCAAATCATGCCCTGCCTGTGCAAAGCATGTGCTGTCCCTCTGGGTTAGTGAGGCGGCCTTTCAACCTTCACTCCAGTAGCAAAGGACACGTTTGGCTTTGACCCTGACCACTCCTGCTCAAAGTGATGAAGAGCTAAATGGGTTTTACTACTTCCACACTTATTAATCATTCAAAAGCACTGATATCGTGCTGTTCCGCTGGAAAGGCTCCCAGGTCAGCTGACTTATCACTAAAAATAAGTCCCTGCTCTCAGGCTTACAGTCTAAAGCAGGGGTCACCAACCTTTTTGGATCAGAGGGCACATTTCAAGTTCTGAGTGTGTGTTGGGGGTGCCAGTTACAAAATGAGGGCATGGCTAACAAGAAATTAGAGAGTAGTCATGATGAAGCTTGCCCATAATTCCATATGATGAAGTGTCCATACTAGAAAAGGCTAGGCCTGTTGAGTGTTTGCCATCATATAGCTGTTAAAGGCACAAGAACACTGTTTTTCCCCAATGCCATCCCTAAACCAAAGCCTAGGCTGCCATCCTTACCTAGAAGCAAGCCCCATTAAACTAAGAGAGTTGCTTCTGAGTATACCATGTATACCATGAGTGCCTAGTCTTTAGCTCCTGCAAAGCAGGAGAAACACCAAGCCTCTTTGGAAAGTTTTCACATTTGCCTTTTGGAGTAAGGTGGATTCTTTAACATTCACCCACACTTACTATGTAATAGCATTTGAGAAAATAACTTCTAGGCACTACCTGATCTCAGGTGAACCCAGCATAGGGAAGACACATCCTGGTTGCTAGGGAAAAAGGGAGGGCAAACGATAGAGATTCCAAGGACTAGAAAAAAAGAAGCAGGAAAAGTTAACTAAATGGAAGGGCAAAAGAGCAGCTCTTTAGGACTCCAGGAATTCCTATTCCTGGTGTTCAAACAACTAACTCATGAATTACAGCTCTTACTTCACTCATTGGCACAGCTTGGAAAAGTTACTTTTTTTGAACTACAACTCCCATCAGCCCAATCCAGTGGCCATGCTGGCTGGGGCTGATGGGAGTTGTAGTTCAAAAAAAGTAACTTTTCCAAGCTCTGCTCATTGGCTAATAACACTGACAGGCAGGAGCAGCCAAGCGGGTTCATTTCACATAAATCACTTAGAAGGGTACATGTACATTTGCTCCATTACTTTCTTTCTATAATGGTTAGAGATTTACCTTTTTTAAAAAAATGAAAGTTCAGATTCTGGGCTACCTGCCTGAGGACACCACTGAAGGCCTTTGCAGGTGCCATGGCATCTGTGGGCAATGGGTTGGCAAATCCCGGTCTAAAAAGACACGATACCAAAGGAGATGAGGAGGGAAGAGACACCAAATTTGTAATGTTACACCGAACAATATGCATTGTTACCTAGGCTTAAGACCCAGTACTGTAAAAATACTGAAACATACTTCTGAGTAAACAAGTATGGAATCTGGGTTGTGTGTTTTAGGGCTATTTTAGTTTTAACTGTATGCAATAGCATACACTACACCTACACAAGAGCCAGCACTTTTTTTGTGATGATTCTCACTGGTATGAAGGACTGGCATTTTTTTTTTTTGCTGCCCAGTCATATTTTGCTGACATCTACTGCACTTTTGTCAAGATATGAGTCCCAGCACATTTGTTTTACCAAAAACAGTATGGACAAAGGGGGGGTATATACTCCTGTAAGACTATATCGTTTTAGGCTAATGCCTCCCTAATGTGTGTAAGCAAACTATATGAGCTGTGTTAGAATATTTCTTCCTCCTGTGCTAGGTTTTTGTATATTGGAGGGAGCATTTTATGTGGGGAAACATTTAGATCTTCACTTGGATCCTGAAGTGGTACACTCCCCTCTATAATCTCAGCCCACCCTGGGCTCCTTTAGGAGGAAGGGACCGATATACATAGAATAAATAAAAATTCCAATGAATTCCTTTCTAGCTCGCGACCTAAACGTGAATCTTAACCATAAAGGAGAAATTGGTACTTTCACTTAACAACTATTGAAGGCTAGGTTTATGCCCATTGGCTAGACACAGGACTTTCGGGTTTCTTTTGGGCCTGTAAGGTCTCTCCCCGCCGAAGTCAGAATTGCCTGTAGAGCAGAATGTTAGCATACTATGCGATATCGAGACACATACTGCCGTCCAAACATTTCATGTGGGAGGGAAAAAAATCTAAATGGAACCTTCCATTCTATTGCAAGCTGTTAACTCTTCTCTAGCGGGCAGGTTTTGCTTTCATAATGCCCTTCCAGCTGTTTTCCCATTTGCGGAGCAGGCAGAAGAGATTCACTTCGGGGGGGGGGGTCGATTTTGATCACAAAAACCGCCCACAGAAAAAGGGTTAGTTACTCCCTCGCCGCTGCTACGATTTCTTTTTGAATCCCTCCCTTGAATATATGGTTAATTTCAGCATCCGAGTTGTTAAACACTGTTTTAAAACAAATGTTGTAGTCATACCACCACCGTGCAATTGGTCGCTACTTGTTTGAATTTCCTAAAAGAAAGCTGCCATATAAAACAACGGACAGGCTACAGCAATGTCATTATCACTCTTATCAACCGACAGCCAAAGCTCAAGTGAAGCAGATGCCTTGTACTCCATTGATTTAAAGTCAATCGAGCTGCACTTTTGTCTCGATCAAACCGCCACGTGAAAACTCCGAATCCTGGGTAGTCTGCGAGTTCACCTTTTCAAACGCTATAACGGAAACCGCGCTGCTGTCCGTCGAACTATATTTCCCAGCAGCGCATATGGCGGCGATACCAGGTTTGTCCTAGCAACAGCAAGAGTCAACATCCGGAATCCCTTCCCAGTAACGACCAATAAGCAACAAACCTTGAGCTTCGAGGGGCGTCGAGAGGAGCGTTTGGCCACCCCCACTTTACAACAGAAAGCTCCGCCCCATTCCTACCGCGGGAGCGCCAGGTGATTGGATAGCTCTTGTGAAAGAGGGAACTTCTGAGTGGTTTGGCAGGAGTCGTGTTTTAACGTCACAAAGGCTCGGTAGGTGGCAGCGGAGGAGTGAGGAGGCCGCGCTGTTCAGTAGTATCCTTCGTGGTGACGTTAACGGTGACTCCCGCTGCTTCTTGTTCCTTTCCAATAATCCTGCGCCCAACCTTCCCGTAACGGTCACGTATCCTGTAGTGGCACCGATGGTCCTGGGAGGGGGAGGGGGTGCGTAGATCCACCCTGTCCAGCGACGGGGAGGGGGGTAGACGGGGGTGATCGGCAGGTGAGGAGGACGAAGCTGTGTCGGTGTCCGGCCACACCGCCCCCTCTTCTCCTTCAGGACTTAATTTATTTGTTGTTTCCGTTGTCCCCAGATCATTTAGCGCGCTTTTTCATGGCTGTATTTATTCAGTAACTTCATAGGAGGCTCGCATCTATTATTAACGTAGTTGTAACTAGAAGCCTTTTAAAATAATAATAAAAATTATAACAATTCACATTTGTAAACTGTTTTATAGCCCGACCCTGTTCATGCTGACTTGGAATTAATCGTTTTTCCATAGTGGAGTTGTTCTCAGGCCTTTGATTGTAGCCCAAGAATACTAAAAGTGTATCTCATACACTGTCTTGACATGTTTGCAAGGGCCCTGAAACTGAGCGTTATTATCTTTATATTGTAGTTAGGTGAGGGGAAGATGAAACACAGCGGCTTATCTAAGGCCACCTTTCATGGTTAATTCTTGATAGCTATCCAAATGATAGAATATAAATGATATAGTTGTTTTCCCAAAGTTGACTTTCCCCTCTAATTTTATTTATAGTTTCTCTTCTTTTATTCCTATTGTTGTGATTGTTATATGTAACAAAAAATCTTAATAAACTATGCATGCTATACAGGTTTCATATTTGGGCTGACTAACTCAAGAGTGCTACAGGAAATGGTTATTTTGGCACTGTGTGTTAACTGGTAGATCATCTAGAGGCTGTCAGTGGGAACAGGAAGCCTGAAGGTGCAAGGTTCATGACTGGAGACCCCGTCTCAGGCATCCAAAGTGAGCAGTAGAGGTTTTCAGCTTCTTAGACTTCACAGCATTCCGTATAAGGCTGTGGTTGTTGAAGCTTTAGCGGGGGGTCTATCAACAGGGTCAAATAGGCAATGGTGAAGTTGCAGATTTTACTTCTTGCATGCAAATTGCTTCACAAGTGTAATTTCCTTTTAAAAGCCCAATATCCCACATAGATTTGATAAATTTGGGTTGAACTGTACTTGTACAGAAATGTCTTGTGTAGTTAACAGCATCATGAGTGAACTTATTCTACAAGCCAAGGAGTAATGTGAGTTAGATCACCTATCTGTCCTGAGCCTTTGCAATGGCAGGCAGCAAACAATCTGTACAGCTTAACACACACAGTTGGCAATTGTATGATCACTTCCGTTTGTTACAGCATCAGGTGCACATAACAGTTATGCCTATTATGGTTATATAATTTGGCCCTAAATCAGATGCGAAGTAAGGAAAGTGAGCTGGGGTGAGCTATACTTAAGATTTTCAAAGGTAGAGAGGCAAGACAGGCAACTGTTGATGCCTAAGGGAAAAAATGTCCAATGAAAATAAGTTCGGCAATAACTACCCTAAACACTGTTTAGGCATTTAAGCACCATGCCTACCTCTGAGCCAAGCGAAAATATTTGATTGCCTTTGTTTTTCACTTTCATTGCTTGCTAAATATCTGCCCAGGTATGCTGCCTTGTATGCTACCAAAAAGAAAAGTAGAAGAAGAGTTTTGCAAATAATAAATAACCCAATAATAAAATTTCCTATATTTCAAACTTCAAGTTTCTAGATGAATGTGAAGGTTCTTGAAAAGAAACCTACTCCTGAGTTGTGTTGATTAGGGACTTTGACCATTATTTGTGATTGTGTAGATATTCTATCTGTTTAGCTTCTTGGGAGTGGCTATTTTGGTAGGTAGAGTTAAAATAGCTGGTGCTTTGAGTACCTTCCTGTAGACAGTGGAGGCTAGTCCATTAGGGCAAATGGAGCACTGTTGCACCAACATCAGTCTGCCCACAACAAGCCCACACCTGTCTGTATTACTTACAACCTGGCTGGGAGGTAGTGCTGCCTATCGGCTTCTTACTTCTTAGTGTCAGTGTTGCCCCTTGTGGAATTCAGCAGAGAAGAAGATGGGAACAAAACTCTGCCTGTAGAGTTAGCTGAAAGATCCCTTTAAAAAAAATCATGCAAACAATTACTCCATTTGGCTAAAAATCTTTAGTTTGCTTCTGCTGTTACTGCAAACAAAGAGTGAAGGAATGCACTTCTCTGCAAGGAGTACTGCTGCCCAGTGCGTTATGTGTGTGCTCCAAGTGTGAACAGAAGTTATGGTACAAATGTGCTTAACATAGTTTAATAGCTTGTATAACTATCTGTTAAAACAATGACTACTCCTGACTCAAATAATGGCACAAACAAGCTAATGTTTTGAGGGGTGGTTGTGCTAGTCCAGCCCATACAAAGTTCCTTGTGTGAATAGGGCTTCTTTTGATCTGTATCCTGTTGCTGGGTGTCAGCATTCACAAGTAAAGTTCAGAGACACACTTGTTGTTTTTAAAATGACTCTTATAGTTAATGTTTCCCCCCTCAAATACCATATTGATCTTATGTCTGTCTTAGGTGCAAACTTTGAAACATGAACAGCAGCATACATTTCCCGTGTTCAGAACTGACTTGGCTGGAAGTGGAGCTCAGTAGTGCCCAACGCTTCCCAACTGAGTTTTCCCCAAGGCACGTTCATGTTTAAAGTAACTAGAATGGCCAACAAGAAAGAACCTCCTTTCTTCAATGATGATAACATGGGACCGTGTCATTGCAAACTTGCTTTCTATGAGACTATGGAGCTCTTCATTGAAACTCTCACTGGAACATGCTTTGAGCTTCGGGTATCTCCTTTTGAAACAGTTATTTCCGTGAAAACTAAAATCCAGAGATTGGAAGGTACATGTCCTTTTTAAATTATAAAAATCTAGGAGGATTTTAGCTCTTGTAAGGCCAATCATTTTATAGAGTATATGAATTTTGATCTCTAGTACAGTGGTTTCTGAAGTTTCTTCCTCACACTTGAAAATCGCTGAGGTTCTTGGTGGACCTCTGCATGATTTTTCTTCTGTTTGGAGCAATTGTAATGTGCTATGCTAGATGTTGTGTGATTTTTAATTGTATTTTTATTGCTTTTTATTTCTTACATTTAATTGCAATTCAAATTCCATAGAATACAATATAAGAAAGAAAAGAAGCAATGAAATGCAATTAAAGATATATATGAATATGCAGTACAATGGATGTGCCATTTCTAATCTTAAACCACAAATCCACAGACGTGACGCAGACTGCCTGAATGCATCTCACAGACACAGCTTGGGAACCCCTGCTCTAGTGTAATGAAGATCAGTGTACCAGAACTAGCTAGCAGTGAAATACCCAGTTCAGTAAGAATCTTAAAACTCTTCCTAAAAGGTCTATTCAAAGCTTTTAAATATAAATTTTATTAGCGATAAGCTTAATATGCGTTTGTGTCAGAATACTGGGCAACTAATTGTATTTTTAGCAAAGTCTCCAAACTGGAATATTAAAATGAACTTGATTATGATTTCAATGAGCCAATTGAATTAAGCATAATGAATAATTGTTCTTTGTGGGAACACCTGTTAATTGGTACTTTTTGACAGGTAAGATTCTCATTAAGTAGGTTTCACAATGATGAACTGGAGTGGTAGGGGATCATACTGCGGCATTTTTGTAAGATCTGTATCGCATGAAATATAGGATGAATATAGTGTCTGATTCAATCTTCCAAGATCAAAGTCATACTAACGTGTCCCATTTATTTCTGTCAAATAGAAATAGATAGGGGTTTGATGCTTTGGGCTAAAACCCAAAGACACTGTAGGACTTTTTAGCAGACGTGCATTGTATTGTACTGGTGTTCACTTTTAACCATAACTTTAGAATTCTGATCGAGATATATAAAAATACAGTTAATTAACAAATATAGTTAGTAAATTGTTGCCTCTATTTTTAAGAATAAAATATTGCAGAAACATAACCACACCTTTTTTCCTGTATCAGCTTGTCCATGCTGCAAATATCATAAGAGAATTCTTCATATTTAATGTTAGTTTTCACAAGAACCAAATACCCATTGCTAGTCATTTTAACATCTAAGTGATCAGAAATTTTAGCTGGTGCAAAATGCAGCACTAGAGCATTGTCTGGGGTTCACTTTTTGGAGGATATAACTGGTTTCGTTCAGTCTGCGCTCGATTAATTCCTGGACACAGTTCAAACAGCTGATTTGACCAGAGGATTTATACATTGTTCTGGATGGAGTTGAACTCCATCAGAAGAAGCAGTTTTGTAACTTTGGTATATATCTGGATCTGACGTTTTCTTTGGATGTACTGGTAGTTGTGGAGGCTAGGTGTGCCTTTTACTGGATTTGGATGGTTCTCCAGTTGTGCCCTTTGTGTCATTAGTCATTGAGGCCCAAGTATTTTCAGGTTGGGTTTCTGCAGTGCTCTTTTTTATCATTATTTAATGTTTTATTAAATTTCTTTTTCTTTTTGCACAGCAAGGAATATGAATGGGGATCGGGGGGAAAGAAAAGAATGGAGGTGTGTGGAGGAATGGCATGGGTTGGTAAAATGACTATATTGTCTTCTACCTCAAAATGGTGCTCTCAACATAGATCCAAATAATCAGGACAGTGCAGCCATAACATCTATTCAAAAGGAAATAATAACAGAACTTGCCCAAATCATGTGGGATAAGTTTGCCTGATCTCTGCCACAACACCAGCAAATAGCAGAGACAGTCATCTGTTTTTCTGGATGTGGAGAGGAATCCAGTGAACTCAAAATGGTAGTTTCTGTTGGATGAACTGTAGTTATAAATCTAAAGATACATCTTTTACTAAAAATAATACAGTCTGCCATTGGCATTTGTGCAGAGGGATTTCCATTTCCCCATTCCATTTGTCTACAACAGTGTGAACGTCACATTTGTTAGCTTTGATGAGTACCTATAAATTGCTGTGTAATCTTGGGGGACTTCTGTAAATTAGTCAGCTCCACCAGGACCTGGGGAGGGGTGGAAGTGCTAAAAGCATAGGGTCAAAAAAATCTTGATAAGTTTTTCAGTTGCATATATTGACACTTGGCCATCCGGGTAACTTAATACTGATGGTGCAGCTATACAAAGGGCTAAAACTCCTCATCCTGACAAATAAATTGATTCAGAATAAAAATCCCACTCTGGGCCCTCATCCTCTAGAGAAAAGGCATCCCAGCACTCCTTAGATTACAATTACACCTCACCTTTCTGGCTTCATAGTGGTAGATGGTAGCACTTCCTTCCCCTAGATGTGTATTGATTCCAACATCACCCATTCATAGAATGGAGTTAGATGATATGCCTCTAAGGCTGCCAATGATAATGCCCCAGGAGGTACAGGGTTTTGTTTGCAAAAGAAGATATACTTTGAAGTATAAATACAATTCTGGGAAATTAAAATCTCCCTCTCTGACTGACAGCTCTAATTTTGTGAGTAACATCCTGGGCAGGGAAGAATCCCAAATGATTTTCTGGAAGACAGCATTAAATCCTTGAAAGTAAGACTTAAGAATATACAGGGGGATACCATAAAGCAGTGGTTGCCAACATTTTTGGACCTGCAAGCACATTTTGAATTTCGAGAAAGTTCTGTGTACGGCAGTCTCAAAATGGCTGTGGTGGGGGCAAGGAATAATAGAACATGGCTGCCACAGCACAAATGGCATAATGCAAAATTAGGAAGGACAGCCATTGCTGCTTCCCCCTGCCCTCAACAACTTCATGCTTGCTGTGATGTCCCCCTCCCCCACAGTTATGCTGTTGCTGTCTAATAATAGCATTCCCCAGTACCAGGAAAAACATGCAATGTGGGAAGATCACACTCACTCTTGCACACACACCACACTCATATGAACCACAGACACGTGCATCTCTTGCACAATTTACACCATTTACTTCACATATACATAGCCACTCTTCCTTTCGCCCAAGTGCGTCTCTCCTCTCACACAGATCACACATACAAATAGACCACACACATACTCACTCTCTCGCATACACCACATAATCTCTCTCTGTCACTCAGACCTCTCATGTATCTCTCTCTCTCCCG
The DNA here is from genome assembly GCF_030035675.1 of Rhineura floridana. Taxonomy (NCBI): domain Eukaryota; kingdom Metazoa; phylum Chordata; class Lepidosauria; order Squamata; family Rhineuridae; genus Rhineura; species Rhineura floridana. Next base: position 231,025 of record NC_084484.1, read on the forward strand.
AAGTGCATCTCTCTTTCTTACACAGACCATGCTTTAGCAAATGCCATTAGGCAGAACACCGAGGAAAGGCTGCAGCATTTGAGGTGCTTTAGTTTAGAGAAAAAGCCAGTAAGAGGTGACATGATAGAAGTGTATAAAATTACGCATGGCATGGAAAAAGTGGATAGGGAAATGTTTTTCTCCTCTCATAACACTAGAACTCATGGACATCCACTGAAGCTCAATGTTGGAAGATTCAGGATAGACAAAAGAAAGTAACAGTATTTCTTCACACAGTGCATAGTTGAACTATTGAATTCACTCCCACAGGAGGCAGTGATAGCCACCAACTTGGAGGTTTTAAAAGGAAGTTAGACAAAAACATGGAGGATAAGACTATTGGTGGCTGCAAGCCATGACAGCTGTGATCTGCCTCCCTGGTAAGAGGCAGCATACTTCTGAAAACCAGTTGCTAGAAACCACAGGAGGGGAGAGTGCTCTTGTGCTCAGGTCCTGCTTGGGGACTTCCTATAAGCATCTGGTTGGCCAGTGTGATAATAGCATGCTTTACTAGATGGGTCATTGGCCTGATCCAGCAGGCTTTTCTTATGTTCACACATATAGACTACTCTTTCTTTCTCTGCCCAAGTGCATCTCTCTCAATCGAGCACACACACAGAGCATACTTAAGCCCCCCCCATTCAGAAAAGCCCCTCCACGGGTGAAGGGAGTGCCTGCCATTTAACACCTGCCCCTCCCCCCAAAATACACAAGGGCCGCATTCTGGTCCTGGGTTGGCAATCCCTGTCATAAAGGGTGTAAATGATAAGTGATAGGACACTCATCTTAAATGTATTGACTAGAGCACCGTCCAACACTCCTGATCTATAATTACGGCCAAAACGGAAGAATCGATAGTTAGTGTCCACATGATGTTCTTCAGAGTCTATATACCCAACTATGTTAATATGTCAGAGTGCCACTGGACTTGCTTTCATTATTTTGCATAATGGCGCTTGCTTAACCATGGATAGGGAACAAGATCCATCCAGCGGGCCAGATCCTGAGCTCACCCACCCCAAGGGGTTAGTTAGCAGGTGGGCGTCACGTGTGGGAAAAGTGGGTGCAGTTTGTGCTAAACAGTCTGATGGGCCAAACTCTGAGGCCTGATGGGCCTAATTAGTACCATGGACTGGAGGCTCCCCATCCCTGATCTAAAGGCTCCAGGCAGAGATAAAAAATGAAGAGAGACAGAGAGCAACCCTGTTGGTTACCACTTCCTAGGCAAAAGGAGACCAAGCCATTAATTAGGACCTGTGACCTAGGAGATAGGTACAAAAAATTGATCTATTTTAGGAACACTGGTGGAATCCCATATTTAGATAAAAGGCCATGAAAATAATTAGCCAATATATTTTATCAAACTCCTTTTCAGGGTCTAACTTGATGGGTCATAACGTGTGTGAAAGTGGTAATTCAGAGCAGTTATATTAATTAGCAAGTTCAGATTGTCCACCCCTTGTTGATGATGTATGAAACACATCTGATCAGGATATATGACAGAGGACACTATATTTTTCAGTCAATTAGCTAATAGCCAGCATACATTTTGTATTGAAGTTAATTAGTGAGATTGGCTGAAAGTTGTTACATCTCATATGATCTTTCTTGATTTGGGGATCACTATGATGCACACATCATAGTGTATCACCAGAGGAACCTGTGTCCATCATATGCTGGTACATATGGGTGAATTTGGGAACTAAAATGTCAGAATGTAATTATTGTAATTTTCTGTATATGGGGCTGTCTTTTAAAAAGTCTGGAAACTGCAGTTGGTCCAAAATGTGACTATGGGGTTGTTTGGTGCCTGGTGATCAGATCCTCCTATAACTCCAATCCTATTCTGGCTTCATTGGTTCTATTTCTCAGCACAATTACAAATCCTGGTGTTTGGCCTTTAAAGACCTTACTGGCCTAGGATAAACTTACCTAAGTATTGCATTCTCTCATGAATTTTGGAGGATGACGTGTTGCCATGTGAGATCAGGCAACTAGGTGTTAGAGACAGACCCTTTTCAGTGGTGGTGCCAAAACTCTGGAATGCTATCCTATGAAGACCTGTTGGGTTCCTTCTTTGTATGTAGAGCTTAGTATTTGTCTGGTGAAGTTGATTTTAACATAGAAAAAAAGTAGAACTTTGCACAATGCATGATTAATTGATGGGATTCACTGCTGCAGGATGTATCAGTAGCTTTGAAAAGGGGTGGCCATTCACTGGCTGTTAGCCATGATGGTGAATAGAAACTCCATGTACAGATACAGTATATCCTTGAATATCAGATACTGGGGACAAACATAATGGCTAGTAACCTCATGCCTTTGCTTTGTGGCATCTGGCTACTTATTTTTGGAAGCAGGCTAAACCAACCTTGGTCTTTTCTAGCAAAGTAGTTCTTATATTCTTATGACATCATCTTAATCTCAAGGACAGAGGTGGATGTAAGCCATTTGTGGTTACTTTATAGTAATCAAAGGATGATCTGTACATGTTTTAAAGGCACATTTAACTTTGCTATTTACATCTTGTTGTAAGATGTAGCCCTGGTACAAAAAACATGCAGCTCATATTATATATGCTTTGGCTCACATGAAGCTCACTGTATACCTTTAACATAAATGTATGTACTAAATACATTTACCATTAATTTCAATAGAGATAATTCTATGTGACAATGTTTAGCATAGTTACCTTGGTTATTTTGGACACAGCTTTACATGGCCAATAAGCTCATTAAAATGTATTGATGTCATTTTAAGGTATCCCTGTATCTCAGCAACACTTAATCTGGAATAATGTAGAACTGGAGGATGACTATTGCTTGAATGATTACAAGTGAGTATTTAAATGCAGTTACAGAGAATGTTTCTGAATACTATTTCTGTTGTGGGGGAAAAGGCTACAAAACATTTTTGGTTGGTTTACAGCATTTCAGAAGGCTGCACTTTGAAGCTGATATTGGCAATGCGAGGTGGACCTATTAATACCAGAAGAGGTAAGTGCTTATTAAATTTTCTCTGAAATATTCTTGCATAGTTAGTACAATCCAGCTAAACGTTATGATCCCACTGACTGGTAAGAGGGAGTAGAGCATGTGATTCTCTTCCCCATTGAAGATCATGTGCTGAACTACTGAATGGAAGTGTTTTCCTTTTTTGTGCTTCAATAATAATAGCAATTGCGCCCCCAATGGAGTATGAGCAAAATATTGTGATGATCGAATCTACATACTTTTCTGCCTTGTCATGTGTAACTGTAATGGCCTGGAACTGGGCCAATTCTGGTGCAAGGCCCATCCTTTATATCTCATCCTATGAGTACTGGAGTATTCTTCTCTCTCTGTCACTGAAGTAGCATTGCAGGAGCACATTGGTGCAGTGAGGGGTATTAGGACTGATGATAATTTGGGCTGTAATTTCTGTATCACACTTGGATTCTTCTTAAATTGTTGCAGTGCAAGCCTCTCTATGTGCTTCCTGGTATAGGCAAAACAGGATAATTGTTAAGCAGCTGCAGCCTGTCTTTGAGGAACAAGAAGCAGAACAACAACAAAAAAGTATATTCATTTCTTTGGCTTGTCAGATTACCATCCCAGTTTATATTGTAATCAGTTATTCAAATCCAGACTTGAGTTTGACAATCAAAATATATTAAAAGCTAATTGGTTGCAAAAAAAAGAATAGCTGTGCTCTATTTTTAATTTTGTTCTTTACAAGTTCTTTTTTTAAGAAAAGTGGAGGAAACTACATTGAACTCAGTAAAGCACTGAAGTGCCTTTGTCATTGTAATGTCTGCAATAGAATAGTATGTGTGGAAGCAGGGAAGATGGTCAGTTTCTGCACTTCCATGCAAGGGAAAATACAAAAGATATATTTCCATTATCAGTGAAATGAAGAAACAAAAAATGTGAGGCACTTGTGCCTAATGATCTGTTTGCTCTGATGACTGAAACCACTCCTAGTAACTTGTATCAAGGAACTCATAATAATATATCCATAAATAGGGTACGATGTCCATAAATAGGGTATGAATCTGAGTAGTGTGAGTACAGTGCTAAAAGAGGGTTTACTTTTACTATTAATCTGGTCAGGCATTTGATCAATTGCATGTGCAGAAACATGGCATTTTGTATAAAATGGGATACATTAAAAGGGAGAATGAGTGTTCAGAGCTCCTAGTGATAGTGGCACTCTGCTCTCTAGTGCTAGGGATTCTACCCAATTGGGTTTTGTTACCGAATTTTCCATGGTGGATATATTTAAATCAAGGCAATTTAAATCAAGATTTAAATTAACAAGAGAAACCTTTGATTTAAGTCAACTTGGTCACTTACAGTTCTTCACATATTTCTTAAGCAATGGTGCAAATATGATTACTAAAACATGTTGATTTAGTAAAATGCTCAATATAGTATTTTACAAGGTGGTACACTTTGTGTAATTGTTTAGATAACATGATTTTTATTAATTTAGGAAATAGTACATAATATTGTCTGTGTCAAGCTGCAGATTCTTATTTTTTTTAGAAAACAAGTATAGAATAGAGTTCCCTAGGAAAGCTGAGTTATGCTGAACTAAAATAAGGAATAGACTTATGGCATCACCGTTATGGTCTGCCATAATGTTCCACAATAAGGGGCATGTTATATAATATACTGTAAAATAAGAAAATGATACCCAGTGACAACTCTTAACTGTACTTTCTGTACTGTAAACTTGGGTTATAGATTTTAAACCTAGTTAACTGATTAAACAAGCCATAAGGAGCTATGGTTTATTTTCTGTTAACAAGCAACGTAGCAAAAAACTTGTTGAATGACACTAATACTAAAAGGCAGAGAGTCTTGATGAATGATGCATTCCCATAGTGCATTACAAAGTGAATTCTGCAATTACTGATATTTGTAGAGCTGCAGTTCGGTATGCCCAAGTTTTTTCATTAGGCACCACAGGGTAGATTGTTATGCTTCTGCAGACGCCTCCTTCAGTAGGCACATAATGCAACAGGTAAGGTCCTCCTCTTAGGCAGCCTAGGCCCATCCTTTGGTACATCCCTCCTGATGACTTGCTACCTGGAGAAAACAGACTCTTCGTCTCATCTGAAGGGTGGTTTTCCCAGGTATGCCATCAGGGCCCTCCTGATTTTGTGTGTGTGTGGGGGCTGCCTATCCTGTTTCAGGGGATGCGATCTGTGTTTGTTTATGTGTTCCAACTCATTCAAAAATTGTTTTTCTCACTGTGGCTAAAACTACTTTCTCATATTCCTGTTTAGTTATTTGTGCTGCTCGTTATAGCTAATTTTTCTTCCCAGTTGATTACTGATCTTGAATGTGAGTCATCCAGAATGGACTGGGATCATACCAGAAGGAGCATCAGATGTCTAGACTCACATGCATTCCTGCTTTTGGACACTTTGTTGTTGTTATATGCCTTCAAGTCAATTACGACTTATGGTGACCCTATGAATCAGTGACCTCCAGTAGCATCTGTCATGAACCACCCTGTTCAGATCTTGTAAAATCTTCTGTTGTCATTACTTTAGTCTTCTTGACATTTAGCTGTAGTCCTGCTATTGTTTGCAATATGATCTCTGGTGCCTCTTCGTTTTTTCAATCCAGCTTGGACATCTGGCATTTCTCATTCCATATAGGGTAAGAGCCTTTGTTGTAGAATCTTGAGCATTACTTTACTTGCATGGGATATTAAGGCAATAGTTTGATCATTACTGCATTCCCTGGGATCCCCTTTCTTTTGGAATTGGGATGTATACTGAACACTTCCAGTCTGTGGGCCATTAGTTTTCCATATTTCTTGACAGATTTTTCTCAAAATTTGGACAGATTCAGTCTCAGTAGCTTGTAATAATTCTATTGGTATGCCATCTATTCCTGGTGATTTGTTCCTTCCAAGTATTTTAAGAGCAGCTTTCACCTCACATTCTAAAATTTCTGGTTCTTCATCATACGGTTCCTCCGTGAATAAATCTGTCATCCTTGCATCTCTTTTATAGAGTTCTTCAGTGTATTGCTTCCATCTTCCTTTTATTTCATCTCAGTCAGTGTGTTCCCTTGTTGATTATTCAACATCCCTACTCATGGTTTAAATTTTCCTTTCATTTCTCTAATCTTTTGGAACAGGACTCTTGTTCTACCCTTTTTGTTGTCCTCTTCTATTTCTATACAGTTAACTATTGTAATAGTTCTCTTTGTCCCTACGTACTAGTCGTTGTATTGTTGCATTTAGGGTTCTGACTGTGTTTCTATCTCCTTTTGCTTTTGCTTTCCTTCTCTCTTTAACCATTTTAAGAGTTCCTTCAGTCATCCATTGAGCTCTTTCTCACTTTTTAACTAGAGGTGTTGTCTTTTTGCATTCTTCCCTGTTAACGTCTCTGACTTCATTCCATAGTTCTTCTGGTTCTCTGTCAACTAAGTTTAAAGCTTCAAACCTGTTCCTTACTTGATCTTTATTTGCTTCTGGGATGTTACTTAAATTGTATTTTGGCATTATTATTGCTTTGTTGGTGTTCTTTAGCTTTACTCTGATTTTCGATACGACCAGTTCATGATCTGTACCGCAGTCTGCTCCTGGTCTTGTTTTCGCGGAAAGCATGGAACTTCTCCATCTTCTGCTTCCAATTATATAATCAATTTGATTCCTATATTGAGCATTTGGTGATGTCCCATGTGTGCAGTCTTTTTGGTTGCTCAAAAAAGGTGTTCACAAGAAACAAATTATTGGCTTCACAGAATTCAATAAGTTTTTCTCCTGCTTCATTTCTGTCTCCTAGGCCCCACTTCCCCACAATTCCTAATTCTTCTCTGTTCCCTACATTCCAATCCCCCATGATTATCAGCACATCTTGTTTTGGTGTGTGATCAATTTCTTCCTGTAAAATGTAAATAGACTGCCTTCAAGTTGATTCCGACTTATGGCGACCCTATGAACAGGGTTTTCATGAAGCTGAGAGGCAGTAACTGGCCCAAGGTCACCCAGTGAGTTTCATGGCTGTGTGAGGATTCAAACCGTGGTCTCCCAGGTCGTAGTCCAACACTTTATGTGTGTGTACTGCCTTCAAGTCGATTCTGACTTATAGCGACCCTATGAACAGGGTTTTCATGAGGCTGAGAGGCAGTGACTGGCCCAAGGTCACCCAGTGAGCTTCATGGCTGTGTGGGGATTCGAATCCTGGTCTCCCAGGTCGTAGTCCAACACCTTAACCACTACGTAAAATCTCTCCAATTCCTCTTCTTCTGCGTTTGCCATTGGAGCATAGATTTGGATGATGGTTATGTTGCTAGGTTTCCCATTTAATCTCATTGATATAACTCGCTCAGATCTTGCGTTGTAGCTCCTAATTGCTCTTGCTACATCACTTCTCACTATTAAAGCAACCCCATTCTTAATATTTCATTTCCTGCATAAAATATTTTGTAGTTCCTTGATTGAAAATGCCCCATTCCCTTCCATTTTAGTTCGCTGACACCAAGTATTGTAATGTTGATGCGTTCCATTTCTTGCTTGACAATTTCTAACTTTCCCTGGTTCATGTTTCTCACATTCCATGTTCCTATTGTGTGCGTCGTACAACTCCGGACTCTCCTTTTGCATCTGTGCGCATCAGCCTCTGGGCTTCCTTTCGGCTTTGACCCAGCTGCGTCATTAGTCACAGCGCTACTCGTACTTGTCCTTTGTTCTTCCCCAGTAGCTCGTTGAGCGCCTTCTGACCTGGGGGGGGGGTCTCGTCTTCCAGCACTATCTTGTGATGCATTTTGGATACTGTTTTCATAGGGTTTTTATGGTAAGAGGTATTCAGAGGTGGTTTACCATTGCCTTCCTCTCAACTGATCGGTAGATCAACCCTTTGCTCCTCTAGTTGTGGCTATTGGAAACACTTTGCTGTAGGTGACTAGTGTGCTCACAGCCTAGAATGAACTCTGCTGGCTTTCATTACTGCCTGAGGGAAGAGCTAATTTCCATATGTGGCGAAGCCTGTCGAGTGTTTGCTTCATTCCCCTATCATTCTTACATTCCTCCTGTTGTGAGTTGTGTAATACAAGAAGAGTTATGACAAGTGCTGGATAACTCCTTTATCTTCCTTGAGCTCCTGAATTTCGAATCTCAGTGTTGCATTCTGTGGGATTTATCTTGAAAAGAAGAGGAAGAGAAGGGGAGAGATAAGCTGTGAATTGGTCTGCACCGGCATTTGGAGGAGTCAAATCCTTGGAGCTGGAAACTGAGAATACCGACGTTTATTTAAAACCTTTGGAATTGGAAGCTGAAAAGACTCTTGTTTATCTAAAAGATCTGTACACTGCTGAATTGACTAAAAGCCAGCTTTTCATAGACAGGTATTTTACCACCATTTACCACCATTTTGCCTGCCCGTTTTATTTAGTAAGCCCAAATATTTATCCAGCAGCAGTAAACTTGGAGAAGCCCTCAGTATTGAAGTTACATAGGAGGAAGAGCAATAAAGTTGAAATAAACCTGACCTCTCCTCTCCGCCATTTAATGGTGTTACTGAAAAGTGAAAGAGGATGAGGAGGGAACAATCCATCCTGACTGCCAGGCTGTAACATCAGCAAGTTTGGCATTGTTGTACTTTCCTGTACTTTCACGTATTTCTTTTATCTATTTCACCTCCTCCCCCCCCCACAAAGGCAACAGTATTTCTTCTTCTTTGAACTTGAAGCACTACAGGGCAGTAAAAAGGACTTCATGTATGAGGAGTGTGTTCAAGGGCGACAACAATAACAGTGTACAAGGAGGAAGAGGAGTAATTTGAAGAGACTACGCTGATGGAGGCTTGGATATGAACAGCTGCTTATAGATAGAACATGTGGCTCTGTTTAACTTAATTGCTGGCTACCCTTTTGATTGATGCAATATAAAGGGATATGGTCGCTTAAAAGCTCGCCTTTCAGAAACAATAACTGAACAGATATGATCTTTAACAGAGGCTGGACTTGGTTTGAATTTTTTTTTTCCCCTCGGATGTGCTTGCTGGAAAAGGGGGTTATAAGATCTCCAATTTTAATGTATTTGTAAAATTTATTAATTTTAGCAATTGAAAACAGAGTTGTTTGCCTGTAGCTTATATTTGTTGAAGATTAGAGCGATTTTCAGTTTTAAAATGGTTATTATGTGTGCTCAATACCGTAGCGCTACATTCAACAGTTCACCACCTAACTTAGTCCAGAAATCTATACTAGATAATTGTGAGCCAGCTAAAGAAGGAAGGGAGTTAGAAGCAAAGGAGCAGTGGATGGACCAAGAGATTCCAGAATTGCCATCTATGGACAGTTTGGGCATTTTAAACAGTCTTTGTGTAACAGCCGGGGTAGGAGATAATATAGCTCAGGGAAGAAATTCAGATATGCATTCTTTTAATGAAGGTCCAGCTAATTGGTGTATTGATCCAGATCTGATAGAAGTTAATTCCTCACCACCCAGGCAAACGCAGTTTTTTCCATATGAAGAAATATTAAATACACTTAAGTAAAGTACAGATAAGCCTGATTTAGGAGAAACAGAGGTAGAAGTTCCCTCCTTGTGGGGGCTCTTACGAGATCATTGCTTTTTATCTAAGCAAACAGCAGAAATAATTTTTTACAAAATGGATAAGTTGCAGCAGGAAGTATCTGGTTTGAAAACCACTATTGGAACATTAGTTGGCCTCGTAGAGTTGGGGATTTTGACTGTAGCCTCTCAGAGAAACTGCCCCACCCAGGAAATGGAGAACAGCGTGGGACTGGAAGACTGACAAGATAGGGACAAGCTAGAAGTTGACGAATCAGATAAAAATTTAGTAACTAAACAATTAAATGACATTATTGAAGATTGGAAAATGAATCCAGAAACTTTTCCTCATGCTTGTAGTATTGAACAAGGCCTTAGTACTGATAATGCTTCCTTTATTTTAAATCTTACTCCTTCTGATCTAAGGTTGCTGATATTAGATGAATATCCAGACATTGCCTCTCCTTCAGTACAAGAGAAACACAAGAGTACTTCGCCAAGTGTCACCTTACAAAGCCCCAAAATGTTATCTACAGAAGAGGCTTTGGATATGTTACACCCACTCTCCACCTGCCCTGTACAGCAACACAGATAGAGAAAAAGAGAACAATTCCTATTTAAAAACCAGCTTATTCAGGAAGAGACCCCCCCAGATGAACTCCGAGTGGTCATTCATCATTGGCCAGTGAGGAAACTAGGTGGAGGAATAAGATCCGAGACAGAACTTTTAGCTGAAATTCAGTCTATATTGGGGGTAGCCTTGGATCCAAGAAAAGGTGTCTTCTGCAAATGTCTGTCCCACCATGGACACAGAGGCAGCATTGAATTAACATTTTGGGATCCTGAGGTACGGTGTAAATTTTTGTCTTTATTATATAGGTTTACTGACAGAGAATTGCTATTCGAGCTGAAAGGACTAGAAAAAAGTTCTGTCAGTGGTATAGTAACCCCCCATCTTCAGCATCAAAGAGAGAAAGAGAAAGTCTAAAAACATCAACTGGAGTAGTAGGAGATGGAAGAATTCGAGAAATAAAATCCCTTCATTTGTCACATATCTGAATAATATCTGGCTATGTACCTATAGACAAGAAAACCAGAAAGAACATTATACGTCTAACATTCAAGACAAACGTTGGTCTAAAGGTAACTATAGAAGGACTAATGATGAGCCTTCTAAAACATTTTCAAGTAATTCCAACTGACTAGATACAAAGCACAAAGGGTTGAATATAATTTCCTGTTATTTGGTGGGGTGGGAAAATAAAATGGCATATAAGGAACTTATTGAAATGTTCCAACAATATGATATAATTTGCTTGCAAGAGACCTGGACTTACGAATCTAATTCCGCACACTTGCAGGGTTATAGAACATTTAGCCAGCCAGCTATAAAGAAATTCAAGAAGGGACGAGGAAGTGGAGGCCTGGTGTCTTTCATCTCATTAGAATTAGCAGGGGAATCCCAGATGGTGGACTTTGGATTACAGAACAACTATCTTTTGTCATTACAACTTAAAACAGAAACAGGAAATTTCCTTTTCTGTATAAATATCTATTTTCCACCCACAAACTGTCCACTGAAGGCTCCTAAGATATGGAACGATCAATTATTTCTGCTGGAGCAAATAAATCAAGTTCCCACAAGCGTATATTTTTATATGTGGAGACTTCAATGCCCAAATTGGAGCAGACTCTGAAGGTCTCTTGCAACCTCTGGGCATAGACTTGAAAGATTTTTTTTTAACATCCCATACCTCCATGGATAGTAAAAGCAGAGATTAAAATTCTTAGAATTTGTATACCATCAGAATTTATACACCCTGCATGGGAGCTCAGTGGACAAATCCAGAGGTTATTTCACCTACTTGAGCAAACGTGGTGCTAGTGCTATCAACCATATCGTGGTCTCCTCATTATTCCCTTTAGTAAACACTTTCGAAATTCTTGAATGAACTGTAAGCGATCATTTCCCCATATTAGTGTTCTTAAGTCCTTTGCTTGAATGTGTATCATCAACTGAAACAGTAAATTTGATTGGTGAAATGTTGGGTGAGAGGAGACTGAAATGGTCCTGCAGATTGAGTAGTACTGTCCAGGAGAAACTACAAAGTAATTATTTGGTGAGTCAGCGACAATTATTTTGGGATAAATCCTTGAATCATATAGATATCTTCCAGCAAATTGTTACAGAACTTAGACCTTGCCTCTTAACACCTATAGATAAAAATACACAGATAACACACTATGGCTGGTTCGATGCTGAATGTAAAGTGGCCAAGAAAGAACTGGCCAAAAAAATAAGGGAATCTCGCAGGAAATCATCTGAGGAAACAACGGAAAATTTAATTAAATGCAGGTTGGAATACAAAAGATTGCTTAAGAATAAGCAAGATGTATATATAAAAACCCAGTGACAGGAACTGGGTCAGGAGGTAACAGAATGGAATGAAGCTAAATTCTGCGATCTTGTCACCCGGGGTCTAAAAGAGACAAGGTCTACTCTGGAGGCTTCAGTCCCTGCCTCTACATGGATTAATCATTTTTCTAATATATTTGGTGGGCAGCCTAGTGGTGGGGTAGAGGCAGAGGTGCATAAAGATCTCGCTAACCTACCTGAGTGGCAACCAGTTACCAGCTGTGAGGTAAAGACCCTTATCTCATCTTTGAAACTAAAGAAAGCCCCAAGAGAAGATATGCTTCCTCCAGAGCTTTTGAAAGAAAATACAGATTGGTGGATACCTATTTTTGCCGGATTATTCACCACGATAAACAGCACTGAACAAATGCCTCTCAGGTGGAAAACAAGTATAATAGTCCTAATTTATAACAAAGGTGATAGGAATGACCCACAAAATTACCGGCCAATATTCCTTCAAACTTTTATGCTCGGTATCTGCTTCAAAAATTAATGGACTGACTGCAAGAAAATAAAATCATACACGAAGAACAAGCAGGATTTAGGAGAGGATATAGTACTATAGATCAATGCTTTACATTAAATGTCATCATAAGGAAATATACTAAGAATAAAAAGCATCTCTATGCTGCTTTTATCGATCTTTCTGCTGCTTTTGATTCTATCAACAGAACCAGGTTATGGGATAAATTACAAAGTTCTAACATTGACCACAGACTCCTGAAGCTGATTCAAGAAATATACAGCAACATAGAAGTGAGGTTTAGAGTTGGTTTAAATGGCGCTCTCACAGAAGCCTTTACAACGCGAGGTGTGAAACAAGGATGCCTTTTGGCTCCCATCCTTTTTAATATCTGTGTTAATGATTGGTGCCTTGGCTAGCTCGAGTAGATTCCCCTTCCCCAGTAATTAGGAATAGAAAGATTTTTATTCCGATGTATGCAGTCGATTTGGTGCTCATCTCCCTTTCTCATTTGGGCCTTAAAAAACTTTTGGACGCATTTAGCGCCTACTGTAAACTTGAACATCTAGCAATAAATTACTCTAAGACGAAAACTATGGTGTTTGGTAAACACAGTCCAAGATACAAATGGACTTTAGATCAACAGGAGGTCATAGAGCAAGCCCGTTCATTTAGATATTTGGGCATCATCTTCAGCGAGTCCCTCTCATGGAAGTGGCACAGAGAGGCGACAAAGCTGAAAGCAGAGAAAATGACAGGGACACTGATGAAGTTCTATTATAACAAAGGAGGACAGTTGATTGAATCTGCCTTAAAAATTTGCTGTAGCAAAGTGATTACACAAATGCCTTACGGTGCAGAAATTTGGGGGTTTGATACTGATACCATTAAAGCCCTGGAAACCGTACAGAATAAATTTTTCTGAAAACTTTACTCTCTTCCATTAGGAACTCTAGCAGCTTTCTTGCAAACTGAATCTGGTTGGCCATCAATAAAGACAAGAGCTGAGTGGGTACAATTAAAGTATTTTAAACAAATAGCCACTCTATTAAATGAACACTTTCCAGCATTGTGCTGTATGGAAATGAATAACAATCAGAATTGGAAGTTAACTTCCCACAGGCTCTTATACAGTTACTACCTCCCTGAGCTGAACTCTCTCTTGGGTATGGATAAGAGGCATTTAAGGGACTGACTTTTCTGGATGCATGCTAGAAGGGACTTACAATTAATTAAGATCTCCAGATTTTCCCCGTGGTTCTCTTCTGTGAAAACTGAACATTTTAGAGCTAGTTATTTGACCAAATTAATGCAAGTTAATGCATTACCCCACTTAAAGTCACTTCACTTAAAGTCGCCTCACTATAAAGTACATGCTCCATACTCCACCATACCCCACTTTAACGTATGCGCTTCGCAATAACGGACACTTAATGGCATGACGCCGCTGCCTTCTAGTGGCGATTGCTGTGCAGTACATGCATAGATAATTGCTTCACTTTAAGTACATTTTCACTTTACATATACGCTCTGGTCCCATTGCGTATGTTAAAGCGGGGTATGCCTGTAAATGCTTTTATGGTGTGGAAGGAGAAATAAATTCCCAGACCAATTAGATGCTCCAAAGGACAGAGTTTATTGAGTAATACCAATGGCCCATTTGGAGAGAGGCTCGCAAGAACCAACTCTGAGCAAAAATCATCAATACATAGCTTTATAAAGTGATTACACGTCATACACTGGTCATACACTGTAGGTGTTTTCCACTTTGACACATGGATGGGTGGTCAACTCAGCACGTTTTGGTCTTGCCCATCCATGTGTCAAAGTGGAAAACACCTACAATTTTAAGATGCATTTCTAACTCTTCTAAGACACATTTTAGCTTCATAACATCTGACTGAAATTCTATTGCTGCTGGAGCTAACCATGACTTCCCTGTTCTTTGCCCGGGCTTAGTTTCACTTTCAGGCCAGCCGCATTTTTGATAGCTTTTAATACGAGGCTTTGCGAGCCGCACAGCTGAAACCAGCTCAAGGCTTCCTCTCCTAGGGTCTTATTATGTGGGGTTTGTAAATTCTCACCACAATGGAACTGTTTCCAAGTCATGCCAACTACAATACTAGATGGATGCTACAAAAAGGTGCCAATTGAAAATAGATTGTGTATTTGTGACCAGTGTCAGGTGGAGGACATTGTTCATTATATGCAGAGCTTGGAAAAGTTACTTTTTTGAACTACAACTCCCATCAGCCCAATCCAGTGGCCATGCTGGCCGGGGCTGATGGGAGTTGTAGTTCAAAAAAGTAACTTTTCCAAGCTCTGATTATATGTTAATTTGCCCTCTACGAGCACCCAAGAGAGAGATTCTTGAAACCTCTGTTGTTTCAGGGACGTGGGAATGCCCATGTAGAATAAGTACAATTCCTCCTGAGCAATACTAATGATTACAGGACATACAAAGTAGCTCTTTTTCCGCTTGCTGCAAAAAAAAATTAGAAAGAAAAAACTAGATAAAATTGCTACAAGTTGTGAGAGATTGAGTCTTAAACTGAGCTCGCTGATGGTAACTCTGAAATTCTTTTATATTATTGGTTGCAACAGCAATTTGTTCTCTGTATACTTCTACATCTGTATGTTTTTATGTTTTTAATGTATTTGTCATGGCCTTTTGGCTAGTACAATAAATTGAATTGAATAAAGACATTGCATGGCTGACAAGGCTGATGTAATAATAGATCAGTAGTAATGGGCTCCCATGGCTACTACAGATCTGACACTCTTGACTGGGGATAACCAACCCAGCAGCCGTGGGTGCCATGGCACCCTTGAAGACCTTCCCTGATGCCTTTAGACACTACGGGGCCTGTGGGCACTGGTTGGCAACTGCAATATTATTTTAAATGGCAAAACACTGCAGAGCAGTTGCTGGAGCTGGAAAGGCCTGTCTCCTTGAATTCTGGTTGGTTTGGAAGGAAGGAGTGAGAGAGGAGTGACAGGGATGGCTTTCCCTGCTTTCCTAATGGCCAGTCCTGTTTGCTTGTTTGGTTAAGGGGTTGTGTGTGTGTGATTGAGAGAGATGCATTGAAGCAGAAAGAGGGAAAGGTATACGTGTAGTGTATGTGAGAGAGAGAAGGATTGAGGGAGAGGTGGGATTTATGTATGAATGTGTGGTCAGAGAGGAGAGATGCACTTGGCAGAGAGATTTATGTGAGACGTGTGTGTGTGAGAGAGAGAGAGAGGAGGGGTATGTATGGATGTATGCTCTGTGTGTGGTCTGTGAGGGAGAAATGCGCTTGAGCAGAGATGGACAGATGTATGTGTCGCTGTGTATACGTGTGTGTGTGTGTGTGTGTGAGAGAGAGAGAGAGAGAAACGCCTGTGAGTTTGTGGGGGGGGGAGAGAGTGAATATGGCCACCTTGTACATTTTTCCTGGTACTGAGGAATCCTCCCGCTTGTTTTTAGACAGCCACAATATCACTTGGTGGGGGTGAGGGTGGGAATCAATATTGTGTGATCTCCACAATCAGGACCATCAGGACACAGTAAGCATAAACAGTCTAGGAGGATGGGAGCAGCGGCAATGACTATTATAATTTTGTGTCATATCATATCTCTTATGAAAGCTATACTGTGTTATGCCATGCTCCCCCGCATGGCAGCCATTCTGTGACTGGACCCACTGTGCTTTCTCAAAATTGTAAATGTGCCCACTGGTCATAAAAGTTGGCAACCTCTGGTCTAGACAATGTTATTTTTCTGTAGGAAAGAGGGGATCTTTGGATGGGTTGCCCCTCCTGCTCTCTCCATCAGGCAGGTTACATGAAAATTAGGGACTCCTACCTCTGTGTGTATGAGGACAGCTCCCTTCAGTTCTGTCCTGCCTAGTTCCCACATAGATCTCTTCAGCTTCTCTGAACTAGGCAAGAACACTTTTATCTCTCTTTCCCTTTCTTCTCTGGAGGAACCTGAGGATGGAAAACATCTGTCAAGGACTGCTGATCCCAAAACCTCAGGAGCAGAGTCTTGTTGGTGTACTAGGTGTCAAATTACCTGGGTAAAAACAACCCTGCAAGGTAGAACACTACCACTACTTCTTAAGTTCTTTCCAGCTCTTGGGTCTGGAGTCCCCCCAAGCTGGATACTGGATGTCCTTGAGAGTCAATCAGGAAAAGAGCTAAAAGTCAGACTCTCTGTTCCTTGAGCCTCAAGCCACAAAAATTACTCAGTAGTAGTTTAACCATTTGGTCAGGAAGTGGTTTAGTACCAAACTCTCATCCAAGAACCACAGTAAAATATAGGAGGTAGATTTATTAATGACTATTTAAAAACAGCAGCAGAACATGTGTACCAGTGAGAAATAGAATGATAAAGTACTGTTAAGACTACAGAAGTACATTTAGGAATTATATGACAAGAAATAAAACAACCAAGCTAACTTGCCTAACTCCAATACAAACCAAATAGAGCACTTGGCCCCACCAAAGACCAGCAAGTAGTACAGGTATGTCCACAGGTGTCAGGAAACAAGATGTGAGGTATAGAACAAAGAAACCATTTTTTTAAAATAGGATAAGGCCTAGCAACAGCAAACCAGACCTCCTGCACAATCAGAGAGCTACTTGGCTGCAACGTTCCAGAACTAGAGCATAAGTGAGATTCTCCAGAGGCATCCAGTCCCATTAGGAAAATCCACTATTGTGGTCTTGAAGTATAGATTGTACTAGATAAAACAGGCCCAAGAATGACTTTGTATCTAATAAGTGAGAAGGCTTTGTTTTTTCACATAAGCCAGTAAGTCTGAGCAGAGGAAGCATTTTCTGAACCAAAGAAATATTTTCTCAATAATGTCCTGTTAGACTTTAAACCTTGTCTATGGACAGTGCCGGATTTAGACTTGGTGAGGCCCTAAGCTGTAGCTTGTTTAGCTTATGCCTAAATCCAGCACTGTCTATGGAGACATTATGTTCCCCACTTCTGAGACATTCCTAGCCCTGTTATTATTTTTTTACCAATCTAGAGGAGATTGGTAGTGGGGAGAGTGTAAGGTGCATGTATAGTTTCTGTGCTGGGTGAGAGCCTGTGAAGTGAACTGAATGATAGGAGAAAGTCACCAGATGTCTTTAGAATGAGAGTCTGAAACTGACAGAAGGCTGGCCCTCCCTGGGTGTGAGACGGGGGAGGAGATATGCCCTGAGTGAAGGTACTGAATGGGTCTGGTTGTTCCCAATTCTCTCAGAGGTATACTGGGATAACTGGTCCTGGTAGGTTTTGTTAGTGGGCTCTTGTTGTGTCCATACCATGTGTTTAGGAGGAGGCTTGGAAAGGAGGGATACGAGTGACGCCACCCCAATTTCAGTGATCATCAGTGGTCATGGGTAGAGGGAGGTATAGCCATGGGGAGGTGATGGGCTACTATAGAAGATGAGAGCAAGGTTATCTATGCCATGTTCCTTGCTTCCACTTCTTCCATGAACAGGTTCCTGTTGCTCCTCTGTTGTGCCCACTGGCCTGTGTGTACTGTTGTTTAATGCCAAATCGGTACATAGTAAGACCACACTCATCCATGATTTGATCATGGATGAGGGTGCTGGTTTGGTGTGCATTACCGAGACCTTGGTGGGTGAGCTGGGTAGAGTTGATCTGACCCAGCATTGTCCATCTGGATACACCAGCACAGGCTGCAGGGGAGGGATTTGCTGTAGTCCATAGAACTTCCATCTGTGTCAGCAGGAAACTACTCTGTCTTGGAGCTGACTGTGAGGGCCTGCACCTGGTGTTGAGCCAAGGAGACAAACTTGGGTTGTTGCTAGTGTACAGTTCACCCTGCTGCCCTACAGCTTCTCTGACCGAGCTGGCGAAGGCTGTCTTGGCTATGGCATTGGAGGAGCCCAGAATTATAGTGCTGGGTGATTTCAATGTCCATGCTGAGGCTGCCTCTACTGTTCCGGCTTGGGACTTCATGACCTCCATGACAACCATGGGGTTGTCCAAAGTTGTCACCAGTCCGACAGATAGGGCAGGGCACACCCTTGACTTGGTTTTTGCTCCAGATGGAAGAAGGGGTGGTTTGGAGATAGAGAGTGGAGTGGATGTCTCTCCATTGTCATGGTCAGACCACTTCCTGGTGAAATTTAGACTTTTGATTCTGATCCTCCCCTGCAGGGGTGGTGGACAGATTAAGACTAATTGAATCCACTGGATTCTTGAATGCCCTGAGGGAGTTCCCTGTAGATAGAGCAAGTGACTCTGTTGAAGCCCTTGTCACACTATGGAACAACAAGACACATTGGACTCTTAACATGGTTACCCCTGAGTGCCCTCTCCATCATTGTGAAGCCCAGTTTGCACCTTGGTACACCAGTGAACTAAAGGCAATGAAACAGGCTGGAAGATGGCTAGAGCGCAAGTGGGGAAAGCTGTGCTGTGAAGCTGATCAGACATGAGTAAAACATCATAACTGTGCCTACTGTGTGGTAGTGAGGGTGGCAAAGAAGGCCCACTTCTTTGCCTTCATCGCATCCTTTGGATCTTTTTCGTATTGTCAGGGGTCTCTTGACATCAGCTGCAGGAAATGGAGTTTTAGACCTTTTGGAGGCCCACTGTGAATTGTTTGCAAGGCACTTGGAGGCATCTACTAGTAGTCCCTGGTGAAGTGTCCAGTGCAACGTCTGCCACAACTTGTTGGGTTCAGTTTCAGTTGATGCAGCCTGATGACATAGACAAGGTGTTTGTGACGATGCGGCCAGCAATGTGTCCTCCTGAACCTTGCTCTTCTTGGCTTAATAAAGCTTGCTGAGGGGGTTTGACCGAATGGATCCAGGATGTGGTCAACGCGTCTTTGCAGGAGGGAGCGGTCCCAACCACCCTAAAAGAGGTGGTGATGCGACCGCTTGTGAAAAAGCCCACCCTGGACCCCTTGGTTTGTGACAACTACCCCCAGGTTGCAAACACCCCCTTTTTAGGGAAGGTGATTAAGAGGGTTGTGGCACAGCCATAGCAAGTACTCTTGGATGAAACAGATTATCGAGATCCATTCCAACCTTGGTTATGGGACTGATTCGGCTTTGATCACCCTAATGGATGACCTTTATCAGGAGAAGGACAGCAGGAGTGTGATCCTCTTATTCTTACTTGATCTCTCGGCAGCTTTTGATACTGTTGACCCCATTGGTATCCTTCTGAGCCAACTTAGTGAGATGGGTATCTGCTTTAACAGTGGTTCAAATCCTATCTCCAGGGTTGTTTTCAGAGAATAGCATTGGCTGATTGACTTTTGGCCCCCTGTCAGTTGTGCTCTGGGGTGCTGCAGGGTACCAACTTGTCCCCAATGCTGTTAAACATCTATATGAAGCCCTTGGGGGCAGTCATCAGGAGATTTGGGGTGATGTGATCGTACCCAGATCTGTTTCTCTGCAATGTCTGAATTGGGAGAGGCTGTGCAAGCCCTGGACCAGTGCCTGGACTCGGTGGTTGGTTGGATGAGGGTCAGTAAACTGAGTCTGAATCCTAGCAAGGTTCTGTGGGTTGGTGGTTCCCGAGTACAGATAATTGGTCAATTGGCTGCTTTGGATGGGGTCATACTTTCTCTGAAAGAATAGGTTCATAGTCTGGGAGTGATCCTGGATCCATCCTTGTCGCTAGAGACCCAGGTGACCTCAGTGACTAGGAGTGCCTTTCACCAGCTTTGGCTTGTAAGACAGCTGCAGCCGTTTCTGGACCGGGATAGCCTGACCACTGTCGTCCATGTACTGGTAACCTCCAGGCTGGATTACTGTAATGCGCTCTATGTGGGGCTGCCCTTGAGGTTGGTCCAGAAGCTGCAGCTGGTGCAAAATGCAGCAGCATGACTGCCCACTAGGGCAGGGCATCACCAGCATGTCCCCCCACTGAAATAATTGCACTGGCTGCCCATTAGCTACTGGGCCAAGTTCAAGGTTCTGGTTTTGGTGTACAAAATCCTGTATAGCTTGGGACCACGATAACTGAAAAATTAGCTTACCCCTTATATACCCAGTCGATCACTGTGCTCTGCAGGTAAGGGCCTCTTGCAGATACCATCTTATCAGGAGGTCCGTTCAGCACAACATAGAAAGCAGATATTTAGTGTTGTGGCACCTACCCTTTGGAATTCCCTCCTCTTAAATATTAGACAGGCGCCATCTCTGTTATCTTTTTGGCACCTACTGAAGACCTTGCTCTTTCAGACCTTATCTCAGTCAGTGTTGGAATTGCTTTTTAAGATGTTTCTAATGCTTTTTTTTAAAAAAAGATGTTTTTAAAGATGTTTTGTTTTAATATATTTTAAAGTCTATTTTAAGATGTTTTAGAGTGTTTTAGTGTGTTGTTTGCAGCTTTGACTGGGCTCCTCTGGGAGGAAGGGTGGGATATACATTTAATTAATTGGTGATGATGACGATGATGATAATAATGATGACTCTTTGGAGCTTGACCTGAGAGGCACAAGGAGAGGCACTACCACTAATCTTGAAGATTCAGCTGAAAACCCAGGGCTCCCCAAGGCCACTAAGGAGAATGCTATCCCTCTGGGGCCAGCAGGTTCTCCCTTCTCTGGCCAGTGTTGGCTTCATTGAGTGGTTTGGGGGCATCTAACTCCCACCCCTTCCTATTGTCAATGGAGTGGCCTTGGACCTTGATTTTTGCCCTTGGGTACAGTGAGTTATTGCCATGGATCTGGAGAGGAAGTAAGACCCCCACAGAGGCCAAGGTCCCTATCTATCTGCTTCTCATTCGACCAGCCAAACCCACAAAGATGGCAGCTGCTTATCAGAAAAAAAGGACGGAAATCCTTTTCTTCTCTCTCCTGTCTCATCAGACAACAAGCTCTCTTTGCTAAAAAGAGGCAGAGACAGGAAGCACAAGCAACACTGTTCTCCTGGGTGGGCTTGTATTGAGTCCCAATAGGGCCCTGGGTGAGAGACAGGAGGACACTGACAGGGAGAAAAGGAAGAGGCCAATTCAGTGCTCTGTTTCGAGACCAAGATGGCAAATGAAGCTGTATCTTTTTTCTAAGTTCCAGGTCCTGACATTGTTTTAATCCCCCTATGCTTACTACTTTTAATGTTTTAATTAATTGAAATTCCAGCTACAAATTTGTGGGCAGGATTTCAATCTGCTTTTCTTCAAGGTTGCTTGTTTTTTGTTGGAATAGTTATCTGCAATTTGCTGCCCAGGGGATGACTACAGAGTTTTGGAGCAATTATGGTGCTCCCAGACTGAATGCTGCTGACGGAGCTGTTTAAACTTTCAGAACACAGTGAGATTTGGAAGAATTTTGACTGCAGGTCTTGTATAATCTTGTATGAACTTGTATGAACTTTAATAAAGCCCTTGTTATCCTCTGTGTTTAACTCGTCAGGGGGTGCTGAGCTTGATAAGCTTGTTACAATGGCTCGTACGCATGCACAATAAGCTCGGGCTTCTGCTAATTTAGCATTAACGGGACAGACACAAATCAATTATAGATTACTGTGTCCCAGCTCAAGATCTTCAGCAATTAAGCCCCAACTGCTCCATACGATGGCAGACTAGTGTTTGGGCTTTGGTTTCTCCTAATAACCCTGCTATCATAGGCGGAGGCAGTAAAAGGAACTCTCTGAACAATGCGTCTTGGGCTCTGGGCTCTCCCAATACTGTTAACCAGGGTAAAGGTAGTGAAAGAATTTTATTCAACAACGTGCCTTGGGATTCCAAAGAAGATCCACAGAGATAGGCAATTGGTCACTGGATCCAGATATTCTGGAAAAGGACTTAGCGGGTGTGCAGCAAGAAAATATAAACTTTACTTCACCCAAGGTATATCGCAGACCCTCAGTAAAGACCCACAAAAGACCCAGGTGAGCTAAGTTGTGAATAGGCAGAGAATATATTCAAATATTTAAGAGACCAGTGTTTCCGTTCTGCTCAAACTAATCAAAACCTTTTCAACAATTTATCTTCCATTAAACAAGAAATTTCTGGTCTGAAAACTCTACTTCAATCAATAGCTGCCCTGATAAAATTGGGAATAATAAGAGCGTCTCTGCCCAACGTTTTTGCAGACAGCAGCCCAGTTGATCTTCAGGCTGCTGATTCTGAGTTCAGGGGCACCAGAAGAGCTTCCACCGATTCCCCCCTTTTTAAAGGTCAATTTTCTTCTTGGCATTTGGAAGAGATAATGCTGGATTTGGCTACAAACGCAGAGACTAAAACAGCCAACTCAGTTAGAAAAGATGTTATTGGAAATATCACTGAGGACTGTAATTTGACTTTATCAAACCCAGATCTAATTTTCTTGGATGAGTGGTATGATGACCTCCAGGGAGAATCCAGCCAGCAATCCACACCAGTACTTGCACTGTGCGAAAGAAATTTCCAGGGAGCTGAGATTAACAAACAATATTTGGGACAGCAAATATCTGGTATTGGTTTGACTTTATAGAGGACTTGTTTCCTACTAAGGTGGCATGTAGTATTTGTTGTTGTTATGTGCCTTCAACTTATGGCGACCCTATGAATCAGTGACCTCCAAGAGCAGCTGTCATGAACCACCCTGTTCAGATCTTGTAAGTTCAGGTCTGTGGCTTCCTTTATGGAATCAGTCCATCTCTTGTTTGGCCTTCCTCTTCTTCTACTCCCTTCTGTTTTCCCCAGCATTATTGTCTTTTCTAGTGAATCGTGTCTTCTCATTACGTGTCCAAAGTGTGATAACCCCAGTTTCATCATTTTAGCTTCTAATGATAGTTCTGGTTTAATTTGTTCTAACACTCAATTATTTGTCTTTTTTGCAGCCCATGGTATGTACAAAATTCTCTTCCAGCACCACATTTCAAATCAGTGGATTTTTCTCTTACCCACTTTTTTCACCGTCCAACTTTCGCATCCACACATAGAGATTGGGAATACCATGGTCTGAATGATCCTGACTTTAGTGTTCAGTGATACATCTTTGCATTTGAGGACCTTTTCTAGTTCTCTCATAGCTGCCTTCCCCAGTCCTAGCCTTCTTCTAATTTCTTGATTAGTGTCTCCATTTTGGTTAATGACTGTGCCAAGGTATTGATAATCCTTGACAAGTTCACCATTTTTAATTGGCCTCTTAGAAAGCCAGATAGTGCTTGAACGTCTAACCTAGAGGTGTTGCAGGACATACTGGATACTTTGAGCAATATTGGGATTCCACAATGGGCATAAAATGCTTTTGCATATATCCCAAAAGATATAAGATGAAGAGAGGCAGAGAGAACTTGACATTTACTAATAATGGACAAGTTCTTCATTTTTGGAATCTCCTATACAAATGTAAACATAGAGAAATTTCATTCAATTGGGCTACATGTTCTATCCATGATAATTAGATATAAATTTAACACTAAGAATTCCTGTATTCAAAGTACATCAAGGTTACAGAATAGTAAGCTGAGATTTAAATATAGAGAGGAGTCTCCTGAAGTACAGCAAATGTATAAAATAGATTATATAGGAAATCAAGTAAGAGTCTCTGGCAATGAGGAACAAATGATTTCACAAATCCCCTTTCCAGAAACCCTAGATATATTTCTTCACCTAGAAAACTTTAAAAAATGACTCTTTAAAATTGGACTATAAGAGGTGGAGCAGGATCGTTTTTAGGGGCAAAGGCTATTTTATCAGAATTAAGCCACCTAACTCAAATAAATTTAAAATGGGATTAGGTGGAAATACTGGGAATAGCCCCAGGAGAAGAGAACAGAAAAAGGGATCTGGGATTCCACCCGGGCAATTTGCATGCCCATGTTTATAGATTCCTCCTTGAACTTGGCTTGTATCCTGGTCAAGGTGGCCCTCCAAAGGGTAAATCTCAACAACATAGCTTACACCATCATTATTCCCTGGGCACCACATTTGCAGAAAATTTCCCCCCATTTTTAACATCTCCTAATAATATTATATTGAAGCACCCTAAGACTCTTAACCCCCAGGCTATTCAACAAAGAAAATTAGAAATAAGATCTCTTACCCTGGAAGTAAATCTTTAAGCCCTTATAGTTCTAAGCATCCAGCCAGGAAGATGGAACTTTGGTTAGGTAGGGCTGGAGCCTTAGAGCAGTTTGGAAACACAAATGTGTGGACACAAGGTAATAGATTTGCTTCCCTTGCAGCCTGTCCAGAGGACTGACTCCCAGGAGATAGGGACCAACCTGCATACACAAGATTTCTATCTTGGAATATCAGAGGCTGGAGGAACAAATTGTTTGAAAGATAAATTACACAATATCTTCAGACTTTTGATATAATTTGTTTGCAGGAGACTTGGCTACAGGAGGAAAATTCCTTAAGTATCCCAAGAATTTAAGATTTGGGAATAGCCAGCAAAGAAACCCTCTTTAACAAGTCAAGGGAGTGGGGGGTTAGCTATTGCAGTTTCAACCACCCTAGATTTAGAGGGGATTGAGGTCGAGGGGCCTGTTTCTAACTATCTTCAAGTTCTGATGATACAAGAATATAATGCAAGTCACCTGAAAAGTGTTAACATTTACATAACTCTCATATCTACAAGCTCTCATGACAAGATAGGGACAGTGCCTGCCTGCATCGGCTGGCCTGCTTGCATTGGCTTGTATGTTTCTGAGCTCAATTCAAGGTGCTGGTTTTGACCTGTAAAGCCTTACACGGCTTGGGACCACAATACCTGATGGAACACCTCTCCCGATACAAACCCACCCATACGCTACGTTCAAGATCAAAAGCCCTCCTCCGGGTGCCTACTCTGAGGGAAGCTTGGAGGATGGCAACAAGGGAGAGGGCCTTCTCAGTGGTGGCTCCCAAATTATGGAATGATCTCCCTGACGAGGTGCGCCTGTCGCGAACACTGTTATCTTTTTGGCGCCAGGTCAAGACTTTCCTCTTCTCCCAGGCATTTTAGTACAGGTGGGCCCTGCTTATATGGCAGGTTCTGTTCTGGACTGCCGCCGTAAAGTGGAAATCTCCGTAAAGTGGAACTCATTGAAAATAATGGGCGCATCG
The DNA here is from genome assembly GCF_030035675.1 of Rhineura floridana. Lineage (NCBI taxonomy): Eukaryota > Metazoa > Chordata > Lepidosauria > Squamata > Rhineuridae > Rhineura > Rhineura floridana. Next base: position 256,468 of record NC_084484.1, read on the forward strand.
CGTAAAAATGCTGCAAAAGTGCAAAACTGGCTTTAAAGTGGGGAATTTAAAGCCGCTGCATTAGCGGAATGCCGGAAAGTCAAGCGCCGGTAAGCGGGGCCCTACTGTATGTGTTTCAAATTGTTTTAAATTTTTAAATTGTGTTTTAAATTGTTTTTAAAGATATGTTTTTAAATTTGTATATTTGTTTTAATGTTTTTCGTTACTATATACCGCCCAGAGAGCTTCGGCTATGGGGCGGTATATAAGTAGTAGTCAAATTCTTTATTTAGCCATAAGCCATCGCACAGCTGGAGAATACACGTTTAAAATCATGAAACATGCAGTCACGACGGACTTGTAGTCATTTGGGCTTTTATATAACTTGCTCTCAGTTTTTTTGCGGCCAAGGCGAAATTATCCACCGGGCTTGTAACCGGGATGTGTTTGTCAGCCAAGGGCTCCACCACCAAATCACCAGAGAAAATCTCCCCTCTAGAATTAATAAGAGGGGCCAAGGGTTTCATTCTAGGATTCTTATACAAAAGGCAGAAAAGCAAGTAATGGACTATATCTTCAGGTTCCTTACAACCAAAAACGCAATGACGCTCTTCGGACGGGATTCCCGAATATCTGCCTTCAAGGTAGGCTGTGGACATCGTATGAAATCTGAGTTCTGTAAAAGCTCTTCGTAAGGAGGCACGTGTCAAAATATCGAAGTAACTTGATTTTGCGTGGTTGAGTTTAAATAAATGAAACCAAAGTGAAAAAGGGGCTGCAACAATTGATGCCCTATCTTGGGTTGCATTGTAATCAAAAACCCAATTGCGGAGCTCAGAGGGGTTAAGGCTTAAAAACTTCCTTTGAGTAAGATTATAAATTTTAAGTATTTCCTGATACCCTTGGGCCCATCCCCCTGACTGCTGCTGGTCATGCCAGCAGAGCTTTGTAAGGAAGCTATCATCCATGATGAAAATCCTTCTCCAGTATCTTAAATATGCCAGATCTCTATTAGCTGCCAGAGAGGGGAGGCCAAGTTCTGCTCTTATATGGGCTGACGGAGCTCCATGTGGGAGCCCCAAGATCTGCTTCAGAAATGTATTTTATAGGACCTCGAGTCTAGATTTAACTAGGCGGCCCCATAACGGCCCCATAAAGGATTTTTGGCAGGACTTTAGTCACAAAGATTTTTAGCATTGGGTTGATTAATTGTCCACCACATGCATAAAAGAACCTTCTTAATTGGCCACTGGCTCTAGCACCTGATAATTTGGTGGCCTCCAGATGGTGACTCCATGAGAGCTTGTCATTAAAACATAAGCCTAGATATTTAAAGGTCTGTACCTGTTCAAGTGATTGTCCAGTTAGGGTCCAGTTCAATTTGGACTTCTTATGCTTCCCACAGATCATTATTTTAGTTTTGGAATAGTTGACGAGCAAGCGTTAGTCTTTACAGTATTCTTCCAGGCCGGTCAACATTCTTTTTAGCCCTATTTTATTTAAAGAAAATAGGGCCAAGTCATCTGCATATAGCAATGAGGAAATCTTCCTATTCCCAACTGTTGTTGAACCGATTGGGAGCAGTGACCATAGTGCTATTAAATTAAACATACATGTAAATAGCCAATTGCCTAGAAAATCCAACACGGTCACATTTGACTTGAAAAGAGGAAACTTCACAAAAATGAGGGGATTGGTAAAAAGGAAGCTGAAAAACAAAGTCCAGAGGGTCACATCACTCAAAAATGCTTGGAAGTTGTTTAAAAACACTATATTAGAAGCTCAACTGGAGTGCATACTACAGATCAGAAAAGGTACCGCCAGGGCCAAGAAGATGCCAGCATGGTTAACGAGCAAAGTCAAGGAAGCTCTTAGAGGCAAAAGGTCTTCCTTCAGAAAATGGAAGTCTTGTCCGAATGAAGAAAATAAAAAAGAACACAAACTCTGGCAAAAGAAATGCAAGAAGACAATAAGGGATGCTAAAAAAGAATTTGAGGAGCACATTGCTAAGAACATAAAATCCAACAACAAAAAATTATATAAATACATTCAAAGCAGGAGACCATCTAGGGAGGCGATTGGACCCTTGGATGATAAGGGAGTCAAAGGTGTACTACAGAACGATAAGGAGATTGCAGAGAAGCTAAATGAATTCTTTGCATCTGTCTTCACAGTGGAAAATATAGGGCAGATCCCTGAACCTGAACTAACATTTGCAGGAAGGGATTCTGAAGGCATAATGCCGTTGTATAAATCTATGGTGCGGCCACATTTGGAATACTGTGTACAGTTCTGGTGGCTTCATCTCAAAAAGGATATTATAGAGTTGGACAAGGTTCAGAAGAGGGCAACCAGAATGATCAAGGGGATGGAGCGACTCCCTTACGAGGAAAAGTTGCAGCATTTGGGGCTTTTTAGTTTAGAGAAAAGGCGGGTCAGAGGAGACATGATAGAAGTGTATAAAATTATGCATGGCATTGAGAAAGTGGATAGAGAAAAGTTCTTCTCCCTCTCTCATAATACTAGAAGTCGTGGACATTCAAAGAAGCTGAATGTTGGAAGATTCAGGACAGACAAAAGGAAGTACTTCTTTACTCAGCGCATAGTTCAACTATGGAATTTGCTCCCACAAGACGCAGTAATGGCCACCAGCTTGGACGGCTTTAAAAGAAGATTAGACAAATTCATGGAGGACAGGGCTATCAATGGCTACTAGCCATGATGGCTGTGCTGTGCCACCCTAGTCAGAGGCAGCATGCTTCTGAAAACCAGTTGCCGGAAGCCTCAGGAGGGGAGAGTGTTCTTGCACTCGGGTCCTGCTTGCGGGCTTCCCCCAGGCACCTGGTTGGCCACTGTGAGAACAGGATGCTGGACTAGATGGGCCACTGGCCTGATCCAGCAGGCTCTTCTTATGTTCTTATGATGGAGGGGGAAAAGTGGGAGAAGCCATTGAGGGAATGATGTCATTTAAATAAAAATTGAACAGGAAGGGGGCAGTATGCACCCTTGTTTGACTCCTCTCTCGACTGGAATGGCTCGGGAGAGAGTTCCATTCAGACCAAGGCGAACCCGCAAAAAGTTGGCCTGGTGAAGGGACTGAATTAACCACAATAGCCTGTTATCGATGCTGGACTGCCCCAATTTATGTCACAACAAATCTCTGTCAATTGAGTCAAAGGCAGAGGTAAAATCGACAAATGGCACGTATAAGGACCTACTTGGCCCTGTGATAGTCTTATTTATTAAGTGATGAAGTACGAAAGCGTGGTCTACTGTACACCTGTCTTTCCTGAATCCGGCCTGTTCTTCGTAGATGATAGAGTTCTTGGAGTCCCTTAATTTGTTTAAGAGAAAGCGCCCGTACAGCTTAGATATCACATCTAATAGGCTGATGGGTCTATAATTACGGGTGTCCGAGGGGTTGCCTTTCTTGAGGATGGGCACTACAATACTAGTACGCCAGCCTATGGGAATAGTGCCAGTGGAGTTGATATGTGAGAAGAGTATGGCTAAAAGGGGGGCCCACCAAGTAATTTCTGAAAGGAATAGCTCTGGAGGTAGCATATCCTCACCGGGAGCCTTGCCTGGGTGGAGGGTTGAAATTAATTCGCCAATATCCGTACTGGTGACTGCGGGCCAAGATGGAAGGGAGGGCAAGATGTCAGGAGGAGATAAAATCGATGTAGCTGTGTTCCCCAAAATGGCACGAAAATGCGAGACCCAGGTTTCCGGGAGGATAGGGGGGATCGGTACAAAATAATTCTGGGCAAGACCCCCCTGAACTAGCCGCCAGAATTCAGTGTCATTGCCCTGAAGTGAAGCCAACCCCAGGGCCCACCTGTTATTAGTATAGAAGGCCTGTTTTTTCTTTTGGAAGTAGTATCTTGTATGTCCTTTTTAATAGGAGCAAGTGGGAAATGGCTTCTTCAGAATTATCACGTCTTGTGGTTCTAATTTGGGCATGCAGTTCCCTTTTATTGGATTTACAGTCCTTGTCAAACCAAGATTTAGGACCGTTTGAGATTCTGTTTGTGGCTGGTGAGGACACCAACGGTTTGAGGGCGTTAGTCCTCATATATCCGGGGAATAGCCTCCGGACAGTCAAAGGCCGAACAGCGAAGCTCTGTCAGTGCACTCGACTCTAGTATACGTTTTACGTCCAACCCAATTTTTGTAGACCATTTGAGTCGCTTTAGCCCTTGCAAGGTATCTAGATATCTAGGGGGAGGCCATGGAGGGCAAGTCTCAGCGGGAAGTGATCACTGTCTGGGCTATCTTCCACTGAGACTTCTTTAACGAAGGCAACTAAGGAGGGCGACCCGAGGATGTAATCCACAACACTGGCTCCCTTTTCTGAGATGAAAGTATAGTAGCCCTTAGAGGAATCCAGATACAAGCCGTTGAGACAGATTAATTGGGATTTGACTATCAGATGGAAAAGAGCCTGCCCATTTTTGTTTACTGTCTCATCCCGGGACAGCTGTGGCAAGGTGGCCATGTCAGACTGTACAGACCAAAGTTTGCTTCTGGAGCAGGGGTAGCTCACGCCCATTCTCACATTAAAGTCCCCACCAATGATCAGCAGGTGGGAGGGGTAATCACATAAGAGATTGTCCACATAGTGCTCTACATCTGGCCAAACAGTCGTCGCAAGGCTAGGATGGAAAGGGGGAAGATATGGTATATAAGTACAATCAATCAATGTTGGAAGACCTGCTAGATAGACTCCTCACAGATTATCCTAATTACCATCTGTTAATCTGTGGAGATTTTAATGCTAGGATGGGTGCAGATTACTCCTCAGCAGAAAGAGCACTTCGTTTAGATTTAGAAATAACAATAAATATACCTTGTACTTCATGAATAGTCTTATCACATTAATAGATATGACCAAGCCCTCTTTGCAATAATTTTCAAACACCAATTTATCTGTCTAAACAGGAGCTACCAAGGTTGTTCAAATGGTTATTATACATATTTAATGGAGCTAGGGTGGTTGATGACATTCTTGATTCTCCCTCATTGATCCCCTTCATTCAGTCCATGGAAATTGAGGATAGATCCAAAAGTGATCATTTCCCTCTCAAACTAACACTGAATCTGCAGGGGGGGGGAACCTCATGTTTTAACAGAGTATAGGTGATAACCTACAGGGCGAGAAATGGATCAAATGGTCTCTCCAAATGGTTACTAATATTAGGGAGATGCAAGAACTCTTATCAGTCTGGTGTAGAAGGATCTCGAAATATTTGTGAAATATCCTGGGACATTATCACTGCACTTAGACCTTACTTGACCATCACTTCCTCAGTTAAGTCTTCCCTGGCAGTATGGTCATGGTTTGACAGGGAATGCAAATCTAAGAAAAAGGAACTAAACATATTTGCATGGTTGATAAGACGCTCTCACTCAGATGAAGCTGTAATACTTCTCCAAAAACACTGAAGTGATTCTAAAAATTTGCTCAGGAGAAACAAAAGAGTGTTTTATGAAAATAATTGGAAATCCTTAGATCTTGCCGTTATTGAAGGGGATGAAACAAGGTTTTAGAAATTGATACGGCATGTATAAAGATGTGTCTCAAATTACACCCCCAAAATGGTTTTCTTCGATAGCATTGGAAAACCACAGTTGCCAGGGTCAAGCCTACCTCCCCTTATAGAATTATTTGCAGATTGGGACCAGGAAAAGCACCTTAGGAGGACATGATCCCCCCAGAGGTTTTTATTGTAAATGCCAACTGGTAGGCACCAATTTTAGTGAAATTGTTAAAATATACTAACTATACTGGCAAACTTCCAGTAGGTTGGTAGACCAGCATTGTTGTGCTAATCTTTAAGAAAGGCGATCCTTTGGACCCTGGTAACTATAGACCTATCAGCCTTTTAAATGTGGCATCCAAACTTTATGCAAGGTATATTTTGACTAAACTCCAGAAATGGGATAATGACCACTCCTTTATTTATAATGAGCAAGTGGGCTTCAGGAAAGGCAGGAGTACAATCAATCAGGCATATGTACATCAACATTTAAGTAGAAAAAATATCAAGAACCCAAACAGATTTATTTTTGCCACTTTTATTGATTTTTCATCAGCTTTTGATTTGATAGACAGGAAGCAATTATGACAAAAAGTGGCCATGACTACCATCGACAAAAGGCTACTTTGGCTTATCCAGTTACTACACCAGGATAACCTGATGCAGGTAAAGGTTGGTCTCCAACACAAGCGATCTCTATCAACTGAGGGGTGAAGCAAGGCTGTATTTTGGCCCCCTTTCTGTTCAACCTTTATATTAATGATTTAATTCCTGGCATGGCCTCCCTGTCCTTCTTTCCTCCTTAATCGGAAAGTGTCAGTATTGCTTATACTGATGATTTGGTCTTGGTCCCCCTAAATAAAATAGGACTTCAAAGAATGCTAGGTAAATGCTAGGTAAATATATATATATATATATACACACACACACACACACACACACACACACACACACACTACTGCTGTGATTGCTAAGCTCAATTATATATATATATATATATATATATATATATATATATATATATATATATATATATATACACACACACACACACACACACACACACACACTACTGCTGTGATCGCTAAGCTCAATTATATATATATATATATATATATATACACACACACACACACACACACACTACTGCTTCTGTGATTGCTAAGCTCAATTTCCCCTGGTGGATGCTCCAGTTTCTTCTTTGACATTTGGGGCAATGGTGGCTAAAGGAATGTTTTTCCAAAGAACACAGATGACAAAAGAACCAAAATATCTTTAAGGCGTGTGCATGAGGCTTCATAGCATGTTATCTACACAGCTGCTGCTCCTTCCCTGATAGCCTGGGCCTCAGTTATATGGGCTAAAGAACTCATTAAAGAGGTTCCTTCTGCCAATTCTTATTGCACCGAGGCTTACGGAAGCTAAAAAAATCTGCCTTTGTGGCAGACGCCAACCTGGACTTCCTTCAGTATGTAGAATGGGCCATGGTATGGGCCATAACATTTCTATTTGGCAACATCTCTGGTTAAAGGAGTGTAGAATTAAAATCAAATAATAATTTGGCCATTGGTTCCTTCAAGAGAAAGCATCTCTTTGACATACTGCCTTGGATGAGATCCTGGTAGAAACCAGAGATAAAAAGAAAGTCTTACTTGTAAGCAATAAATGGGATGAGAGGTGTCCTAAAGGGGGCTCCTAGTCCTTTCGTTCCTTCAGAGGGGGCTTGGAGGGCAGAGACAGCAAACGTAGGAGGTTTGGATAGGGGAACAAATAATTCAACCCCAGGCAACAGCAACAGTATCGGTCCTCCTTTACCAGTTCTTCCTCATTTGCAGGCAACTCCTGACTCACAAGTGAGCTCAGCTCCAACAATCCTGACTCAAGCCAGATCCCATTCAGGAACCATCTACAGCTAATCTTGCAGTAGTGGCAGACTTCAACAACAGACAAATGGCTCCTAAATACCATCAAAGAGCACTACCTTTTGGATATTCATCACTTACTTCATGATCACTTTGTGTCTTCTCTCAGGTTGCACAAGATGGAGAAGCTCCAGCTTATACTGGTGACAATAGATCATCTGCTGAGTATCCAGGCAATACAGTCAGTACCTGTGATCCAGAAATTCTTAGGTGCTACTCATTTTTCTTCAGCATGCCAAAGAAGGTGATTGGACCTAGAGATGGTCAACAGGTTCTTAAGAAAATGCAGCTTCCTGGTGGAGACTCTCCAGGCCATCCTGGAAGGTCTCCAGAAAGGAGACTTTCTGGCTTCTTTAGACCTCACAGAATTTGGTTCCAATTCACCCCAGCCATTGTCAGTTTCTGTGCTTTGCCTCCCAGGGGCAGCACTTTCAGTACCAGGCTGTCTCATTTGGGCTTTCAACCACCCTAGGAGTATTCACCAAACTGATGGTGGCACTAGTGGCACACATAAGGAAACAATGAATTCATCTGTTTCCTTATTTCAGTGATATCTTAATTCACTCTCCTTCCTTCCAGCAGGTGATTCAAGATGTGGAGCAGACCATAGCCTGTATTTCTTATGGCAGTTTCCTAATAAACCTAAAAAATAGTCAAATGATGCCAGTGCAGGAGTTGCAACATCTGGGGATGCTGATCAACACAAGGATAGGAATCATTTTTCTTCTACAGGAGAGAGATTCCATGATTTGCAAATATGTGAGATCCATTATTTCATGCAAAACAGTGGATGTCCATGTTCTACTTCACTTTCTTGGGTTCATGGAGTTCCTGCATGGACATTGTCCCACAAGCTAGGAGCCAATCTAGTCTGCTTCAATGGTTCCTTCTTCATCACCAGGAACACACAGAATGTCACAATTGCAAGGTGAGAGTTTTGACCTTGGTGAATAAGTACTCTAGTGGTGGCTCTCCCCAACCCTTCTCAAAGGCAGAGAGATTTTGGACCATCCTGGAATTCAGATAACCTCAGATGCCAGTCTCATGGGAAGGGGTGCTTATCTTGGTCCCCATCTTTGGCAAGGGAAATGGTCTCAGAAGGAGACTGTTCTTCCTAAATACATGCTGAAGTTACGGGCAATCCAATTGGCTCTACTGTTCTTACCCCACCTGAAAACTTGTCCTTGTTCAGACAAACAGTGAAACAGCAAGGCTCATTTCAAGAGGAAGGGAGGACTAGATCCAAGGTCCTGATGGAGGAGGCATCAATTCTACTAACCTGGGCCAAAGACCATCTCACGACTGTATCGATGTTAGGCATAGACAACTCCAGAATAGATTGGCTCAGCCAGGAGAACATCAACCAGACAGAATGGAGTCTGTACCCTGAAGTATTTCACCAGATCACCAGCAGGTTCAAGATTCCGGAGTTAGATATGTTCGCTTCCACTCAAAATCACAAGGTGAGATGACTTTGTACCAGATACCTGATGGAAGGGGCCAAAGAAATTGATGCCCTGACTCATCTGTGGTCAAATCAAACAGCAAAAGCTCATTTTGGGAGGAATGGAGGACCAGATCAACAGGTGGCTGCTCTTGCTTCAGTGCTGACACCAGGCAAAATGGGCACCTTATCATCACATGAATACGTGAGGCATTTTCTTCAAGGAAGCCACAGTGGTTTACCAATTTCCCTCCAGCAATCTTCATCAGGGTGTTAAAAGCCATCACCAAATCACCCTTCAAGCCACTTGGCTGTGTGCCTCTTAGGTTCCTGAGCAGTTTTTTGTTTGTTTCTAATGGCAGTCACCTCAGCCAGGCACTTCTCTGAGCTGGCCACCCTGTTCTATCGCAAAGAACTGTTTGTTTTTCAGAATTATGCCGTGGAAAGATGATCCAAATTTCATGCTGAAAATTAATTATTTCACAGGATGTGCTTCTTTCCTCCCGTCCAGAATTAAAGACTCCCAAAGAAAAGGAATGGCACACTCAAGATATTAAAAGGGGAGTTAGCATGTACTCAAAGATAACCAATGACTCTGACTTCCTATTTTGCCTCCTTTCAACCTAGAACTGTGGGACTAGGTTTCTTCTGCAACTGTATGGCAAACTGCTTTGAGACATTTGGCTCAGTGCTGCCTGGGCTCATGACAGCTCACTCTACAAGAAGTACTTCTACCTCTGCTGCCTTTGCCACCAGTGCTTCTCTGGGGAATATTTGTAGGGCTGCCACGTGGACTTTCCATCCATGTTTGTCAGGCATTTGCAAGCTCTTTGGCTGAGGCCTCTTTCAGCCGACAAGTACTTCAAAAGGTGGCTCAGGTATGAGAGGAGGGAGCCCTCCCACACTGTAGAGGAGGCTCCCCTGGGGCTTTGGTAGATCCCATCCTCTGCTGCAGGAAATGTAACAGACTTACCATGATAAATTCATTTTCTGCAAGGGACGGAGGGGATCTGACCCACCTGTTTTTTCTCTGGGAATAAGAGTTCCTGAGCCAGCAGGTGTTTGTTTGGACTTGGGTTTCTCTCCTGTTGGGGGGCAATGTTGTATATAGTTGCTTCCTGGAAGCTTTGCTCAGCACAGAGGGAGGATCCATGTTTCCTCCAGAGTGCTCTTTTCTCTCTGTCTCATCCTTGTTCATGTTTCTTTTCTGGTGCTATGGCATTTCCCCCCCCCCACTGTTGCCTAGAGGTTGGAACTGAAGGGGTTGTCCTTCCACACACAAAGGTAAGAGTCCCTAATTTGCATCTGGCTACCTAGTGGAGCAAGTGGGAGGACAGCCCATCCAAGGACCCCCCCATCCCTGACAAAAAATGAACTTATAATGATAAGTCCAGCTTTACATTATCATTGACCTGCACCAGTACTAGAGATCTTTGTACAAATGCAGCATGGCCCTTCTATCATTAATGTTTTTGGCTAGTAAGGGGGAAGAGGCTCTAGCTTTCTTTGTAAAGGCATAGATTGGACCCTCTGCTATCCTTAGCAGCAGTCAAGTTTCCTAGAGTTTTCCAAGGTCTAGCTAGCTATTTTAAAACTATTATTACGTGAAAATAACTAGAAATGCATTATTACCATCATCATTTACCCATTCTTTACCCTTAAGTCTTAGGGCAAGTCACAGCAATGTAAAATACAACATTAAAAGCAGTTTAAAATATATTACAATCGCAAGAATAGGGTAGCTTTCTTTTTCAGGGCATCATTGAGGTGAAAAATGTGTGTCCTGCTTTCAAACAGTAACATATTTCTGGATGTTTCTCTTTATAGTTCCTTTGGAAGACCCAGTTAGGGAAATAACAGAATTCATGGATCCCAGTCGAGATGATACTTGGGAGAAGGTTCCATCCAGCAAACAGGTTACCTTTCTGGTATACCGGGAGGGAGATCAGTTGAATTTCTTCCGTGTTGTAGACAGGGGAGATGGAACTTTAACACCGTTGTCAGAATCTTTAAGGTATATTGGGCTCTGTGGGTTTTTTTAAAGAAATGATACAAAATGTCTAGAATACAAACGTTTCTTACAAATCTCCATGGTCCCATTCTGAAAAACTGCTTCCACATTTTGCTACAATTGATGTATTAGGGCGGGGGTTGGGGAGAAGAAACTCAAGAGCATAGCCTTCTAAAATTATGGAAAGGATGTATCAGTCTAAAACCATGGGTCCTAAAAAGGGAATAATGTGGCATTAAAGGCCATGGAAGCATGAGATCAAAAGCAAAGTGGTCAAAAATGTTTTGGATGGAGTAGTCTCATTCTCCTTGAAGAATCAGATTCACAACCTGGGGATGCTCCTGGATTCAGATTTATATGTGAATGATCAGGTGGTGGTTGTAACAGAAGTGCCTTTCACCAGCCTGCTTATTCATATGCCTGCTCTTTAAGCTGAAAAGGCTTCCAAAATGGCTTACTAAAGTCAGTTTCTGTCCTCAAGCTTAAAATAAAAAAGACAAGAAACACAAGGAAAATGGGATGGGGAGGAAGGAGGAAAAAAGCAAACTCAGGGATCAGTTCTCAACATTATAATGACCAGCTGGAATGGAAGTAGTTCATGTTGCCTCATGAAATGGTGACAGTAGAGGAAGGGCCAAAGACAGTTGTTTTTTCAGCAGAGGCAGTGAAATTGCCCCGCTTCTCTTATCTTCCTTTGTTTTGTAGTCTGATAAGTGTGCCATAAATTCCTGATTAGGTCAGATTTTGCTGTGGTAACACATCCAGATTAAATTACTGTGATACACTCTACATGAGGCTACCTTTGAAGAGTCTTCAGAAACTTTTATCCATCTAGGATACACTGCACGAATGTTGGCGATGCCTGCCCAGATCATGTTGTATTGATCTTACAACAGATGCACTGGTTACTAGTGTATCTCTAAACACAATTCAAAGTGTAGGTGATTATCTTTAAAATAATCATTAGTTTAGATCCAGGATACCTTGGGAACCACCTCTTCCCATATTATCCTGCCTGATTTTGAAAGCTTTAGAGAACATTTTAATTCATTGCTTTGAATGTCTGGCACATATATTTACAGTAATTAGTTAAATATCTAAGATTAAAATGTAAAACTATATTTGTACTCTCTCCTTGCCAGTGGTGGTTCAGTTTATAATTTGTATGCTGCTGCTGATGAAGATACAGAGGCATCTCCTTCTGGTCAACAGATTATTGAGAACTCTATTACAATGAACAAAATGAAGATTCTTAAGGCAAAGATGGAAAACATGAATCTCAGTAAAAAGGTGACGGCCCATACAGAACAATCGTCATCTTCACATTCCACCTTCTTTTGAAGCATTGGCTGACTGCCTTAACCTTTTATTGACTACAAGTGTTTATCACTGGTCTGTTAAAGAAAATTACTGCTTTGTTGGCCTTTAAGTGAGAAAACCCTTGGAAGTACGAGTATTTTTATTAAACCAAATGTTATTGAAGAAATGTTTTTTCAAATGTTAATGAAAAAGCATCCTGATCTGATTCTAACAACTTTTTCTTTTTCTCTCAATAACAGATATTGGTCTAACAAAAGAGAATACTTTACAATATAATATGCACTGAATATATGGGTGTATCACATTTTACAAAAATGCAATTTTAGTATAATGTTTATATTAAACAATTTCCAGATGGGTGGCTGTTTCTATATTTAAAATATGCAAAGCAGTGTTATCCAGCATATCTGATTTTCCCCACTCTTCTAATTATTTTTTAGAATTACTTATTAGAATTGCTATTCATGCAGAAGTACAATTTTGAACTTTATATGTCAGGACACTGAGTAACATTTAAATTGGTTTAATTCTTAATTGGCCTTACTTGAAAGGGTATGCAGTCAGATAAGACTTTTTTATTTTTTAATTTGAAAATTGGTCATGGGACCCTGTAGATGATATTGTAATGCAGAAACAAATAACCACATCTCCCTTTTTTCTTTGTTACAGCCTAAAAAAATTATTAGAGTGAACCCCCATCCTCCAATGACTCCTCATCCATCTAGTGGCTCAATACCTGCTGCTCGTCATAAATTTTTACAAACACTCCCTCACATTGGACAATCTTGCCTACCTCCTGGGAATTCAAGTACCTCAGATTTGTCTCAAAATGCACTTTCAGTTTTAACATCTGCTGGTAGAAGGATGCCATCCACTGCTAGTGACTTTCTTAAGGAAAATGTCAAATGGGAAACTTCTTCACAGTTAGTTAGCAGCATTAGGCTGCCATCTAAAATACCACATGTGGAAAAAGAAGATGCAAAGCTGCCTACAAACACCATTGTTCCTCCAGTCACTGTTCCACTTAAAAATTCTGAAAAAAATGTAGAAAACAGTGCATCAACAAATAAGAGAGGTCCTTTCTTATATCCAAATCTCACAAATGTAAATCTATATTCTACAGAAGAAAAGGTTTTGCCCAACACAGATGCTTTTGCCTTGTTAGCTGAACCATGCAATGAATTATATGAAATAGGAAAAGTTAGCACAGAGCTTTGTTTATCTGAGAGGGATGAGGACTCTGTTACTGCAGAGCTTCCAAACAAGTCCATTACAAAACTTCCGACCCCTGCAACAGTAGATACTAGTATTCTTAACTCTCATGAATTAAGTCCTCAGAAGAACACACAATTGTCACCTCTTCACTTTTCAACACACATGGCACGTTACAGCCCACAGAAACCTCCAACTCAGTCCAAGTTGTTTGAAGTTGGTAATTTCAGGTCTGCTGCCTCCCCAAATGTTTTACGATCATTGGAGTTACACAATTTAGCTGACTCCTCTTATCCAAGGACTTCGAGGTTCCATGGCATACGGTTAGACTCACCTGGCAAAAGACCAGATATCCATTCTAAAATGGAGGCAAGGGAAGTCACAGAAGTAGCTATCAGGGCATCCAAAGAGCCTGTTGTTTCTGTAAATAATGTGGGATTTCTAAGTTCACTGACCCGAAGCACAAACAGAGATGGTTTGCAGAATTCCTGTGGGGTGGGCAGGTTTCGGACTTCTGGTATTGCACTAACCACAAACCTCCCACATTTTCAAGAAGAAGGCTATAGCATGGCTTCTCCTCACAATGAAATGCCTGGATATTTCCTCGTAAGTATTAAAGTTTTCAAAATTGATGTGCTTCCTCTTTGTACTTCCTGGAGGGCTTGATCTGTGTTTGTTTATGTTAAAAATTCACACATTTTACTGCAGCTGAAACTGAGAAATTTCTGAGTGTTTACACCAAACTTTCTCAGAGAGGTAGGGTTTCTTTTAGTGTGTGGCACCTATTCTTTGGAACTCGCTGCCTATTGACATCAGGTAGGCACCTTCACTGTATACCATTCAGTGCCCGCTTAAAATGTTTTTGTTTAGGCAAACCTATCCAGACACATAGATGTTGATATGTTTTAATATTTCTAGTTAGTTACTGTTTTAATTGTTTTTAAAATGTCAATTACTTGTTTTTATTGTTTTATTGATAATTTTAATTTTTTTTGTAAACTATTCGGAGGTTTTTTACAATCAAGCTGTGTATAAATTTTGTTAAATAAAATAAAAAGGGCTTGTTCAGAGTTTGAGAAGGGTTGTTGAGGTTGGGAAGCAATTTCCTATCAAATCAGAGGTCAGGAAATAATTGTTCATCATATCAGATCTGCTAGTACTTGTAACAAATTGAGGAGATATTTTCCTTTGCAGCAGATTTGTTCATGGCTTGCTTCAACAGTTGCTTTCATTGCTCATATCTTTGGCGCAGGTATACTTTTTTTTTTTTTTGCATGCAGTGAATTAGAATTTCAGGTTCATTTATATAACGGCTGCATTCTGTGCTACTGACAAAATATGGACATGCCATGTCTTTAAATGTTTGATCTCAATACTAGGGATTCATAAATTATGTCTGGATTTGGTAGCCAACCATTATTTCTTAGTAACCAGCTGTGATGTTCAGTCTTACCATAACAAACATTCCTGGCCATGGAAGATTTATGGAAAAGGAAAACAGCTGGGGTCTGACTATTGTGATTATGTGGTAATAATGAAAAGGCACTTTATCCATGATAAATATGGATGAGTAATTTCAAAAATCAATGACTTAATAACTTTCTTGTGACTATCAGTTTGATCATCCAAAAAACTTTGTTTTCATCTTCCTGCACAATCTGTCTCTTCAGTTTCACGCTTTGCTGCATTAGCTAGGGCGTGTGTTCTTAACGACATAGTTCTAATTAGAATCTAATGCATGCTTACTTAGAAGTAAATCTCACAGAGTTCAGTGTTATTTACATCCAAATTATGAGTAACATAGAAGGAAGCTTTTAGTTTGACCCACTGTCAACTAGCAACTTCCAAGTGCTGCCTGTCTACACATTCAGTGAGATAAGATGGGTGAGACCAAGAGCATGAATTAATCTTTATTTGCTTCTTATGTAAAATGCACTGGAAATTGTATTGAAGGATGTTATAAAATATCCATCATTATAATCATGCAAGCCCTGTTCAGATATTTTACACTCGTCCAGTGAGCAATCATGTCTGCAGAAGGAAAGTATGCCAAAGGCACAGGCTCCCCCTATTATCTGCAATCTGCTGTTCCCCTCACCCAAATGCTTATTGAATAAGGGGGAAATGATTGACTAGGACACTGAATAGGGCTATTGTCTTGAGAGACAACAAAACAAATCCAGACTGCTCTGCTTTTGAAGCCGACTGTACCAAGGGCAGCCCAAAAACAATGACAAAAATCCTAGTAGCTAGCCATTCACCATGAAAATCTTGTTCAGTTTAGGTATTTATTGACAAATCTTATTTATTTACTTTGCTTTTGTACTTCTTTCATGGCTGAAGATGGGAGGATTGCACGGCAATTTTGGCTGGGGTGGGGTTTGGGACAGTACGCACTTTCCAGATGAGTAGTCATGCTATTCTGTTGCAGCAAAAACTACAGTCTTGTGGCACCTTAGAAACTAACAAATTTATTATATCTCAGGTTTCCATGGACTACAATCCACTTCATCAGATGCATGAAGTGTTTCCCTTAGTTGCATATATATATATGTATATATATATGTATGTGCTTGTGTGTGTTTGTGTATGAACAAGTGTGGGTATATGTGTATGTGAGAAAAGGATACATACAGTTCAGCTCATTTCATTCACTCACTCACCTCACCCTCTCTCCTTGAAGCTCACCAAAAGCCTTTTTACAATGTCCCCCCCTGGTTCTCCTTTGCCCCCTCAGTGTCAAAGGTGCAAAGGAGAAATGGGGGGAGGATTGCAAAAGGCTTAGACCTTGTTTCCATCTCCTGTTGCCACAGCCACCAAACAGGGTGAAGAGTGGGCCCAGTGTGAGGAGTGGAGAGGTGAGGAGGAAGGTGGCCGGAAGCTGTGGCTATGCTGGACTGGGGATTGGTGGTGGCTGCAGCAGTGGATTACCAGGCTGACTAGGCTCAACTTCTGGCCACCTTCCCACGCTACTCCTCTTGCCAGACCTACTCTTTATCCTGATTGGCCAGATGGCAGCAGCAGAAACAAATGAACCCCAAGCTGGCCTATGAGGAGAAAAGTGGCCAGTGGTGGCCCTGGCCAGCTTGGGGATCTGGATCCTAGAGGCATGGGCCCCAGTGCTGGCAGCCTGGGAGGGGGGACTGCTGCAGCCTGTTCTGACTGTACCTAAGAACATAAGAACAACCTGCTGGATTAGGCCAGTAGCCCATCTAGTCCAGTATCCTGTTCTCACAGGGGCCAACCAGTTGCTCATGGGAAGCCCACTAGCAGGACCTGAGTGCAAAGAGCACTCTCCCCCTTGTAATTTCCCGCAACTGGTATTTGGAAGCATACTGCCTTCATGTATGGAAACAGAGCATAGACATCGTGGCTAGTAGCCATTGGTAGCCTTATCTTCCATGAATTTGTCTAACCCTGTTTTAAAGTCATCCTATGGGAGCAAATTCCATAGTTGATCCACTGCGTGTACTTTCTTTTTTAACCTTCCAACATTCAGCTTCATTGGATGTTCACAAGTTCTAGTATTAGAGAGGGAGAAAAATCTTTCTTTATCCACTTTTTCCATGCCGTGCATAATTTGTACACTTTTATCATGTCCTCTTTTCCTTGTCTTTTCTCTAAACTAAAAGCCCCTAATGCTGCAATATTTCCTATCAGTGAGTTGCTCCATCCCTTTGATAATTTTAAGTGCCTTTTTCAGAATCTTTTCCAGCTCTACAGTATACTTTTTAATGTGAGGTAACCAGAACTGTACACAATATTCCAAATGTAGCTCCACCATAGATTTACATAACGGCATTATGATAATTGTAGTTTTATTTTCAGTACCTTTTCTAATGATCCCTAGCATGAAAT
Source organism: Rhineura floridana (assembly GCF_030035675.1). NCBI lineage: Eukaryota > Metazoa > Chordata > Lepidosauria > Squamata > Rhineuridae > Rhineura > Rhineura floridana. The sequence goes on from NC_084484.1 coordinate 273,754, forward strand.
TTGCCTTTTTCACAGCTGCCATACACTGGGTCGACATCTTCATTGAGCTCAAGGCCAGCACCAGGCATGACTAGATCCTTGGGAACCAGACTGCCCCAGCCCCATATCATCATGATCCCCAACAACCCCTCCAGATGCAGGGGGCACAGGTTTAAATAGGCACATCTGCCTACATACATCTCATGTTGCTATGACAGCACAATAGCATGCTTGCATGCACATGCCTGCCATCACCCAAAATGACAGCAGAGGTGTCATCCCCCTAGGGATGCCCCTGTTGTCATCTTGGGTGATGGTAGGTATGCACCACAGCACACTAGCAGTGACACAGGAGGTAGGTCGGGCATGCATGCCTATTTAAGCCCGCACTGGCTACAAGTGGGGATTCTGGAAGGGTGAAGTTTATTGATTTATTTATTGTCATTCTTTTTACCCCGCCCTTTTTCCAAAACTGGAACTCACGGCGGCTTCCAGATAAAAGCACACATATAATTAAAAGCATACAGAAGTCTAGATTAAAATCGAATTAAACTATTTACAGTATTAAAACCATTCATACATACAGTTAAAATAGTTCAAACTCAGTTTAAAATAATACAGTTAGACCATAGCAATGCAGCACCCTTCAAGTCCTGTCCTTAACAGCTTTCAGTTCCAAAGGCTTGTTGGAATAAAAAAGTCTTTGCTTGCTGACGGAAGGACTGCAAGGAGGGGGCCATTCTTGCCCCAATCCATGGCAGCATCTGGTCACTGGGCTGCACAGTTCACAGAAGCACAGTTCATGGAGCTGGAGCTCCACCCTCCCAGCCAAAGAAGGGCCCCTCAGCCAGTGCCCAACCTGGCCACCTGCTGGCGCTGGGCCGAGGCAGTCACTATGACCCCAAGGTCTTGTTCCTGGTCAGTCAGTGCCAGTTCAGACCCCATGAGTGTATATGTGAAAATACTTTTTTGCACCGCTAAGCATAACTTTACATTTGTTTACATTGAATTACATTTGCATTTTATTGCCGATTCACTCAGTCTGGTGAGGTCCTTTTGGAGCTCTTTGCAATCCCTTTTAGTTTTAACAACCCTATACAATTTAGTATCATCAGCAAACTTTGCCACTCACTGCTCACCCCTAACTCTAGATCATTTATGAACAAGTTACAAAGCACAGATCCAATATCAATCCTTTCTACTTTCTACATCCCTACGTTGGGAGAACTGTCCATTTATCCCTACTCTCTGCTTTATGTGTCCTAACCAGTTCCACATCCACAAGAGGACCTCTCCTTTTATTCCATGACTGCTAAGCTTACTCAGAAGTCTTTGGTGAGGTACCTTGTCAAAAGCTTTTTGAAAGTCCAAGTACGCTATGTCCGCAGGATCACCTCTATCTATATGCTTGTTGACATTCTCAAAGAACTCTAATAGCCTAGTGAGGCAGGAGCTACCCTTGCAGAAACCATGCTGGTTCTTCTTCAGCAAGGCTCACTCTTCTGTATGCTTGGTTATTTTATGTTTAATAATACTTTCTACCAGGTTTCTTGGGACAGAAGTTAAGCTAACTGGCGTGTAATTTCCGGAATCCCCCTGGATCCCTTTTTAAAGATTGGTGTTACAGTGGTGACTTTCCAGTCCTCAGGTATGGAGGTGGATATGAGGGACAAGTTGCATATTTTTGTTAGAAGCAATCTCACATTTGAGTTCTTTGAGAATTCTCAGATGGATGTCATTGTTTCATCAACCCTGAACACGTTGCTATTGTATTAAGGGGTTTTTTTTTTTGCACTTTCCCCACCCCCACCCCAGCCAAACCTTACTTTATTAATTAAATTGACTATCAATATCAAAACAAATTAATTGGAAAATGTGAACTATTAACATGTTCTTTAGTTGTCATGGATATTTAAAATGCTAACAGACATTGAAGGGTCTATTTACATATTTTATTTAACTTCATATTTCATCAGAAATCTTTAAGTGGTTTGCATCCCAACAAAAAGGGAAACAATATAGAAATACTATACAAATTCCACATTCCAAACTCAATAACAAGAACCAAAAAAATAAACATTTATAAATATTTCTAAACAATATACATAGTCAATTGCTTAAAATACGTGAATGTTTACAGTAACTTATACAGTGGTTGTTCACATTTATGTATTATAATGCTACTATGGTATCAGTAGCCACAAAGTGATGGGTTCTTAATACAAAATAGTTCTGCTCTCCTATCCATTCTCCCTTCAGGATCCTTACCTGCTATTTATTTGTTTGTTTGTTTGTTTGTTTGTTTGTTTGTTTATTTATTTAATTAAGCTTATATACCACCCGACTAGCAACAGCTCTCTGGGCGGTGAACATTAAAAATACAATAAAAATAACACAATATAATATAACACAATAACAAAACTGTACAAAAAACTGTACAGTCTAAAATCAGATTATAATAGTTAAAATTAACATGAATTAACATGCTAGTACTCAGCAAATAAACAAATTTGACAATTAAATAAAAGGTATGAACATCAGATAGGCTTATGTGGTGATAACGTAGTAGTGAACAATATCAGCAAAAAGAATTAGGCAAAATAATTCACGAATCTGCACAAGTAGCCAGATACAAGTTCAATAACAACAAAATAGGTCTTGATTTTTATGTATAAAAAAGAAGTGTTAATCATGATAGTTGACCACATGTGCAGCAACACTAACGTGTATGTATCCAGGAGTGTTTGTAGTATAAGATGGAGAAAAATTTATACAAAACATTCGCAAGAAAATAATTTTGGCCTATTAAGAGAAAAGAGACAGAAAGATATTGAGAAGTTAAGTAATTTAAAGCTCTCTATGATAGGGAAAATCAATATGTAGTGTTTTTCCCCAAAAAAGAAAGTTATTACAAAACATCCCATGAAAATACTGGAACAAAATTACAACCATGGCAAAAGATGCTGTAATCTTTTTATATGGACTGGGGAGGAGGGAGAACAAGGATTAAAAAATAAAACAGCTAGAAAACCAACCAGATCTCAAGTGGAAATGACAATTATGGATAGCCAAGAAAAATAATCAAAAAAATACAATGAGCAAAACAATGACATCATGTCGAGAAATATGGGATAGGTATAGATACTTAGCTCCAGATTGGTTATTCCATTTGTGATAAAGGACAAGGAATTTCACCTAGACAAACGTGTGGGGAACTATGAGTTATGGGAATTGAATGGATTTAATAAATACCAGGCATGGTTAAAAATAGGAGTCTTATGAACAACTAAGTGAAAGAATCCAAATGAAGCCTCCATTTTTTCAGTATCAACAGCTAAGAGTTTTTTTGAATGTGCAAAACCAAAATGTGAACACAAGAAGATCCTGCTGGATAAGACCAAGGCCCATTCTAATCCAGCATCCTCTTCTCGCAGTGGCCAAGCAGATGCCTATTATGGGAAGCCTGCAAAGAGGACCCGAGTATAGTGCTCTCATTTCTTACTCTCAGCTGGTATTCAGATGCATATTGCCTTGGAGAGTAGAGGTAGAACATAACCATCAAGGCTAGTAGCCGTTAATAGCTTTATCCTCCATGATTTTGTCTACTCTTTCAAGGCATCCAAACTGGTGGCCATCGTTCCATCTTATATGAGTGAATTCCATAATTTAACTATGTGCTGTGTGAAGAATTACTTTATTTTGTCCTGAATCTTCCAACATTCAGCTTCTTGGATATTCTCAAGCTCTAATATTATAAACATTTTCTTCATGCCTTGGATAATTTTATACTCCTTTGACTTTTATATTCACCAGTTCTCTAAAGTGAAAAGCCCCAAATGTTAACTTTTCCTTATAGGGGAGTTGCTCCATTTCCTTGATCATTTTGGTTGCCCTTTTCTGAACCTTTTCCAACTCAACAATATCCTTTTTGAGGCGAGGCGACCAGAACTGTACACAGTATTCCAAGTGCAGTTGCACCTTAGATTTATATAATGGCATTATGATGCCGGCAGATTCATTTTCAACTCCCCTAGCATGGAATTTGACTTTTTTCCCACAACTGCAGGACAAGTGGGACGGCATCTTCACTGTCTTATCTACTATAACTCCAAAGTCTCATTCCTGGTCTGTCAATGCCAGTTCAGACCCCATGAGTATACATGTGATGTTTAGATTTTTATTTATTAATTTATTATTATTATTATTGCCCCCGGGCGCATCAGTTTACACTGGATTACATTTGCCATTTTACTGCCCATTCATTCAGTTTGAAGAGATCCTTTACAGTCCTTTTTTGTTTCAACCACCCTGAACAATTTAATATTGGTAAACTGCTCACCTAGAACTAGAATGTTTATGAACAAGTCAAAAAGCCCAGGTCCCAATACAGATCCTTGAGGGACTCCACTTTCTACATCCCTGCATTGGGAGAGCTGTCCATTTATTTCTGTTCTCTGCTTCCTGTTCATTAACCAATTACAAGAGGACCTATTATCTTGTTCCATGACTGCTAAACTTAGGAGTTTTTAGTGAGGTACTTTGTTAAAAGTTTTTTGAAGTCTAAAGTACATAATGTCAACTGTATACTTGTCAATACTGTTAAAGAAGTAGAATACATTAGTGGCACAGGACTTACCCTTGCAGAAGCTATGCTAGTTCTGCTTCAGCAAGAGTCCTTCTATATACATGGTAATTCTTTATCAATACTTTCAGTGAGCTAACCGGCCTATTGTTTCCAGGTTTTCCTGACAGATGTGGAAGTAAAATACTCAGAATCCTCTACATCCTGGTTATCTGAAAATATGCTTTCTGCCAGTATCTGAGTGCAAAAGCTGCAGGGTGTGGGAAAGCAACTGATAGACTAGTTAGCTAAAACTTGCAATCTGCTTCAGTTCACAAATGCCTCAGAGTTCATTCCTCCACACAGAGAAAAGCTATATAGCCACTGCTGGATTAATACACTCTAGCAGCCCAGGCAGGAAAATGCTGTGATCAATTTGAATGCACCTCCTTCCTTCCCTATCTGCTGCCTCAGTTTCATTTTCCTTACTAGCCACAGCAGATATCCTTCTGCGTCTTGTTGAGCTTGTTGTTTTTCTTGTTGTTCTGTTTTTCCCTCTTCAACTTATTCTTCCAGATTGCTTCCTCCCCCCCCCAGCTCCACTTTCAGGAGTAGGGAAATCTTTCACTTTACTTGTCTGCTTCCCCTCTCACCTCTCCACTTGTCATGGGCCCAATAGTGAAAGGTAAACAGATGCACAAGCCTCTGCTTTGGTTGCTTTTCAGGCAAGGAAGCACAAAGCTAAGGTGAAAGCAGCACAGGTTACAGCTGTGAAAGCAGTCTCCTCTGTGAGGCATGCTTGCTCCCCACTAAGGGAAACAGCCATGCAGAATCGGGCATCTCCCTGCACCATAGTAGTAGCAAACAACCTGGAACTAGAGGTGAGGCCGATAGATCAGCCTCTAGAGATGAAGCAGAAAGGAAACATCTCTGCTGCCATTAGAAATGAGGGCGCATTCTTTTTATATTTCTGAAATTGAAAGTAATACTGACCACCAGAGGCTTTTGGAGGACAATGTGAGTGATCTTTATGATAACCAGTTTGTGAATTTTGCCCACCTAAGAAGCCTTTTTCCCATTACCCTTTGCAGCAACTACAAGGGAGTTGGTCTCTAACCCAAGCAACCCAGACCTCCTTTAACACCATGATTTATAAAGGCCACCAAAGAGGCCTTGTAGCCACTCATTATATAAAAATAGGACAGACACAGGCACTCTCCCTAGTCTACCTCCTTCTTTCTCCTTGCTGTAAGAAAAAAGCCGAAAAGGCTCAGAAGAAAGTAAACATACCAAATACAATGTTCTGAGTGGTCCTCTGAATTATCAGTTCAAGAATTTCTGGATCCTGGAGTTCTGGGATCAGGCCCAGAACAGAGCCCTGCCAGGGAGCACCCACATTGACTATTCTAGATTATACTTGATCTTTGTGTCCTCAAGAAAGTATGCTTCTATTACTTTTGAAGCCAACCTCAGTTTGGAATTGGAGAAGAAGATGGGCAATCGAGGTCTGTGTCAGATCAGGAAGAGGTTCCTGAACCCAGACTTTGAAAGAGATGGACTATGTACTCCTGATTGCCAAAGCTGTGACAGCATTGGGGTTAAGAACTTAACAGGCACCTGAGCAGCCTCCCATAGAGCTCATTTTTTCCTCCCACAAAAATCACACAAAATCAATTCCCCTGCCTAAGTCTCTAAAAAACCCCAGATCTTGGCAGAGTGGGCGGCTCCCTTAACCAGTAAAAAGGCTTATGCAACTATGTGTTGCAAATTGGAACCTGAATTTACAGTATCAATCAAAGTTCCACTTGTTGACCATCCAGTTATTTCTATGACACATAAAATTTATTTCTCAAGGCCTTTCTATGCTATTCTTAAATAACCTGGTGAGAAAAAGACAAAATAAACCCTTAAAAGGAACTATGGATCTGCCAATATGACTTACAGGGCAGTGGCTTTTGTGTCTGTAGTAGACAGGGCCTGTTTGATTGGATCTATGAAGGTATTGTTGATTCCTATATGGATTTAACCAAACTATTCCGATTACTTTGCTAATTAATGAGATCTCAGGAGATGATTTCAGATGCCTCTCTGGATGCCTTAATATTCGCTTCTAGAAATATGGCCTCCAATGTAGTAGACAGACTGGCTTTAGGGGTGACGTACTTGCCTGTAGATATTGCTTCTCAAAGCAGCCTAGCTTTTGCACCCTTTAAGGGGACCAATCTTAAACAAAATCCTCATAGAGACCAAAGATAAAAAAAAGAAAGCATGCCTTTGGCTCCCAAAAATGATTGCAAATGCTCTAGAAAATATCCTTGTTCTTTTTGTCCTCAATTACAAGGTTTTGTTACAAAGACCAGCGTGGACCAGATCCAAATTTACCATCCTTCACTCTTCAATCTCAAACCTACCCAGGGCAACTTAGGCAGGCCAACAAGTTTTGACACCAGTCCTCAAAAGGGGGGGCAGGCTGCAGGGCTTGCCCAGGCTCCTCAAATATCCCAAAGGGTTATTGTCACCATGAATGCCAGGCTTCAGGGTTGGAACCCACTTTCTCCATCACACAGCTCAAAGTCAATGGGGTCCCAAGGAAAGACAACACAGTATAAACTGGCTTGAACTCAAAGCAGTTCCCCTCACGCTCAAGATATTTCAGAAGTAAGTTGCAACACAAACCCATCTTAATTCTAACCTACAACATAAGCACAAATGCACACCTCTGTAGATGGGAGCACCAGATCTTGATCTTTCCAGGGGGAAGCAGTCCATCATGGGTTAGGTAGGAAAAAAGTAGCTTCCCTGATGGCTCAACATCTAAGTTAATCTAAGTTATTTATGTAAATGTTGTAATTGGTATTTTAAATGATGTACTTTTATATTTGTTATATTGATCTTGTAATTTTATTATTGTATATGTTTCTATGTTTGCCGCCCAGAGAGCTGTTTGCTAGTCGGGCGGGATATAAGCTGAATAAAATAAATAAATAAATAAACATATAAAGGGTGAGGTGAAAGTGGACTTCCTCAGCTGCAATCAGAATCATCTAGGCATCGGCCCTCAGCTGGTCGGCATTCCACCTGATCCCGTTGCACCTTAGCCGCCCAGTCCTAGACCTCTTTACATGTCATCTCAACAACAATGCACCCTGGTTCCTCTCCTAATTCTAATCCCCAGGAACAGAAGGATCAGCTGCACGCAACAGCTCGTGGCCACGGGGTCTTATCTTCACCTTTCTATCATTCCTACTCATCACAAGGGTTCTCCAAAAAGTCAGTCTGCAACAAGCAGAAGTCATTCTAGTGGCTCCTCAGTGGCCCAGGAGGCCATGGTTCTTGAACTTACTTCATCTAGACATAACACTTCCTCTCCCTCTACTGTTGGAGACAGACCTGCTCGCTTAAGGGCCTATCAGATATTCAGACCCAGAGTGGCTCAACTTGGCTGACTGGAGATTGACCAACAAGCACTCTCAGTAGTAGGCCACCCCCTTCTGTCATTAACATCATGCTGTCTTCCCACAAAAAAATCCACTATCAGGATTTATGAGGCCACCTGGAAAACATTTTTGATATAGTGCATATGCAAGCATTTTGACAACCAATCAGCAGCAGTGGTTGAACTTTTACAATTTCTCTAAGATGATCTAGACTAAAGTCACGCTAAACAACAGGTTTCTTTGTTGATTTTGCCAGCCCTCTCAGCTCGCATCCTAGTATCAGGTTTCTGAGGGGCGGAACATTAATCTCTCCCCCAACAATACATAAATTCCCTATTTGGAAAGTGACCTTTCTAGCAGTGGCCTTTCTAGTAGCCATCACATCTGGCTAGAAGGGCAACAGGACTTAGGGCACTTTCAGTCCAAAGGGACTTCTGCATCTTCCAGAGGGATAGAGTAGTACTCAAGACCCTTCCTATATCCCAAAGGTGAATTCTATTTTTCATAGAACGCAGGAGTTTGTATTAATCTCTTTCTACCCCAGTCTTAATCTGTCCGGTATTATAAATACACACACAGAAATAGGAACTAATTTGGTTGGTCCTATTTCTTAGCAGAGTTGTAAAAATACAAGCAGCAGAATGAGAATAAACCAGCCCCACCTTTCTCTGTGTAAATAACAACAGACACAATCCTTTAGGTAAAAGTAAAAGAATGTTTACTTATGACCTCGTATGTTAGGAACATAGGCTCTATAGCTTAGATGAAAGAAAAATTAGTCTCAGTCCATCTTGGTCTTTAGTAATGGATGCTCTCAGAGAGAGCATCTGTGCCATGCGGCCTCTCTCAAAGGTAGGAAGATCAGCAAAGGAGATTATTCAAAAATCCCCCAGGACAAAGGAGGAGGAAGTCAGGTAACTAAACCCCACCCATTAGGAAGTTACATCATGGTAAACAGGTACATGGGATATTCCCCAAATATCCCTTAAAGTGACCATGCAATATTTGCTTACTCCAACATAATCATCCTACAGAACAGACATGGCACAAGCAGGATATAAAGAAGGCCCTAAAGATTTACATCAAATTCACTAAAATATTCAGATGGTTCATCAGCCTCTTTTGTGTCTTTTCACATTTCCTCCATGGGGAAGAAAGCCAGACTACATGGCTTCTACCATTGCTAGATGGATAAAGGCATGCATCATTTTAACTTATGAGTCTCAACATCTGCAGTTGTCCAGACACAACATGGCTCATTCCACCAGGGTGGCAGCCACATCAGTAGCCCTGGCCACCAATGCAAGCATCTCAGAGATATGCAGGGCATCCACTTGGGCTGGGGCATCTACCAGGGGTCATATTTGTGTGGTGGGTGAGGCCAGAGGCTAAAGTGGTCAGAGAAATGGATGCAACTCTTGCTCTTTATACAGTAAGTGTTCTAGCCATGCAAAAGAGGCTCCTACACATGTGAACTCACATCTTCCTAGCCAGGCAGGCAAGAGGCATTTTCACATTTCAAAGTTGTTAAAGCACTCACTGCAGGGACAGTGAAGGGTTTGGCCTGGGTAACGGGGCATGCCATCATTAGAGTCCTGAAGGGCTGCATTTGGCCCCATTCTCCACCCTTGATTTATAGGTTATCGATATCTGAGTAAATTCCCAGTTTTCTGCTTTCTTTATTGTAGTGAGTGGTGAGCCTGGGACCTTGTGCTTGTGCATAAAATGTGATGGATTGAAAAGCTTTCTGACAGTGGAGTCTAGCTTGTGAAAGCTGTTGCGTTGTTCTTTGAGGCACTACAGAACTAGTTCTTGAAAAACTTCCAATTCCTCTACTGCTTAAATTGTTTCTTGGGGGGGAAATTCTTGGAGAATCACTTAAACTAAGTTTTGTACTATCTCTTTTAAGCAGTTAATACCTAGGTTTGAATCCAAATTCCCATTAGCAGAGCTTTGCTTGCAGGATGGTCCTGCTGCTGGGGGGCAGGGTGATTATTATGTTGATTTCCCCCTTCCACTTATGCCCCATAAATATGGTATAAACAAAACCTCAAAAATGTAAAGAAGGTGTGGTTTGGGGCCATAGTTTGACTATAATGTCAGAGTTTAGTCTAGAAATTATCCTATTGTTGCAGATTGGGATTCGACTTTACAACAAACGGTAGAAAATAATGGCTGACTATAGGGATGGAGTTCACTATCTGATTCCGTTGCGTTTTTCAGTTCATCAAATGGGCTGCCAGGTCCGATTCCCTATAAATTGTGTTCCTCTAGTTATTGTGATTTCTGTTTCTCCCTTTTTTCATTATTTTTTGCAAAACATTACATATTTTTTTCTTTTTTTACTTATGCTGCTGTATATTTATATAATGTATACAGCAGCAGCAGATTACAAAAATAATTACATAAATAATGTGATTCTAACAGTGAGTTGTTTTTTTTAAATGTTGTCGATAACAGCCGCAAACGCACACAAAAAGTGGGAGTCTGTTCAATGATGAGACGAATTTGCAGATTATCCCAGAATTCGATGCCGAATCTGATTTTGCACATATTCTACACCATCCCTAGCTGACTACGAGGATTAGCCACAATTTATGAGCTACTACTGGAAAAACTATAAACTAAATAGCTTCTTGCCACTGAGAGGACCAATTAATGTGCTCTAAAATGCACACTCTGTTTCTCTCATACTTGCTCACCAATGATTAAAATTATTGGCATTGCCTGGGGGTGGGGGCAGGGAATCCTATTCCTGTTCAAATGCTTATGTAAGAAGGGACATGGCTCTGGAAGATGCTGTTGTCTGAATGCATGTCTACCATGTACTATGATGTGTGGGGTGCAATGAACAGGGCTAAAATGTGGCAGAATATGTAAGCATGTCAGATGCACTAGAGATTTATGAGTCTGATGAAGATACTTTTATTTAGACACACATTGAGAAACAGTACTCAAAACACAAGATATATGATGCATTGGACCATCATATGTTTTATTTATTCAGAAAAACTTGTTTTTATGGTCCTCCCGGCTCACAGTTGAAACACTTTAAAATAATTTCACAGCTAATTTAAAAATATTATTTTTAACATCAACATTTTCCTAGTTAACACAATAGCTGGGCTTTTTTCTGTGAAAACTAGGAAATGTTATTCTGCATCACAGCATTTTGATGAAAACATTGCATCACCATAGAAAACAACTTGTGTGTTTCATCTTTTTTGTTGTTGTATTGAGCATCATTCAGAGTTTCTATCAAACATTAAAAGTCTGGAGTAGGCCGTCCTTGGCTTTCTTGTACAAAAATGTATATACATTTTTCTTACATAGCAACCGTTTATAAAGTAAGTGTCTTGTTTTCATTATGTAGTTTCAGAATGTTTTTTCCAATGTTCACAGTATCTGGAGTTCTAATAACTATCTTTGTATGAAATTTCATGTCAGCAAGAATATTAGTTGGAGAGATGTGTACCAAAACCCCCAAATGACCCCCATTTTCCCACTTCCTGTTGTGAGTTTTCTGGCAACAACTAACCAGTTCTTCCTTGCACTATAAAAGTTCTATGTATCAAATTTGGTTCAAATTCATTAATTTGTTCTTGAGTTATGGTGACACTGCACATGCACACACACACACACACACCACTCTGAAATTAGGAATTACTCTTTTTCAAAACATCATAAAATGCCAAAATAATTTAATGTCTTCAGAGTAACCTATGGTCAGCAAGAAGTCAGTTTATTTTTACCATTTCATGTGTACCAAATTGTACAACAACTTGTGATATAAGATGTGCACATGGGCTTCCTGTTCTTAATTATGGACTGCACACTATACTATGTATCTGCCACAGAAGGCAATAAGATTCCATTGAACTTTACACAGATTACTCTGCTTCCAGGCAGTGACCCAGCATGAATATATTTAGACAATTGTGATTGTATTTCTACCTACCCCTATCCCAAAGGCTTGGAAGGGGTGCTTGTTCTCACATCCGCCATACTTTTCCATACATCTATGGGACATGTATAAGGCTAGTATTTAAGCACACTAACACCAAAAATACTTCCTTTCTTTTTTTCTTTAGTCTCCTGGGCTTGGATTGAATGGGTGTATTGTGGCTACAGGAAAAAGAATGGGTGAGTAATAAATCCAGAAATCTTAAGGTTTGCAGTTAATAATGCTTTTCCATTTAATCAGATCCAGCAAGGAAAATGGGTCAAGTATGTTCTGTAAACCATGTATTTTTAGAATAGGAATGAGTTGTACTTGATTTTATTTTGATATAGAATATACTCTGTCTCAAGGATTGGCCAGGTAGTTGCTATTTAAACATCAAAGAAATTAGATTAATACCTAGTCTGAAACAGCTTGAGAACAAAGTATAGTAAAATATCATTCTGTGTGCAAGTTTATGACAGAAAGCTAAGTAAGGCATCATTTTTATTTATTTGAATCAACAAGACCAGAGTTTCTATAATGTTACTCTCTGGTGTGTTATGTAGGGCAGTAGTCTTCACCCTTTTCAGACACAGGACCAACTTTAGCTCAAACATTCATTTGAGGGCTCACTTATTGTTGTTTTACCATATATATACATATAGTGCTGCTGTTGCAACTACTTTAGGTCAAGGCACGGCCTATTAGTGGGTCCCAACCCACCAGTTGCAGACCAATAGCACAGTCAGTGCCTTTTTTTCTGGCAGAACACTTTGGAACAGAGTACCAACACCTTTGCTCTGACTACTGCTCCTGCCAGTCAGCTTTGGTGGGCTCCTCCTTCACCCCATGCTGCTTTTTTAAAAAAAAAGTTGGGGAGGGAAAGAAGGAACAGGGGGGATATCCCCACATGCTCAGGCTTTTGCTGCCCTCAAGCCAGCAGTGGACATCCCCATGATGGGGCTTGCTTAAATTTTTTTTTAAAAGGTTGGGGAAGGAAAGGAGGAGGAGCTGGGATGTCATTTTCTGCTATGGTTTGCTCTCCTGCTCTGTAGGAACAAAAACTCCTGTCTACTGGGGGATTTTAAATTTATTTTGGGGGGAGGGAGGGAAGGACAGAAATAACAGAAGGTCGGCTTCAGCTTGCCAGTGCATCCTTCTACGGTGGTGGGAAGGGGCAGGCATCCAGAAATTGCTGTCATTCCTTGAGGCAGCAGAGCATCTGGAGCCTGAAAGCAATTCCTGCTGCTTGTTCCGTCCAGTGTCAGTCTGCATTCTGGTAGATTATGGCAGGTCTGGGGATGTCCCCCCCCCAGTGAAAGTAAATTCTGGCATATGCTGCATGGTCCCCAGAGCTCATCAGCCTCCTCTTTTGATTTTTGGTTACCAGTTCCCTCCCTCTCCCCCCCCCGTTGCTTTTGTGACCATTGGAAATTTGATCAGGTGACACTGCACAGTTGCATGTTTACTTAGAAGTAAGTTCCACTGTGTTCAGTGAGGCTTAGTCCAAGGTGTTGTGTATAGGATTGCAGTCTCAATCTGGAGGGGTGGTCAGCTCCTGGGTTTCTGCTTGTTATGTATATTTATATTAGATTGTAACTGGTGAGGGCTGCTGCTGAATTATTAAATTTGATATCATTCTTTTTTTCACCATCGTGTTTTATTTATTTATTGACTTCCGATTTGTCGTAGATCAGCTATACAAATATAATACATATCAAACCTGTCCTTTGATACATTACAAAATCACTTTCCTCCATAGACTATCTTAATTATTTTGATTAATCATAAATTTGATATCATTCTTGATTTTCTCTTGCCACTGTTGTTGAACTTACGTAGCCACCAATTCTGTATTTATACAGAATTTATACAGCATTGGAGTTGGGATGTTAAGAATGCATGGATTAACTGCTCTGCAGTGTGGATTTCTAAATGTAGAGCTCATCCAAACTGGTCTGTAGTTATTTGAACATCAATATTAAAAAGTTGAAGCTGCCAGAGAAAATACTTGTCCTTATATCCCAATTTTTACAAGCTCATGACTTCATCCTGAGGGAGTACATGGCTAGGCAGGGCCTGATGCCAGGACATACTTCAGAGAAAGGCCTGTAGGATGTAAATGGCCCTACAAAGCAAAGCAAAATGCAGAAGGGAAATCCAGCGCTATAAAGCCAGATTAGTAGCCATGGGCTATTCCAAGAAATATGTAGAGGATTATAACAAAATATTTGCCCTGTAAAAATATACCATAATAAGGACACATTTAAGAAAGATGCATATTGAATACTTAGATGTAAAAATTGCTTTCCTACATGGAGAAATTATGGAAGAAATCTACATGGGGCTACCTCCTAGATTTGAGAAATCAGAAGACAAACCACTTGTGTGCAAACTTCAGAAAAGTATATATGGAGTAAAGCAAGCCACAAGTGCATGAAATGAGAAATTGAATCACATGCTCATCAGAGAAGGCTTCAGGCAAGGTCCAGCTGATCCCTATAACACAGAAATGGCAGAGGACCTATATCACAATTTATGCTGAAGATTTACGTTTCAGTTATGAGGATGAAACTGACTGTGAGAAACGTCTGAATCACCTGCATTGGAAGGTAGAGGTGAAGCAACTGGGAGACATCACCCACTGCCTTGAGATCCAAAGAGAAAGGCTCCTTTTTCCTATCTCCACAACCAGAGACAAAAGATCTATGAGATAGTGGAGTATTTAGGACTCAAGGATGCCCATCCAGTGGCCAATACCCATGGACACAAATTATTTAAAGGGAGATGAGAACAGTAGATCCCTTTCACAAAATGACAGCTATAGAAAAGTTGTTGTACTTAGGAACCACAGCAAGGCCAGATATAGCCACAGCAATAGGAATACTGTGAGAAGGGCCAATTTGCCAATGCAAAGAGACTAAGACAGCTATAGAGAGAGTGGCCAAATGTTTAAAGGGGGCTGTAAATCTAAAACTAAAGTTGCAGGCCACCAATGGTACCAAGCTGGTGGTTTACACCAATGCAGATTAGGCCAGGGACACAGCAGACTGCAAATCCACCAGTGGAAACTTGTTCTTCTCTGGAGACAGAGCAGTTAGCTGGATAAGTAAGAAGCAAGATGCAGCAGAGCTTCATCTACTGAAGCAAAATACATGTCAGATGCTCAAGCATGCCAGGAACTGAAATGGCAGCTTGCAAGACACATTGAGGACAATGTCATCTGTAGCGAATTAGATGAACGGCAAGTGTTCCTGGATTACACTGATTACCTGGATCCATTTTAGTTTGGGTTTAGGCTTGATTTACGGACTGAATCAGCTCGGTTGCCCTGATGGATGACTTCTATTGGGAGGGGGACAGGGGGAGCATGATCCTTTTACTCTTTCTTCATCTCTCAGCAGCTTTTGATACTATGAACCATGGTATCCTCTTAGACCAACTGTGTGGGATGGGTATTGGAGGCAGAAGAGCGTTGGAGAAGGCTCTTCATCTCTCTCTCACCTGTGCTATGTGGTTCCACAAGATACTATTTTGTCCCCAATGCTATTATATGATGCCATTGGGAGCAATCATTAACCGTTTTGCAGCACAATGCTATCAGTATGTTGATATGCACAAGCTCTGCTTCTCTGTAACTTTTGAATGAGGAAAGGCTGTGCAGGTTCAGGATCAGTGCCTTAATCAGTGCCTCATGGATTGGATGAGGACCAATAAACTGGGTTTGAATCCTGGGAAGACAGAGGCTTTGTGGATTGGTAGTTCCTGTGTCCAGAATATAGGCATGTTACCTGTTCTGGATGGCCAAGAAGCTAAAGGGGCAGGTGTGTAGCTTGAGGGTACTTCTGGATATATCTGTGGCAAGGTGTGCCTTTTATCAGCTTTGTCTGGTACACCAGCTACAGCCATATTTGGATCAGGATAACATGGCCACTGTAGTCCATTAATTGGCAATCTCAAGACTGGATTACTGCAATGTGCCTTACATGGGTTGCTGTTGGGCCTGGTCCAGGAGTGCCAACTGGTGCAGAATACAGCAGCTAGACTGCTGATGGGGACAGATGACTGACACTGTGCAACTGCTACCAGGCCAGGTTCAAAGTTCTTACGTTGATAGACAAAGCTCTGAATAACTTGGATTCATGATACATTAAGGACTGCCTGAGCCCTTATATCCCAGCCTAATCAATGAGATCATCCAAGGGAGCGCTGTTAATTGTTCCCTGTGTTACAGAAGGCCTCAATCAGAAGTCGAGCATTTAGTGTTGCCTGTCCCATGCTGTGGTACAGCAGAGTTGGCAAGCATCCTTGTGACGCCCTTCCCTGGCTCTCCCTGTCAGGTTCTTACCTGCGCGTGGCTACTGCCTGTCTCTAGGCACCACCAGGGACTCCACCAGTCCGGACTGTCCTTCTTTATTGTTTCTCTCCCCGCTCTAGCACAGATCTCAACAGATCCCCCTGCTAGGCAACCACCAGTAACGTCCCAATACTAGTATTCCCAGAGACTCTGAATACTGGTATTGTTATTCTCTTCACCGCTGCCACCATTTGTTACAGTTCCCCTTCAGCTTTGGTCATTACCTTACCCTCCCTTCTGGTCTGTGAAACCCCAGCCAAGGATCAGGCCTTTGGTAAACCAAATTAAGTATTTATTAAATATAACCAAGATAACAAAGATAACAAGATTTCTTCTTAAGGCACATAAGCATATGGTATTACTCAACACTAATCCGAACTCCACCCCCCTCCTTCTTCACTATCTCCTGGCAAACAACTCTCTCAAACCCACCAAACAACCCACTCTTTCTCTTCTCCCCCCAGATTCCACTCTCCCTCTTCCTTTTATACGTTCAGCCATTTTAAACACTCAGCCAATCATCTAGCATTCTACTGCCCATTCACTCCCCCTCCTCTTTCACTCCACTTACCATGTATCTTCTAAACAACCAACACTTACCATATATACATTAATATAGGAACATCACATTTCCCCCCCCCTTAAAACAACGGCAGAGTATTATTCCTGTTCCAGGATTTATACGTTGCGTTAACAAATAAAAGTCTCTATGGGGAAAATGTCTTTCTTTTTTCCTCCGTCTGGTCACGTCACTGCAGTCCCAGCCATTTGCCTGGAAAGTCCATCGGCCAGTACATTGTCCTTGCCTTTGATGAACTGGAAGTCCACTTGATAGTCCTGTAGGGCCCAGGACCACCTCTGCAACATAGTGATGGTTTTTCATAGTCTGCAACCATAACAAGGCCCGATGATCCGTAGTCACTGTGAATCTTCGTCCCCACACGTATGGGCGCAACTTGTTCAGTCCCCACACGACCGCTAGGCACTCCTTCTGGACCGACGAATAGTTTTTCTCCCTCGGCGCCAGCTTGCGACTCAGGTACGCCACTGGATGTCTGGTGCCTTCTCTCTCCTGTAGCAAGACGACTCCCAGCGCCAGGTCCGACGCATCAGTAGCCACGATGAATGGTTTCTCATAGTCTGGTGCTATTAATATGGGTCCTTGGCACAAGGCTTGCTTCAGTAGATCAAAAGCCTTCTGACATTCATCCGTCCATACCACACGCTCAGAACACTTCTTCTTTGTTAATTCATGCAAGGGGGTTGCTATTTCCCCAAAATTTCTCACAAACTTCCTATAAAATCCAGCCACACCCAGAAATGCCCTTACTTGTTTTTTGGTTAAGGGGATCGGCCACGCTTGTATTGCCTCCACCTTGCTCCATAAGGGGGTGATTTTCCCACTCCCCACCTTATGTCCTAAATAGATTACTTCCTTTAGTCCAAACTGGCATTTCTTAGCTTTTATTGTGAGGCCTGCTTTTCTTAAGGCCTCCAATACTGTTGTCAGGTGTTGGACATGCTCAGGCACCGACTTGCTAAAAATGGCCACGTCATCGATATAGGCCACTGCAAAATCTGACATGCCTCGCAACACAGTATTGATTAGCCTCTGAAATGAACTTGGTGAGTTCCTTAGTCCCATGGGTAAGGTCACAAACTCATATAACCCATATAACCCATCTGGTGTACTGAAGGCAGTTTTGGCTCTGGATTGCTCGTCTAGTTCCATTTGCCAAAATCCTTTACAGAGATCTAGTGTAGAGATAATGGTTGCTTCCCCCAATAACTCTAACATTGTGTCTACCCTAGGCATAGGATACGCATCTGGGACAGTAATTTTATTGATTCGCCGATAATCAATGCAAAACCTTATCGTTCCATCTTTTTTCGGAACCAGGACAATACTTGAGGCCCAGGGACTGATGGATTCCCTGATCACTCCTAATTCCAGCATATCTTCCACCTCCTTTTTGATCTCATTCAAAACTTTCCCATTCACACGGTACGGAACAGATCTGATTGGGGCATGATCTCCAGTATCAATGGGATGTATAACTATACTGGTTCGGCCAGGTTTGTTGCTAAAGAGATTCCTATAGGTTTTCAAAACTCTCAGAATCTCTTCTTTTACTTCCTCCTTCACCTCCTCTGACCATTCCACTTGATCTACCCCTCCTTTGTCTTTGCTTTCCTGTACCAAATCTGGAAGTTCAGGCCCACTTCCCTCAGGGAATAAGGTAACTTGCAACACCTTTGCATCCCTGGTATGGTAAGGCTTTAACATATTTACATGAACCACTTTGCTTTTGTTTAATTGGTCTGTGGTGATTACATACGTCACTGTGTCAAGCCTTTCTCTGATGGTATATGGTCCTTCCCAGTTAGCCTGTAATTTGTCATGTTTCCTGGGTATGAACGCCATAACCATATCTCCCACATCATACACACTTTCCCTGGCTGTTCTGTCATACCAGTAACGTTGCTTCTCCTGTGCTTGACTCAAATTCTTTTTCACCACCTCCATCATTGATGTTAATTTATTGCGGAATTCCAATACAAAATCTACTACAGATGTTTTGTACTCTCCCAGGGTTCCTTCCCATGAATTTTTTAATAGTTCCAAAGGTCCCCTCACTTTTCTAGTGAACATGAGTTCAAAGGGTGAGAAGCCTGTTGACTCTTGAGGGACTTCTCTGTATGCAAATAAGAAGCATCCCAAACGTTCATCCCAGTCTTGTGGGGGATCTTGAACATAGCTTCTTATCATGCCCTTCAAAACGCCATTGAATCTCTCTGTTAACCCATTAGTGGCGGGATGGTAAGTAGTGGTCTTTAGATGTTTTAGACCACAACATTTCCACATACATTGCATCACTTCTCCCATGAATACACTGCCTTGATCCGTCAGCACTTCATGAGGGAAACCCAGCCTCATAAAGATTTTTAATAAAGCCTCTGCCACTACAGGGGCTTCTACAGATCTTAGTGCTTCTGCGTCTGGGTACCTGGTGGCAAAATCCACCACCACCACTAGATATTTCTTGCCATGCCTTGTGGGTTTGGAGAAAGGGCCCACCAAATCTATTCCCACTCTATAAAAGGGTTGGCCAATTATAGGAAGGGGCTTTAAGGGTGCCTTAGTCTTTACTCCACTTTTTCCCACCTTTTGGCATATTCCACAAGATAGACAATGTTGTTTTACATCTTTGGAGATGTTTGGCCAATAATAGTGTGCTGCCAATCTCCTCTTGGTCTTTTTTATTCCCAGATGTCCTGCACATGGGACATTGTGGGCTACCTCTAGCAATCTGGTTCTGTATTTGCTAGGTACTATCAATTGCTTCACTGGTTCACATTCATCCTTTCTCTCAGCGGGCATCCACAGTCTATATAAAATCCCATTCTCACACACAACTTGATTCCTCAGTTTGTCAGTGAAAGGAATCTATTGGGTCAGGGCTTGTTCCTTTATTTGATTCAAACTGGTATCTTTATGCAGCTCTTCCCTGAATTGATCTGCTTCTTCCCCAGAGACCACTTGATACAGTTTGTCTCCTTCAGCAGACCTGCTAGTGGTTGCTATGGTGACCTGAGGCTGGTTAATAGATTCCACCCTGTTTGTTTCAGCCCCCCTTAATATGGCTTCTTTTTCTCTGCCAATTTGCTGTCTGGTCACTACATATATCTTTCCTTGGGCTCCCATTACATCTCTTCCCAGTATTACTGGTTCTTGTTGCTGGGCATTAATGCCTACTTTATATCGGCCCTCTCAGCCTCTCCAAGTCATTTCCACCAGGGCCACAGGCAAACTTTCTGGTTGACTCCTTGGATAGTCACAGTTTCCTGAGGTAATATTACCTCAGATTTTATTAAATCTGGCCTCAGTAATGTCTGAGCGGCACCAGTATCAAGCAATGCCCAATAATTTGCCCCTTGTACACTCACTTCCTCTCTCAGACTTGAATCAAGGTCTATTACTTCTGTCCAGTTTATCTGGCAGAACTGAACCTTTTTCGCTGTTTCTAAAGCCTTGGGCTCTGTTTTCACTGCCCTTGTCTGAGCAGGATTACTAATGGGGTTGGCAACCTCACATTGAAAACGTAGGTGCCCCGGTCTACCACATTTGTAGCATAATTTCTCCTCACTTTTAGGGTACACAGATCCACTCTGGGGTGTCCTGTGCCCTTCAGATTTTATTGGAGGACTCACTCGCTGTGGTACCACATCCCTTCTGCCAGCACTATATGGTCTGGGTTTAAAATCTCTTGATGTTTTCCCCACCCAGCCAGTTCTGTTGGAGGCGAAGTGATCCGCCATCTCTGCGGCCTCCTGCACCGATGTAGGGGAACGGTCTTTGACCAGGAGCCTTATTTCTGGTGGTAACTGATGGTATAATTGATCCAATATCATGAGGTTTTTCACCTCCTCCACAGACTGAGCTTTTGCACTTGTCAGCCATTTCCCAAATATGTCCATCAGTTTTGCCCCCAGCTCCACGAAAGACCTCCCTGTCTGTATCTGGCAGTTTCTGAAAAGCTTTCTAAAATAATCAGGCCCCAGTCTGAATCTTTTAAACACTGCTTCTTTGAATTCAGCATAGGTGACGGGCCTGTCTGAGGGGAAATATTGGTATACCTCAGCCAATTCCCCTTTAATCAGGTTTGATAAATACTGCATGTATTTATCTTCAGGTAGCCCCCACAACTGAGCTGCTTTTTCAAAAGTGCTGAGGTAAATTTGAGGATCTTGACCAGGCTCATAGACAGCAAAGTCCTTTGGAGTAATTTTTATTTTTGCTCCATCTCTGTCTTTCCTTGTCTCCTCAGAGTGAAATTTCTCTCTATCAAATTTTAACTTTTCTACTTGTAATTCAGCATCCAATGCTCGTTGCTTCTCCCTCTCCTCAAACCCCAATCTTATTCTCTCAATTTCCAACTCCCTCTGTTTTTCCTTCTCTGCACCTTCCATCCTCAATCTCTCAGCTTCCAACTCCCTCTGCTTGTCTTTCCCATCAGCTTCCATCCTCAATCTCTCAGCTTCCAACTCCCTCTGCTTGTCTTTTTCCTCAGCCTCCCATCTTAACTTCTCTCTCAAGTACTCTATATAAGCGGGGTTGCTTAAGTATCCTTCTGGGGTCTCTTCTCTGACAGGTTGTTTTTGCTGGGCAGTAGCAAATCCTATAAGTGCTACCCTCAATTCATCTACCCCTTTACCCTCGTGAGGTAAATTGAATGTTACGCACTTCTCCACCAGCTCCTCTCTTTTCATTTTTATGTATTCAGCCATGGTGTTTGAGTTCACTCACTCTTTGCCACACACTCTTTGCCAGTCACTCTCACAAGAAATCTTGTTTTGTTATTTCTGTTTGCCACACCACTGTTCTGGATTCTCTAGTATTCGTATCTGGATTCTCTGTTGTTCGTATCCCACCACTACTGCCACCACGTGTGTCACCCTTCCCTGGCTCTCCCTGTCAGGTTCCTACCTGCGCGTGGCTACTGCCTGTCACTAGGCACCACCAGGGACTCCACCAGTCCGGACCGCTCTCTCTTATGATTTCTCTCCCCGCTCTAGCACAGATCTCAACAGATTCCCCTGCTAGGCAACCACCAGTCACGTCCTAATACTAGTTTTCCCAGAGACTCTGAATACTGGTATTGTTATTCTCTTCACCGCTGCCACCATTTGTTACAGTTCCCCTTCAGCCTTGGTCATTACCTTACCCTCCCTTCTGGTCTGTGAAACCCCAGCCAAGGATCAGGCCTTTGGTAAACCAAATTAAGTATTTATTAAATATAACCAAGATAACAAAGATAACAAGATTTCTTCTTAAGGCACATAAGCATATGGTTTTACTCAATACTAATCCGAACTCCACCCCCCTCCTTCTTCACTATCTCCTGGCAAACAACTCTCTCAAACCCACCAAACAACCCACTCTTTCTCTTCTCCCCCCCCCTGATTCCACTCTCCCTCTTCCTTTTATACGTTCAGCCATTTTAAACACTCAGCCAATCATCTCGCATTCTACTGCCCATTCACTCCCCCTCCTCTTTCACTCCACTTACCATGTATCTTCTAAACAACCAACACTTACCATATATACATTAATATAGGAACATCACAATCCTCACTTTTGACTTTCAGGCATCTGTTGAAGGCTTTTTCATGCTGACAGGCCTATGCAGTTGTCTAAAATGTTCTTGAGCAGCTAGTGATTTTATTATTGTTCTTTATTGCTTTTAAAGGTTTTTTTATGTTGTACACCACCTGATGTTTTGTGAAAGAGTGCTATATATTTATAAATAAATAAAATGCATAAATGTTGTTTAATGTGTTTTAATAACCATTAAGGCAAAACATGTTTGCCTCAAAATTTACTGCTGCCTAAATCTGCATTGTTGTTTGTGCAGCTTTTGTCTTACAACATTTCTTTGATAGCACATATAATTAAGCATGTTTTACATCTTGAAAACAGGTGACGCAACTCATCTCCCTCCTGTGAACAGTTCAATTAAGCCTAAAAAGAAAATTGCAAAGCATTGTTTCTTCTGTGGAAAGAAAACTGGATTAGCTACTAGCTATGAATGTAGGTAGGTTGAGTTTGCATCTTAAATGTGCTTTTCATCAAAAGCATAATAATGCAATGGGAAAGAGTTTGAAACACCAGTGTGCAGCCTGCTGTCAATATTTCTAAAACAAGAAAACTGCAAATGTACAAAAGCTCATTATCCTTGGTGGCAAAGGGAGTACAACTGAGCATCATTCATTATCAGAATAGCAACTGGTTGGACTAGAGATATTGCTGGTAGAGTTCACATAGAAGAAATGTAATCCCTGCCTCCTTAAGAGGATGTCTGCTCTAAGAAGCCTCCTGTATTGCAGTGGTCTGAATCTGGACTACAACTGTGAGTATAGCCCATCCCTGTGTCCATTTGTCCGACCAAATGACAGGAGTCTGCTTTTGTAACATATGCTGCTGTATTGTGGGTCCACCTGTGAATGCAGGGTATTATCTGGCACATTGCAAGAGAAATTATGACTCGTGGGAGGAGTACAGTGACCTGAGCAACAAGAAATCGGTATCCAATAAAAGTGAAGAAGTCATTTGCCATCTCTTAATTTGCAGCACATGGAATATTAGCATATGGAATTAAAGTTCCTGTACCATTTTGAACTTGACCTAGTCAGTCTACTGAGCTGAACATGTTTTTCACAGGTTGTCCTAAGTGATAGCTAAACATGCCAGCCACTTGATTCAATTATTACCATGCCTCATCACCCATTAATGATTGATATTCTCTCTTCATTGATAAAATGTGAAATTTCTTGACATAAATCTGCGGGTGGGGAAGGGTCCATTGTAAAATATCTTTAGTACTCTATGATGGTAACCAAATAATTGCATCTCATTCAAAAGGGGACCCATTTGAGCTTCCTTTGAGGTGGTGGGAATTTGTGTGGATGGGAAGGAATTGATGGTCCTCTTCAGCCTTGCAGAATCACAGGCTTTTGTCAGAGTTAGATTATGTTGCTGGAGGATGAGGATAGTTGAAAGGTATCAAGTACAAGTGTTATGCATGGTCTTGCTGGAAAAAGGTTTAATGTAGGGCTCGCCAACCTTTTTGGACCAGAGGGCACAGTTCAAATTTAGAGAGAGTGCTGGGACACCAGTCACAAATTGGCTTTCATGGCACATGGTATAACACAATATGGCAACCATGGGAAACATGAAATAACACAAAATTAGAGAGTAGTCATGATTAAGCTTTTCCCATAATTGTATTTCCTACTAGAACAGGCTTGACCTGCCATTGCTCTTAGCGGCAAAAGAACTCTGTTTTTACCCAATGCCAACCCTAAACCAAAGCCTGTGCCTACTTACTTGGAAATAAGCCCCATTAAACAAAAAGACTTACTTTTGAGTAGACACGTGTACCATTCTACTATAAGTGAATTGTTAATCAGCCCTTGGTCTTCAGTTCCTACAAAGCAGGAGACACGCCAAAGCCGCTTTGCAAAGTTTTAACACTTGCCTTTGGGGAGGAGGGGGGTTCTTTAACATTCACCCACACTTGTTATTTTCTCCAAGTACTACTACATAATGTCTAGACACTACCTCTTCTTGGGGACTCAGCAAAGGAAAAATGCATGCTAGTTGCTAGGGAAAAGGGAGAGCAAACTATAGAGATTCCAAAGACTAGGGGGGGAAGTCAGAAGCAGAAAAAGCTTACTAAAAGGGAGGGCAAAGCAGCAGCTCTTTAGGACCCCACGGATTCCTTTTGCCTGATATCCAGACAGCTCGCTTATCAATCACAGCTCTGACTTCACTCATTGGCAGGCAGGAGCAGCCTGGCTGGTTCCTTTCATATAAATTGCTTAGAAGGGTACCTGCACATTTTGCTCCATAACTTTTTTTCAAAGAGGGTTAGAGGATTTTTGTTTTTGTTTTTTTAAAAAACGAAAGCTCAGATTCTGGGCTACCCTCTGAGAGTGTCACTGAAAGCCTTTACAGGGACCATGGTGCCTGTGGGCTATGGGTTGCAACCCCTGCTTTAATGTGTGTCCTACTGTTAAAATTGAATTCTTCTGCCTTTTTCCTCCACCTCTCACCCTTCCAGATAGAGTTTAAAAAGGGAATTTCAAACTTTCTGCCAAAATTGTGTTGTGAACCCCCTGTCTTCACACACTAATTCTTTATGCCTACTCTAAAAGAGTTTTATGGAGTTGACTAGGCCCAGACAATCTGTGCAACCAGTTATTTCAGTACCTACAAGTGGTTAGAAGTGGTGGCTGTAGGAATTTTTGTGAGGTATTTTATAATGTGACCTCATTACTCCCCAGCAAGGATGCTTCTACCCAGTTTACCCTGTTTAAAGTGCATACCTGGAGTCCATTGGAATTGTTCCCACCAAGCATGTTCAAATGATTTTGGAACATTGTTAAGCTACAACTAGAACACACATACACAAGAAAAGCTACACATACAAAGTTATTGGGTCTTAGGCATAATGGTCTCTCAGTTTGCAAGCACAAGTGGTTTCCTAGGTCTTCCCCCAGGTCCAGTTCTTCCTCCTCCAGCTTCTCTCCTACACTGGCTAGTTTTTCTTTGCCCTCTGAGCAGCTTTTATCTCCCTTTTCTGCATCTATCTAACTTGGAGCGTCTTTTTCTGATTAGTTCCCTACCTCTTACCCAGTTTCTAGCCCTGCTGTTCCAGACAAGCAAAGCAAATGTGGTCTCCTAACACAATACATGACCTCCCACCATTAGGTCCCTCGTTTGTTAAACTTGTTTGTCAAACTGTCCTGCCGTATACCCTGATCGAAACATTATTGCTGCTGGAACCCTGTGTTTGACAGCTTTCTATTTAAAAATCTTGCCCACGCATAGTCACTTTGGTGTTGCAAGTCACTTCTGCAGTTCTAAATATATCTAGTTATGATTTCTGTGTTAGTCCCATGATTCTATATTACCATAATTTTGTGTCCTCATATATGGTAGAGCACTTTCTTTAGTCCTACCAGTATCACAGTCTGTAATTTCTAAAATGAGGGAAAAAAGTATTGATTGATATTACTTACTGCTATTTGTGCATAGGGAGGGAGAGCATGCTCATCAAGAAGTAACTTTGGATTCTCTGACTTTAGTGGAAGTGTTTTTAACGTACATGCCTTGTTTAACAGTAAAACATTATACTGTCATTGAAGGCAGGACTGGCATGAGCAAGCAAGGGACTCCAACTAAATCCCATTCCTCCCACTGTCTAACCCTGACCATTTTTGCCTCCTTACTCTGATAATGTCAGTCATTATCCGCCAGGATGATTATTATTTATTTTAATAAAATTAAACATTACATGTTCCAAAACTCAACTGTATGCCCATGATCTCAGTGCCTTTGTTCTCATTGATCAGAACACTGGAAGCTTGGAGTAGCTTTACTTCTCAAGGAGCAATTCTGTAAAAATACTCCCCGTACCTCTTTCCTTGTATCTTCTTAGTTAAAAGGGGTAGAGGCTTACAGAGGGGGGGAGAGAAACTTGAACATTCAGGGCTTGGAACTTCCCTGACATTGCCTAAACTTCACAGGTCTTTCCTGGCTCTGAGTGTGTTGCAAATTAACATAAAAAATGATTCCACAGTTTCAGTTATTGTGCATCGTCTATGTTCTACAACAAAAACCAGAGGACCAGATCTTCAGATATAAGTAACAAAAAAGACAAAGTCACAAGAACCAAGTGGAATAAAATGATAGTGATTATTAGAACATGTAACCACATGCAAGTGTGTGTGTTCAGGATATAAGTAAAAAAGTTCTACAAATAATACAGATAATAATTTGTGTGTGTTGGAATTGCTTTTAAAATGTTTTAAAACATTTTTTCCTAAACAATATGTTTTTTTAAACCCTATTTATTTAAGATGTTTTTAAAGCTTTTTTTAAAGAATGTTTTTAAAGTTGTTTTGTTTTAATGTATTTTAAGGCCTGTTTTTATGATGTTTTAAAGTGTTTTTACTGCTTTTGTTTGCCACCCTGGGCTCCTGCTGGGAGGAAGGGCAGGATATAAATAAATAAATAAATAATTTGACATGGTTTTGAGAATTATAGCGCTTTTCAGGCTTCTTCAGAACAAATTGGAGAATTGCTCATGGATGGCAGCCATTAACCCCCTTATTGCCTCAAAGTTTTAATGGTTATCCATTAAAATAATGTTAGAATATGTGTATATATGAAACTACATTAACTAAATTAAATTAAAATACCTACTGTCATTCTTCTACATGTACCTAGTTCAAACTAAAGGGTTGTTACTCCCAAGACATATAAAAGACTGTAATATTAAAGTTTTAATTTAAAAAAAAAATTCTGATATAATAATATAATTTTTATTACAAAATTCAAATACATACCTGTGATCCAAAAATAAAGAGTTTTCATAGGTAAGGGCTGAATATATTGATATACATGACCACCTCCTACTGCTACTTGCAAAATGAAGTTTGGCTGAGGTC
Organism: Rhineura floridana; assembly: GCF_030035675.1. Lineage (NCBI taxonomy): Eukaryota > Metazoa > Chordata > Lepidosauria > Squamata > Rhineuridae > Rhineura > Rhineura floridana. The sequence continues at coordinate 301,047 of NC_084484.1, forward strand.
TTATAGCGGATCAGTTGCCAATTGTTAAAACAAAAAGGGATTGCGAAGAGCTCCAAAAAGACATCTCCAAACTGAGTGAATGGGCGGAAAAATGGCAAATGCAATTCAATATAAACAAGTGTAAAATTATGCGTATTGGAGCAAAAAATCTGAATTTCACATGGGGTCTGAACTGGCGGTGACCGACCAGGAGAGAGACCTCGGGGTTGTAGTGGACAGCACGATGAAAATGTCGACCCAGTGTGTGGCAGCTGTGAAAAAGGCGAATTCCATGCTAGCGATAATTAGGAAAGGTATTGAAAATAAAACAGCCAATATCATAATGCCGTTGTATAAATCTATGGTGCGGCCACATTTGGAATACTGTGTACAGTTCTGGTCGCTTCATCTCAAAAAGGATATTATAGAGTTGGAAAAGGTTCAGAAGAGGGCAACCAGAATGATCAAGGGGATGGAGCGACTCCCTTACGAGGAAAAGTTGCAGCATTTGGGGCTTTTTAGTTTAGAGAAAAGGCGGGTCAGAGGAGACATGATAGAAGTGTATAAAATTATGCATGGCATTGAGAAAGTGGATAGAGAAAAGTTCTTCTCCCTCTCTCATAATACTAGAACTCGTGGACATTCAAAGAAGCTGAATGTTGGAAGATTCAGGACAGACAAAAGGACGTACTTCTTTACTCAGCGCATAGTTCAACTATGGAATTTGCTCCCACAAGACGCAGTAATGGCCACCAGCTTGGACGGCTTTAAAAGAAGATTAGACAAATTCATGGAGGACAGGGCTATCAATGGCTACTAGCCATGATGGCTGTGCTGTGCCACCCTAGTCAGAGGCAGCATGCTTCTGAAAACCAGTTGCCGGAAGCCTCAGGAGGGGAGAGTGTTCTTGCACTCGGGTCCTGCTTGCGGGCTTCCCCCAGGCACCTGGTTGGCCACTGTGAGAACAGGATGCTGGACTAGATGGGCCACTGGCCTGATCCAGCAGGCTCTTCTTATGTTCTTAATCCATGTGTTTAACGAACTCTGTGATTCTCACAAGTGGCTCCTCCACACAAGTAAATTAATAGCTCTAAAGCAGGACAACTATTTACAGAAACATGTTTAAACATCTAATTTTCTTTAAAAAGTCAGGTACAACTATGTAAAATCATTTACAAACATCCAGACTAATGCATTGAATCATTTAAACCAGCTGGGGACATGATGCTCACTTTCTGGAAAACAGCCACAGACCTTTTTTTTTTTTTTTTTTTGCTGTGGAAAGGATTCAATCTATTCCATATAAAAGAACATCTTTTTTGTTGTTCTCACAGCAAGAGTTTTTTTAAAAAATACACACTTTGAACACCGTGTCGTCATGTTCCACTGCTAGGGCAGGAAAGGGGAGAAGGAAGTGGCTGTGTGCTAACCAGGCACAGCACATGATCTCTCCCCCCCTCTGCTGGCCACTCAGCCTTTTCCTCAGTGGAGGCTTGTCTCTGCACCTGCCAAGCAACTGGTGCTCCAGTCTCCAGCAGATGCAGAGACAACAAGCCTCTGCCAACGGAAAAGGTTGAGTAGGGGAGTGTGTGTGCTGTTGGGAAGTGAAAGAGCAAAGACCTCAGCTTATCTTGGGGCACAAGAGCAGGAAATCATTGTGCACGTCATGTAGCAGTCCCTGCTTCTCTGTATCTCTCTCTCTAGCACAGGAGCTGTGAGATTGTCCTCTTCCAAGGCCAGGGGAAATGGTTTATCTTGAGCCTGACTTGAAAGGAAGGAAGTTTGTGAGTGAAGGGGTGGGTTTCCAGTTGAATGAATAAAATGCAGAGTTGCCAGCCAGACTGTGTTAACTTTCTATAAATCTTTGCAGTTCCTTAATATGTTTCTGGCTCTTGATTTTTGTGTGTGGCCTCTCTGGAGGGCAAAAGGAATGAAGAATGCTTCTCGCAGGCAGGACTAAGCATGCTTGCAGCAAAGTGAAGCAGGTGGCAGAAAGAGAGAAAAGATCCCAGCATGCTGCCCCTGACACCTTACCCTTTAAGGAATGTGGCTTTTGACAGAAATTAAATGACTGTGTGAACATGACAATTGCCAATTGACAATGGCATCATATAGTGCTATTCTCAGGTGAAGGCTATTTGTAGATTTCATTTCCAGGGTAATATCTGCAACACAACAAGGTTTTTAGAAGATTTCTAACCCTTCCCTTTCTACCTTCAGATGTGGAAACAATTTCTGCGCAACTCACCGCTATGCAGAGACTCATACCTGTACTTACGACTATAAGAATGCAGGGCGGAGGTACTTACAGGAGTCCAATCCTGCTGTCAGTGCACCAAAGCTTCCTAAAATCTAAGCGTGGTTGTATATCATGCATCTGCCTGCCAGAAGAACATTACACACAGACAGAAGCATCAATGGTTTAGACTGCTTTTCTTTTGCCATGCTCCCAATCTAAAGATTGCCAACTAAGAAAATCATATGAGACTGCATAATATTGAAGAATAATGTGAACACTACTGTAGCTGACATCATTTATTCTTGAGTGAATCAAAAAATTTAAAAGGTAGTTTCTGAAAATGTACATTCTGATTTAACTATTATTAGTTACGTGTCTTGTGTTACGTGTTTTATATTTTCAAAATGCTCTTTCACTAGACAAGTCTTTTAAAAGATGCACTTTGCTAAGTTTTAATATATATTTTATAATGAGACTTGAGGGGCTTCTGTAATGAGGATGTCATGTAAACTCTCCTACCTTCTATCTTATTTTTGTCCATTCTGGAGTATTTCATTTGAGCTTGAAGTTCCCCATTACCATTTCAAGTTTAGAAAGTGCAACAGATACAACTCTAAGTTCCATTCAGACGGTCAGCCATACATACCCAGTGTGGAAAAAACACATCATGTTAGTCCCGCTATTTCTTACGTTCTTTTTTTTTTTTTTTTTTACAAAAGGGAAAATTTCTCTTGTCATAAAATAGAAGACATTTTTTATAATTATATATTTTAAAGACTTCACAACTTGGTTTGTTAAAAATGTTCAGTGCTATTACCAGAAAAAAAATCGAATAAATATTAAATTTTCATGCAGTTATAAACAGAGCAACTGACTTCTACTGTTCTACAGGCTAATGGCAAGTAGGGGAAGTGGTTAGGGATTTCTTCTCCCATTGCTTATCCAGTTAAAATATATGAAGGCTGGTAAATTTGGAGTTGTTGAACTACAAGGCAGTTTAATGGGCAGTTCATCAAAGCATTTACTTAGGCGCAAAATCATCCCAACTAGGCTGCAGATTCCATTAGAATCTTCTTGTACCTTGTTTGTGATTGGCTCCACTGGCAATAGTCTTGACTCCTATGCCGTTTTCCAGAGTTGTGCATTCATAGGCCTCTTTAAGAAAGAACAAAGAGGGTAGGAGTGGACAAGCAGCATGGATCCCACTCCCTTTTCTACTTGCATTCATCATAGCCTGCAGAGGATTTCAGTGTTGCTCCTGTCTTACTTACCTCTGTTTCTCTGTGGCTGTGTCTATTTCTGAACATCTGTGTGCAGCTGGCAATAGAATTTCTAAGAGTGTGAGGACTCTATTCCTCTTTGGCTGTAACAGGTTGACTCCTGTCATATCAATGGAGGACACATCATCCACCCTTCTCTAAAAAGCAGCAAGGGTGATGGAGGTAATGCCGGGAAAGAAATAAGAGAGAGCAGAAAAACTCTTGTCTTTTGTAACAAAGATATTGCACTATTTCCCCTGAGGTATCGGTTTTCCTGAGACATTATTAACAGTGAATCAGCACTCGTAAACTCATTTTGAAACATAGAACAGTAGAGTTGGAAGGGCCCTATAAGGCCATCGAGTCCAACCCCTGCTCAATGCTGGAATCCAAGCTAAAGCATACCTGGCAGGTGGCTGTCCAGCTGCCTCTTGAAGGCCTCCAGAGTTGGAGAGTCTACCACCTCCCTAGGAAACACGTTCCATTGTCGTACTGGTCTAACAATTAAGAAGGGTCTTCTCGGTCTTTTCTTCTCTGCCCAGTCCTTTCAGCCTCTCCTGATAGGGCTTTGTTTCCTGTCTCCTGATCATCCTTGTTGCCCTCCTCTGAACCTATTCCAGTTGGTCTGCATCCTTCTTAAAGTGCGGTGTCCAGAACTAACCAGTGCCAAATAGTGGGGAACCAGTACGTCATGCGATTTGGAAACTATACTTTTGTTAATGCAGCCTAAAATAGCATTTGCCTTTTTTTGCAGCCACATCGCACTGTGATTAACAGCTTGTGATTAACAACAATCCCAAGATCCTTCTTGCATGTACTGAGCCACGTAGCCCCCATTTTATAACTGTACACTTTGTTTCTTTTTCCTAGGTGTAGAACTTTGCACTTATCCTTGTTAAATTTCATTCTGTTGTTGTCAGCCCAGTGTTCCAGCCTATCATAATCACTTTGCATTTTGTTTCTGTCCTCCAGAGTATTAGCTATCCCTCCCAAATTTTGTATGATCTACAGATTTGATAAACATACCCTGCATCTCCTCATCCAAGTCATTAATAAAAATGTTGAAGAACACTGGTCGCAGGACCGAGCCCTGTGGTACCCCACTCGTTACCTTCCCCCAGTTCATAGAATCATAGAGTTGAGGGTCCTTGAATTTGAGAAGGAACCATTGATAAACACTCTTTGAATATGATTCTGTAGACAACTGTGGATGCACTTGATAGTTGTTCCATCCAGCCCACATTTAGCTAGCTTCCTCGTCAGAATATTATGGGACACTTTGTCAAAAGCTTTGCTGAAGTCAAGATATATTATGTTCACAGCATTCCCACAGTTTACAGGATATTTTATTTATTTTTTATTATATTTTTATCCCACAATTTCTCTAAGATTCTTCTTCTTTGCTTTCCACAATCCTTTGAGGTAGGTTATGCTGAGAAATAATTATTGGCCCAAGGTCCATGGCTAAATGGAATTTGAACTCTATTCTTCTCCTCTTCTAGTACATAAAAATCCAATGGGATGCTGCATGTGCAAAGATGTGAAAGAAATGGAAGTGGCTAATGATTAAAAAAGAGTAAGATACAAGGAAAACTATGAGCAAAGTTGGGCATAAGATTAAATATGAAAAGGGTAGGTGAAGCATTTTGTATATGCCTCGTAACTGGCATGTACAAAGTGAGAAATTTTGATACAAGAAACAGACATAGAATCATAGAGTTGGAAGGGGCCTTGTAGGCCATCGAGTCCAACCCCCTGCTCACAGCAGGAAATCCACAGCTAGAGCATCTCCCGCAGATAGCTGTCCAGCCTCTGCTTGAAGACATCCAGCAAAGGGGATCCCACCACCTCCCTAGGCAGTCAGTTCCATTGCCGAACTGCCCTTACTGTCAAGAAGTTCCTTCTAATGTCCAATCTGAATCTACGCTCCTGCAACTTAAAACCATTAGACCTAGTCCTACCCTCTGGGGCAGCAGAGAACAAATCTGTACCCTCCTCTATGTGACAGCCCTTCAGGTTCTTAAAGAGAGCAATCATGTCACCCCTCAGCCTTCTCTTCACCAGACTGAACATGCCAAGGTCCTTCAACCTTTCCTCATAAGACTTGTTCTCCATACCGGCTATCATCCTCGTCACCCTCTTCTGAACCCGCTCTAACTTGTCTATATCTTTCTTAAAATGAGGCACCCAGAACTGAACGCAGTATTCCAGATGAGGCCTGACTAATCCAGAATATAGTGGGACTATTACTTCCCTCAACCTGGAAACTATAGCTCTGTTTATGCAGCCCAAAACTGTGTTTGCCTTTTTTACCACAGCATCACACTGCTGGGTCATGTTCAACTTGCGATCCACTACAATTCCAAGGTCCTCCTCACACGCACTACTGCTAAGCCGGGTATTTCCCATCCTGTACCCGTGCATTTTGTTTTTGTGGCCTAAATGCAGAATCCTGCATTTGTCTTTATTGAATGTCATTTTATTAATTTCAGCCCAATTTTCTAGTCTATCCAGGTCCCTTTGGATTTTATTCCTGTCTTCCATTGTGTTAGCTATCCCTCCCAGTTTCGTATCATCCGCAAACTTCATAAGGCTTTCCTCCACTCCATCATTTAAGTCATTGATAAAAATGTTGAAGAGTATCGGCCCCAGGACAGAACCCTGTGGCACTCCACTCGAAACCTCCTTCCAGTCCGAAGCAGAGCCACCGACGACCACTCTTTGAGTACGGTTTTCCAACCAGTTGTGAATCCACCTGACAGTATTTCCATGTAGTCCGCATTTGACCAGTTTGCTAATTGAAAGGTCGTGGGGGACTTTGTCAAACGCTTTGCTGAAATCTAGATAGATGACATCTACAGCATTTCCACCATCTACTAAGCTAGTGACCCGATCAAAAAAAGAGATGAGATTAGTTTGACAGGATTTTTTCTTGACAAACCCATGCTGGCTCCTTCTAATCACAGCATTGTCATCTAGATAGTTGCCAATGGACTCTTTTATTATCCATTCTAATATCTTTCCCGGTATTGAAGTCAGACTGACCGGCCTGTAATTCCCCGGATCTTCTTTTTTACCCTTTTTAAAGAGCAGGACGACGTTTGCCCGTCTCCAATCCTCCAGCACCTCTCCCGTTCTCCAGGATTTCTCAAAGATGATGGCAAGAGGTTCCGAGAGTACATCCGCAAGTTCCTTCAATACTCTGGGATGCAGTTCATCATGCCATATACTTCATCCGCCTCAGAATATCATCGCAAAAGCCCAAACTTCAATTGTTATTTTAGAGACTTGGAAGACAACACTTTATATTGCAGTGGACTTAATCATAAAACCACACATACAAAAGGATTTGTGGGGAAATGAAAAACCTTTTCCAAGTATGAATTGTTCACTTAAAGATAGACAGTATCTGGTGGGGCAGAAATCTTTTCTTTTTTTTTTATGGAAGACTGAAGTGTTCTCTGTTACTTGTGCAAGCAGTTTAGTTGTACAAACAATTTAAAGGCTAACAAATATCAGTATATTTTAAAATCTACACACAGCTTCAAATTAGACCCATGCTAAATATTTTAAGTTTCTGTAATCATATGGCGTATCACTAACAGTTATGTAAATGGCACCAAAAACTCAGCTGTTATTTCTGTGCTGCAGGTTACAAAAGAAGCCCAGGGGGCTTGTAATAGGGGGGTGGAACCAACCCTTGTGGTTTGAGAATGTGCCTATAGCCAACAAGTATTCCTATCAAACTTTACAAAGCAGGGAAATTGGGCAGCTATAGTGAATGCACCAGGGGAGCAGGAGACCTGACCCCCTCTCTGAGATAATGTAATGCTCTACACATTTATAAAAATGCAAACACAATTTGAGTTGGTCTTTCACAGTCCAATACACTTATTATTTATATCCCACCCTTCCTCCAGTAGGAGCCAACGGTGGCAAACAGAAACACTAAAACACTCTAAAACCTCATAAAAACAAACTTTAAAATATATCAAAACAAAACATCATTAAAACATTAAAGCAAAACATTTAAAAACATTTTTAAATGTTTTTTTAAAAACATTAAAAAGCAATTTCAACACAGATGCAGACTGTACACAGACTTCCTGTAGCTTGCAAGAATTTGGTAACATGAGTGGGGGGAGGGAGAAGGGAGGAATAGGAGGAGGAAGGAGGGGAGGAGATTGGACAGAGTGAAAGCCTCTTTCCAAAAAAAAACCCATTGTTAACAGTATCATTTTTTGAGGTTACCCCTACTTTTGTATTCTACAGCAGATACATGTAGTCTCCCATTCAAATTTAAATCAAAGCTATCCCTGGCCATATCAATGCCAGACATTTACCCCACTTTAAACAGTCATGGCTTCCCCCACAAAACTCTGGAAAGTGTAGTTTGTGAAGGGTGCTGCGAGTTGCGAAGAGCCACCCTATTCCGCCCACAGAGCTACAATCACCAGAAGAGGGGCTGACTTAAACCACTCAGGCCACTGGAGCTCTGTCAGGGGAATAGGAGTCTTCTAACAACTCTCAGCACCCTTCACAAATGACACTTCCCAGGATTATTTGGGGGAAGCCATGACTGTTTAAGTGGAATCAATGTCTGGCATGAGTGTGGTCTCCTGATTAGCCAAGCCAAACAGTCTGGCTTTTAGAACACTGACAGTTGGTTCTTACGCTGCGCTACCAATTAAAAATCAGCCATGCATCTTTTAACTTTGAAACTGCAGCAGATGAAGGTCAGAGTATGGGGCAAGGTCAGTAAAGGGATTACTGGTACTCTGTGAACATGGCTGATTTTTAATTAATTTCAACAAATTATGAGACCACTGACAGAAAAAAGTCTAACGGGTCTGGATTATTTTACTTGTGTTTTAGACTTTGAACTCTAGATTTTCTCTGAGTGTTTTGTGTATCGCCATAAAAACTTAGAGGGTTGTTAAGCAAGTATTTCTGAGTTCAGGACTATAAGTTTTGTAAGAATATGGACCCAGCAGAATGGCATGGGGGGCATGTTTAGCCTGGAGAAGACTATGGGGAGATATGATAGCACTCTTCAAGTACATGAAAGGTACACAGAGGAGGGCCAGGATCTCTTCTCAATCATCCCAGAGTGCAGGACATGGAATAATGGGCTCAAGTTGCAGGAAGCCAGATTTCGACGACATCAGGAAAAACATCCTAACTGTTAGAGCCATACGACAAAGGAACCAATTACCTAGAGAGGTAGTGGGCTCTCTGACATTGGAGGCATTCGAGAGGTAGCTGCACAGCGATCTGTCAGGAATGCTTAGTTTGGATTCCTGCATTGAGCAAGGGGTTGGACTTGATGGCCTTATAGGCCCCTTCCAACTCTACTATTCTATGATTTTCAATTTAACATTGTGGAATGTGAAAAATCCATGCTGGCTATTGTGAATGCACAATAAGCAAGGGATTCTATGGAATTAATTATGTGCATCTTGACTCATTCCTGAGCAGCAAGATGAAGCCACTGCACCTACTGCTGTCATCCATTTTTTATTACTGGGATTATTTATTTATTTATTGCATTTGTATACCGCCCCATAGCCAAAGCTCTCTGGACAGTTTACAGTTATCTCACTCTTATTTATTGTTACTATTATTTATTGTTACTTGTTACTATTATCTCACTCTTATTTATTATTTTATTTATTTATTACATTTATACCCCACCTTTCCTCCAAGGAGCTCAAGGAGCATATGGTTCTCCTCCCTCTCCATTTTTATCCTCACAACAACCCTGTGAGGTAGGTTAGGCTGAGAGGCTGTGACTGCCCCAAGGTCACCCAGCAAGCTTCATGGCGGAGTGGGGATTTGAACCCTAGTCTTCCAGGTACTAGTTCAGCAATCTGACCACTCCTTCCACCAAGGAGTTTTATTCTCTCAACCCTGTGAAGAAACGTAGGCTAAGATTTAGGGACTGGTCTAAACTCACCCAGTGAGTATCACTGCTAAGTGGGGATTTGAACGCAGGCCTCTGTGGTCAGAGTCTAACACTACCCACAACACAGGCTTACAGCCTCTGACATCAAGGTACAACAGCAATAGATTATAATAGGATCATGCTTGTCATGGTGATCTGTGTATCCGGGAAACCTTGTTTATTTCCGTACTCCTTTACTTATAAAATTAACAGGATGAATATAAAAATGATATGGGAAGGTAAGTACAATCTGATACATATGACTGACACTTGGTGGGAGGAGACTCATGTTTGGAATATATTAACTGATTATAGTATGCCTTGTTCAAAAGAAAGAGCAAAAAGGGAGTGTTGTGTTACATGCAAATAATGTATCCACTAGCATGGATACCCAGGAACCTGAGACTAGAAACCCTGTTTGAAAGCATCTCAATATGGAAAGTGAGAGAAACAAAAGGGGTATGATGGCAGTATACCACTGACCAGCAAGCCAGAAGCAATGGATGGTACATTCCTGAAATACATTACAGATTGCACAACATTCACAGAGGTAAACCATAGTAGATTTCAATTATTCTAACATTGCTGGATGTCTAACTCTGCAAAGGATTAACATCCAGTCAATTCCTGACTTGCCTCACTGACAAGTTTCAAGGTGGAGGAGGGAAGAAGCTGATTTGCTACCATTAACTTCATCCTGATTGATTCAATAGTAACAGTGGTTGAAGAAGGAATTGCAGTGTTAGTGACAGGAACTTTCAGGGCAAAGAACGTCTTGGAATTCACAATAGCAAGGGATGCAAAAACTGTACGTGTCCTGGACTTTTGGAAAACTGATCTCAAGGGCTCTGATGAAAGTCAGATAGGATGTCCAGTTTAGAAATTCTGAGGTAAAAAAAAGTCCAAGTCCAATGGAAGCTTCTGAGGAGTGGACAACTGAAGGCACAATTGCAAACTAGTCCAATGAAAAGTGGGAAATAGTGAAAGAAGCCAAAGAGCGGCACAAAGAGCTCTGAGAAGCTGAGATATTAAAAGGACCTGTACAGGAAATAGGTGGGATGCATAAACAATTATGAGTCCAACAGAGTAGCCTGCACCAGTAAGAATGACTAAAGCCCAGATAAGCTGAGGCTTGTGAGGGTTGCTAAGATCAACAAGTTGGTTGCCTTCGTAGCAATCTTGATGCCACATCCATGTTCACTGCAGTCTCCAGTGAGGTCTCCAGTGCAATCTTTTGGGAACAGTTTCAGCTGATGCAGCCTGATGATGTGGGCAAGGTCCTTGTGATGATGCAACCAGCAACATGTGCCCACAGTCTTTGCCCCTCTTGGCTTATTAAAATTTGCCAAGGGGATATGACAGAGTGGATTCAGGGTGTGGTCGATGCATCCTTGCTGGAGGGAGTGGTCCCAGCTACCCTGAAAGAGGCAGTGAGCCAACCACTCCTGAAAAAGCCACCCTGGACCCATTGGTTTGTGGCACTACTGCCCTATTTTTTAGGGAACAGTTGTGGTTGCAGTAATTGTGAGTACTCTTGGATGAAACAGATTATGGTGCTCCATTTCAACTGGCCTGGTTATGGGTCTGAATCAGTCTTGGTCATCCTGATAGATGATTCCCCACTCACTCCCCCATTTCGTGTCAATTTCACCCCCATGCTCTCCTGGCTGCAGGGAGAGGCATGCAATTTAAAGAAACAAACTGCTCCAGTTAATGAAACAGAAATGCCTCTTGGATGAGGGATGTAGGAAGGTGGGGGGAGAGAGACTGTAATGACTGGAGGGGTTTGGGGCTTACTTCTGAGTAGACATGTTTTGGATTGCAGCCTGAGATATAAGAAGAAAAAACCCATGGAGAAAAAGAACATTTTTGAAAATACAGCTGGTGTGTATGTGTGAGTGCATGTGTGCAGCAACATTCCTCTTCCTTGTGCAAGTAGAAATGGCTGGGGGTAAAGAGGGCAGTTGGGGGAAACAAGTGAGTTATGGGAGGGAAGGAGGGACTGGGTAGTCATTTGAGGCTGCAGCCTGTGCACATATGCAGGAGAGTAAATCCCACGTGAAAAAAGGTTTTTGTGTCAATTGCACCACACACACCCTCCCTCTCCTGGCTTCGAGGGAGCCCAGAGTGCATAACAGCTAACAACTTCAACGGTCTATCTGTTGGGAGGAACCTCTCTATGGTTATCAGTGATGAGCCCCGAGTGGAGGGTATGTCCTGGTGAGGCATACTTCTGAGTAAATGACCAGGTGGTCACTTGAGGCTGTAGAAGACGCGTGCACACACACACCCACTAAAAATTACATTTCATAAGTACTTTAAAAAGGGGGGTTGCCCCCCCACTCTCCTCACTTCAGCGTGCAATTGACAAGAAACAATGAAATAAAATCCCTCCCCTTCTCCATAGCAATACTCTGGAGGGAGTAAACATGCAGATTTGGGGGCAGGTCCGCAATGAAACAGTGATACTAAACCTTTGGATAGAAATGCCAACTATGTGAATGGGAAACAGCGGGTTGAAAGGTGGAAAACAATGTGTGTGAACATTGCAATTCTATCATGATGGGAAAAGCTTTATATTCAATACAGATTTTAGCACCTGTGTGAACCAGCTTTCTCGGGGTTGGTCTGATTTGCATTTAAAGGGAAATGCAGCGACATGCCTTCCCTTTCCAATAAATGTCATGTGATCGCTGCAAATTAAACAGGGCTGCAAGGAGGCTCGATCTCACATTAAACTGCCGTGTGAATGAGCCCTGAGACACTATTGTACAGTGGTTCCAATTGTATCTCCAGGTTTTGTTCCAGAGAAAAGTATTAGATGATTTCCTTTTGCTCCCCTGGCAGTTCTGCTGTGGAGTGCAACAGGGTACCATCTTATCCCCAATGCTGTTTAACATCTGAACACAAGAAGCCATTGGGATTAGTCATTAGGAGATTGGGGGAGTTGTGTCATCATGATACCCAGCTCTATTTTTCTGTAACATCCAGATCAGAAGAGGCTGTGCAAACTCTGAACTAGTACCTGGACTCAGTGGTGGGCTAGATGTGGGCCAAAATAACTAACTCTGAATCCTGGCAAGATAGAGGCACTGTGAGTAGGTGGTTCCAGAGTCTGGATAATTGACCAATTGCCTGCTTTGGATGGTATTGTTCTCCCCCTGAAAGAACAGGTTCATAGTCTGGGAGTGCTCCTGGATCTATTGTTGTCACTACAGGTCCAGATGACCTCAATGGCTAGGAGTGATTTTTACCAGATTCAACAAAGACAGCTACAGCTCTTTGTGGATCAGGATAGCTTGGCCACTGTCCATCTGCTGGGAAACTACAAGGTGGATTACTGCAATGTGCTCTGTGTGGGGCTGCCTTTGACGGTTGGTCCAGAAGATGCAGTAGGTGCAAAATGTGTTAGCTCAATTTTTCAGTGGGACAGGATATCACCAATATCTGCTGCTGAACGAATTGCACTGGCTGCCAATTAGCTACTGGGCTAATTTCAAGATGCTAGTTTTGGTGTATAAAACCCTATACAGCTTGGGACAAAGATACTTCAAAGATTGTCTCACCCCTTAACTGGGTTGTTACCACTGCATTCTGCCAGTAAGGGCCTCCTGCAGATACAATCTTATCAGGAGGTCTGTTCTGTACAATATAGGAACTGGGCCTTTAGTGTTGTGGCACTACCCTTTGGAATTCCCTCACAAGGTGCTGTCTCTGTGATCTTTTTGGCATCTACTGAAGATCTTCCTCTTCCAACAAACCTTTTCAGTAGAAACCTTCATCCTGCTCTGCATAATCCTGCTCTGCATCTGTGTCGGAATTGTTTTTAAGATGCTTTATTGCTTGTTATTTGCTGCTCCTTTAGGAAGAAGGGTGGGATATAAATAATTTAATAAAGAAACAATAAAGGACTTCTTCAAGCAAGAAGTTTGTGGAAAAGGTTTCTCTGAAATTGGGAAAGATGGGGTTCCAGAGAGAAAGTGGAACTACTCAGTTCCTATTCACCTCAGTCTTCCACAAGGGGAATTGTGGTCAATCTGGGAAAAATAGAACAAATGATATGAGGGACTACCAGCCCAAGACACGTGAAGAAATGGCTGCTTTGAATGAGTTCCAGGGCCAGATGGATTAGATCCCAGGAGGTTGAAGGAGGTTGCAGATGGTATTTCAGAGCTGCTGGCTTGAAGAACAGGTGAGGTGCTGGAAGACTGAAGACAAGCAAATGTCTTTATCCTCAAAAGGTGTGGCCAGGAGGGGGGGAGAAACTGATAGAAGAACCAGAGACTGATAGGAGAACAGATTGTTAAGCAATCAGTCTGTGAGCATCTGGAAAATAATGTGTTGATTGCTAGGAGACAGCATGGGTTTATCAAGAATAAGTCATGTCAAACCATTTGTTTGATAGATCATGATAAGGTAAATTATGGGAATGTAGATATAGTATGTCTTGATTTCATCAAAGCATTTGACAAATTCTCCCATGGTTAGGCTAGTAAAATGTAAGCTTGTTAAACCAACATATCAATGAGTGCTCTGTGTCAACCGGGAGGGGGGTCTTAAATGTGGTGCCAGTATGCTCTTTCTTTGGCCCTATGCTGTTTAATATCTTTATAAATGATTTGGCTGAAGGGGTAGAGGGGATCTTATCAAATATGCAGATGTCACAAAGCTGGGAGAGGTAGTTAACACCATAAAAGAGTCTAAGTGATATTGACAGGTTGCAGTGCTGAGCCAAAAGCAAGATAAAATTCAACAGAGATATAAGTCATGCATTTGGGTACCAAGAATCAAAGCCCAAACTATAGGATGGGGGAGACCTGTGGCAGCAGAAGAATCTAGGTGTCTTAGCTGATCATAAGTTGAACATGAGCAAGCAATGCAATGCAGCTGTCTAAAAAGCTAATGTAATTTTAGGGCTGCGTTATCAGAAGCATAGCATCCAGAATATGAGAAGTAATACTATAACAGACAGATGACAGTTCTGGGTGTCACATTTAAAGGAGGACCTAGAAAAACTAGAGAGCAACCAATTGAAAGAGCTGGGTATGTTTAGCCTAGACAAGAGGCATGGTAACTACCTGAAGGGCTGTCATGTAGGGACAGAACACGTGGTTCTGTTTGTTTCCAAGACTAGAACCAATGGGTAGGAATTACAAGGAAGCAGATTTTGGCTAAGTTCAGCAGTGGGAGGTACTGGGCTCTCCTTCACTAGAGGTATTTTATGTACATCTGTCAGGGATGCCGCAGTAGCACCTGGCATTACAGATCTAGCGCTAAGCAGGAAGTTGGAATAGAACTAGGAAGCAATCTTGTCTATATAATTCTAAATCATGAACCATCTTCAAAAAGCTAAATGGGGGGGAGGTTCTCAAGGAGGTTCTTCTAAAGGCCCTGCTCCTAGAAGGTTACAATGCAAATGGTAAAGGGGGTTGGGAAGGTTTGTAGACATTCATTTAGGTATGTAGATTTGATTGATTGATTGAATGAATGTCCCACCTTTCCTCCAAGGAGCTCAATGTGGCATACAAACCTGGTTTTCCCCTCTCCCCATTTTATTGTCACAACAACCCTATGAGGTAGCTAGGGTTGGTGTCATTTCAATCAGCTGGCTGATGGTATCGTGCTACATGCTACTGTATATTGCCAATCTGTTGTGGGTTTTCTAGTTGTTTTTGGAAAACATGATAGTTTGGTTTTTTTTACTTTTTTATTGATATCATACATGTTCCGCATCAATTTGTCTATTAATGCTAGTTGCCAAACTTTACTATTTTACAACAAAATAGACCATTATGCCCCTATTGACACTTCCTTTGGGAGGTGCATTCTGTAACAAGTGTTTAGGTAGCTGGAGTGGTCCTTCCGTTTTGGGGCTGCTTTGGTACATACCGCCTGATGGCATGCTACCTGTGGAAAACAGACCATTGGTCTCACCTGAGAGGTGGTTTTCCTAGGTATCTTGCCACCAGGACCCTCTCTGTTTGAGGGCTGCATGTAAGTTCTTATAGCTTTCATATATGTAGGAGAGCTGCCTGTAAGTTTTTATAGTTTTCATATATGTAATTAGTGTTAAGGCTCTTTCTAACTGATTGAATTTATAATGTTCTCAAGTAAGTCAAAACTGTATTTTATGTTTTTCTGCCTGTTGCTGCTCCTTGGTATGTGCAGTTGCATTTTTCTTGTTGTTTTGTTGGTTCTTCATGAGACTGCTGTCAAGATATCTTCCTTCAGCCTTGTCTGGAATGAAATGGAGTGAGAACTGGAAGCAGCACCTCAAGTCTTGACTCCTGTGCATTCCTGCCTTTGGACACTAGGTGGTGCTCCAGTGCATCTGATGGCATGACACCTGGAAAAACCACCTTTCAGGTGAGACCAATGGTCCCATCTGCCGATCAGTTGTGAAATCTCTTTGAAGCCGAATTATTTTTTTTAAAAACGCACTCAAGCTGCTCCCACCAGGGTTTACAGTAAAAAGGGGAAAGGGTTGACTAGCGCCATGTGTCCGTTTTCTGAAGAGATGCCCTGGAACTGGCAGAACAGTGAGTGTGTGTCTACCCTTTGATCCTGCTCCTTCAGAGGGAGTGTGGCCTGTCTACAACCAGCTGCACACCACTCAGAGGAACCACCCACCAACAGCATCTGTCTTGTCTGGCTTAAGTTTTAGGTTATTGGCCCTCATCCAGTCATTATCACAACCAAGTCCTGATTCAGCACATCCACATCCACACCTGCAGAAGATGAAAAGGAGAAATAGAGCTAACTGTCATCAGCATACTGATGACAATGCACCCAAACCACATGTAGGTTTCATGTAGAGGGCAGAACTAACCCCTGTGGGACTACATATTGGAGAACCCATAGAGTTGAGCAATGCTCCCCAACAACGACCTTCTGGAGTTGGCTATCCAAGTAGGAGTCAATACCCATCTCAGGACTGTTGCCCCAGAAGAATATCATTGTTGATGGTATTGAAAATCACTGAGAGATCAAGGAGCATCAACCAAATCACCCTCGCCATGACTTTCCCAACTCACACAGGCTGACCAAGGCAGTTTTTGTACCAAAACCAGGCCTGAATCCTGACTGACATGGATATAGAAAAGCTGTCTCCTCCAAGAGTACCTGGATCTGGTTGGCAACCAAAAAACCTGCCCAGACATTTGCCACTGGTCCAAAGTTATTAAGATCTTCTGGATGAAGGGAAGGCTTCTTCAGGAATGGACTTTCTATCACCTCCTTCACACAATAGCTTCTCAGCATCAGTGTCTCCCTCACCCCTCATAGGAATGTTCTGCTCAAGTATTTATAGATAAAGCAAAACTGCAATCGCAGGGGAAATGCTTCTGGAAAATCTATTTGAAAAAAATATTAACCACATATCAACATGTAGGTTTTTCTTCAAAATTTATATTCATTTATTTCAACCACCAGTAATGTTGCTATTACACAGCAAGTTCATAATGTTAATGGTTCTGACAAGTTAATGGTTCTGAACTACTGCAAACCAAAATCAGCTGTTGTTTATAATAGTATAAAATACCTAGTAGAATTTCTAGAGATGAATTCACAAATGGAGTAAATGTCTCACAAACAGAAATGTATTTAGAAATAGTTTTGTCTGATTTAAGATCGCAATATACAAGCATTGGTTCCAGTTCTCACAGCCTCATTTGTAATCACTTTTTGATCCATTTCTCTTGACATAAAACTATGTTGAAGCATCTTAAAATGTTGCTGTCGACTTTTTTCTAACTTCTTCCAGTGATCCTCTTGCTGAGATTTCTGTGAAAGCAACAATAGAATATCCTAGTACAAAGATGTTCCATAATGCATTTTTACTGCTTCATCTACCACAAAAGCAGGTCAGGTATATCTTATTAGAGATGTAACATTATAGTAATAGTGGCCAGTCTGGTGGGGCATAGTTGCAGAGCCCCTCTCCTAATACAGGCATCACATCACTAAACGGTGCTGGGTGGCAGTGAGGCCACACCAATGGAGCACCATCCACAGCTCTACACCACCACATTGGCTACTACTCAACTGTGGAATAAATGTTCCAGAATAGCCATTGGTTTCAAAACAGTTTAATTAATTTTGAAGACATATTTATAATTTCATCAAGCATCTCTGTTGTCCAAGGGGCCCACTAGGATCAGGAAAGATTTTTTTCCTCCTACGCTAATCCTGCCTCTCAATTTTTTTCAGATGAAACATGAGATATTGTCATGAGTGGAAATAATACTGTCATGATGGCTATGGAACTTAAACCAACAATATTTTTTCTTGAAAACACCCAGTTATCAGGTTTTGCCTGAATTCACGAAGTCTAAAAATTAGACACCATAAATATATACATATACCCTAATCTGGAGGGCAGCTTCACATTTCACCAAATTGTACACAGAAGTTGACTTGCATTTAGGTAATAGTGTGTTATTCCTCTGTGTAGATTGTAAAATGAACTGTCCTACTGCATATATACCCATACTAGTATTTATACACCACGTGATTTATAAGCATGGACTAATGTCAAATGCAATTATTTACTATTTATTTGTTTGTTTGTTCATTTATTTATTTAAAACTGCTTAATCGTTTGCATTTTTAATACAAACAATTAGGTCGCTAGGTAGGAGATTGAAAGCTAAGATAATCAAAGTAGCTTTCTCTGAAATGCAGCTGGAACAAAAAAGGAACTGCACAATTTCCTCCACGTGTATGACTTGTTTCTTTATGAAGTTGCCTGTAGGAGGATAATGGAGGCTAAATGAATGGCAGAATTTCAACCATGACAATTTTTTTCCTGCAAGCTGTAAGTTTGATCAGCAGTCTTGGCCTGCTTGGTACAAAGCAGAGCTTGGAAGATTACTTTTAAAAAGTAATAAACTGCAGTTACAGTTACATGGCCCAAAAAAGTAGTAATTACCGTTACAATTACAATTGCTCTGAAAGTAACTGATTACTTTACTTTTTCTCATAAGTAATCACTACAGTTATATTTCAGTTATTTTTTTTAAAAAAAACACCTACAAGGTGCTGGCCTTGGCTGCTGCACATCTAAGTAGCCTAAAACAACATTAAAAATAACCACACACACACAGAGGTAGTAGAATACACGTACAGAGGGTGGTGGAGGCCACTTTGTGTGCCAAGTGCAAGCACACACGTCATCTTTCACCTCCACAGTTGTTTGTCTCCATTCTGCTGCTGCCTCCTTCTCCTCCTTTATCCATGTTCTTGACCTCCAGCTCCTTCTTCCCTCCACTCCATTTTTTTAAACAATTGTTTTCTCCACTCCACCCTGTCTCACTCTCCACCTCCTCCCTTGTCACCTCCTACCCACCCACAGACCATAATGATAATAAAGGTTAAAGAGGAAAGCAAAAAAGCTTAATGTCAAGAAGACTAAAATAATGACAACAGAAGATTTATGTAACTTTAAAGTTGACAATGAGGACATTGAACTTGTCAAGGGTTATCAATACATTGGTACAATCATTAACCAAAATGGAGACAATAGTCAAGAAATCAGAAGAAGGCTAGGAGTGGGGAGGGCAGCTATGAGAGAACTAGAAAAGGTCCTCAAATGCAAAGATTTATCACTGAACAGGATCATTCAGATCATGGTATTCCCAATCTCTATGTATGGATGTGAAAGCTGGACAACGAAAAAAGCAGATAGAAAAATCAACCCATTTGAAATGTGGTGTTGGAGGAGAGCTTTGCGCTTACTATGGACTGCGAAAAAGACAAATAATTGGCTGTTAGAACAAATTAAACCAGAACTATCACTAGAAGCTAAAATGATGAAACTGAGGTTATCATACTTTGGACACATCATGAGAAGACACGATTCACTAGAAAAGACAATAATGCTGGGGAAAACAGAAGGGAGTAGAAAAAGAGGAAGGCCAAACAAGAGATGGATTGATTCCATAAAGGAAGCCACAGACCTGAATTTACAACATCTGAACAGGGTGGTTTATAACAGATGCTATTGAAGGTTGCTGATACATAGGGTCGCCATAAGTCAAAATCGACTTGAAGGCACATAACAACAACTGATGGGAAACTACCATTATGCTATGTTGTTATTACTGGAATGAATTCATGTGAGAATCAGCCAGAACTCTGTTAGGGGTTCCAGATGCTCACTGAGGTGAAACAGTTTTTTTTTTAAAGCCCTTCTTAGAAATGAAGTATTTATTCAGGATTTGTTCACTGGCATTTTATAGTAGGTGGCAAGATTTTCTTCTTCCCTATATCCCTCAAGCACCACTGCCAATCTGTTTTCACAAGACTCAAAGCTCTGCATTAAACCGAGGCCACCCTGTTCCATTTGCAGATGGGCTAAGAAGGACCTAGGTTAACTGATATGATGAAGCCCCCTGTAACTGAGATCCATACTCTGCTGATGGGTGCAGAGGAGGCAACGGGATGAGTGGGGGGCAGTGGGACGAGTGGAGGAGACAACGGGATGAGCGGGGGAGGCAACGGGACTAGTGGGGGAAGCAACGGGATGAGTGGAGGAGACAATGGAATGAGCGGAGGAGGCAATGGGACGAGCGAGGGAGGCATCGGAACAAGTGGGGGGCAGTGTGGATTGGTACAATTATGCTGACTCCCCACCCAGGAGGAACTTCACCATGATGGGTTATGAAGGTGAACATTTTGGCGAGAATTGGTGCCCACCAGTGGGGATTTGCTCTAAATAACTCTGCAGGGAGCATGTCCTCACTTGGAGCTTTCTTTATGGGTAAGGACAAAATCAGAGTGGAAATTTCTTGAGAGTAACGGGTTCCCACTCTGGACAATGGGAGAGGGTGAAAGATTCACCAACAAGAGAGGGATAAACCTGTGGCAAGCAAAGGTGGCGGTCATAGAGGGCATTAAAATAGGAGCACCATTGAGAGGAGGTAATTTGATTATCAAGGGGGAAGTAATTCCCCCTAGTCCCTTTAGACACTAGACCCCAAAATCTGTCTGCGTTCTTTTCTTGAGATGCCAGACCAAGGTCCAGCCATTGCCGTCGGATATACCATTCTTTTTTTCTTCATAGAAGATTTTTATATTCTCTTCTAGCAGAGATGTAGGAGTTAAAGTTTGCTAGGGAGTCAACTCTCCTGAGCTTCCTTATTGCTCTTGTGAGAGATCGTTTTATTCTGGCACAGCGATTATCATACCAGCCAGATTTTTTTGGCCTAGGGACATAACATTTACTCATCAATGGTTTTATCTCTGATGTTATTAAACAATAGTGATCCAAAGGATTGTCCACAGCCAGGAGTTGACCTCTCAACACCTGTAGTCTGGGGGAGGATAACAATAAATTAGTGGCCGTTTGAATAGTGCCATTCCAACTAATCCCTCTAACGCCCTGCAGTGACAGTGTCTCCATTGCCACCGCAGGAATCGAATTATAGTCCAGTGGAAGCGTGAAGCAGGCACGGATGGGCATATGATCACTCTCAGTTCTAGCCAAGACTGTGAATGATTCACAAAAGGCATTGCAAGGGCGAGAGAGTATCATATAATCTATAACGCTTTTTCCATTCGGACCAATATATGTGTAATAGTCCGAGGATGGATTATTAGGTGTGCCGTTACATATAACTAAATGGTATTTGAAGATGATCGCAAAGAGCAAGTGACCTGCAGTATTCATCCCCGCATCTCGTGAGTCTCTGTCCGGAAGGGCTGCCAGATCTTCTAGGGTCAGTCCACGTTTATCACCAATTATGGCGTTGTTTGGGCCGATCCTAGCATTCATATCCCCAACCATTATAATTAAAGGGTCAGAATTAGCTTGATATAAAAGATCAAAGACCCTATCTATATCCGACCAAAATGACAAACATGCATATTTAGAGTTAGCAGGGGGGCAGTAAACATTAATTAAAAAGATTTTACAGCCAGAGGGCCAAGTAATTTGCAAGATTAGTATATTCCTGGAGGGGACCAACTCCAGCTGGAGAATAGCGGGGTTGTAGTCCACCTTAATTAGCGTCGCCAGGCCAGCTCGGGGCCTACCTCTCTGCCCAGGATTCGCTGCTGGTAGAGTAAAAGTAATATAACCAGGCAGCGAGGGGAAAGAAGGTGAAATTACCCATGTTTCCTGGATGCAGAGAATTTGAAATTGCTGGCAGAAATCATAGAAACAGACAGAATCATAGAGTTGGAAGGGGCCTTGTAGGCCATCGAGTCCAACCCCCTGCTCACAGCAGGAAATCCACAGCTAGAGCATCTCCCGCAGATAGCTGTCCAGCCTCTGCTTGAAGACATCCAGCGAAGAGGATCCCACCACCTCCCTAGGCAGTCGGTTCCATTGCCGAACTGCCCTTACTGTCAAGAAGTTCCTTCTAATGTCCAATCTGAATCTATGCTCCTGCAACTTAAAACCATTAGACCTAGTCCTACCCTCTGGGGCAGCAGAGAACAAATCTGTACCCTTCTCTATGTGACAGCCCTTCAGGTACTTAAAGAGTGCAATCATGTCACCCCTCAGCCTTCCCTTCACCAGACTGAACATGCCAAGTTCCTTCAACCTTTCCTCATAAGACTTGTTCTCCATACCGGCTATCATCCTCGTCACCCTCTTCTGAACCCGCTCTAACTTGTCTATATCTTTCTTAAAATGAGGCACCCAGAACTGAACGCAGTATTCCAGATGAGGCCTGACTAATGCAGAATATGGTGGGACTATTACTTCCCTCGACCTGGAAACTATAGCTCTGTTTATGCAGCCCAAAACCGTGTTTGCCTTTTTTGCCCCAGCATCACACTGCTGGGTCATGTTCAACTTGTGATCCACTACAATTCCAAGGTCCTTCTCACACGCACTACTGCTAAGCCAGGTATTTCCCATCCTGTACCCGTGCATTTTGTTTTTGTGGCCTAAATGCAGAATCCTGCATTTGTCTTTATTGTATTTCATTTTATTAATTTCAGCCCAATTTTCTAGTCTATCCAGGTCCCTTTGGATTTTATTCCTGTCTTCCATTGTGTTAGCTATCCCTCCCAGTTTCGTATCATCCGCAAACTTCATAAGGCTTCCCTCCACCCCATCATCTAAGTCATTGATAAAAATGTTGAAGAGTATTGGCCCCAGGACAGAACCCTGTGGCACTCCACTCGAAACCTCCTTCCAGTCCGAAGCAGAGCCACCAATGACCACTCTTTCGAGTACAGTTTTCCAACCAGTTGTGAATCCATCTGACAGTATTTCCATGTAGTCCGCATTTGACCAGTTTGCTAATCAAAAGGTCGTGGGGGACTTTGTCAAATGCTTTGCTGAAATCTAGATAGATGACATCTACAGCATTTCCACCATCTACTAGGCTAGTGACCCGATCAAAAAAAGAGATGAGATTAGTTTGACAGGATTTTTTCTTGACAAACCCATGCTGGCTCCTACTAATCACAGCATTGTCATCTAGATAGTTGCCAATGGACTCTTTTATTATCCGTTCTAATATCTTTCCCGGTATTGAAGTCAGACTGACCGGCCTGTAATTCTCCGAATCTTCTTTTTTACCCTTTTTAAAGAGCGGGACGACGTTTGCCCGTCTCCAATCCTCCGGCACCTCTCTCGTTCTCCAGGATTTCTCAAAGATGATGGCAAGAGGTTCAGAGAGTACATCCGCAAGTTCCTTCAATACTCTGGGATGCAGTTCATCAGGCCCTGGAGATTTGAACTCATTTAGGTTAACTAGGTATTTCCTGACTATCTCCTTATCAATCTTGAACTGCAATCCCGACCCCTTACTGAGATTGCTACCGATGCAAGGTTGCACACTGTTCCCTTTTTGGGAGAAAACGGAGGCAAAATAGGCGTTGAGCAGTTCTGCCTTTTCCTTGTTATCTGTCAACATTTTGCCATCCTCATTGAGCAGCAGTCCCACTGTTTCCTTGGTCTTTCTCTTGCTTCGGACATATCTGAAAAACCCCTTTTTGTTGTTCCTCGCTTCCCTCGCCAGCCTCAGCTCATTCTGGGTTTTAGCTTTCCTTACGCTATTCCTGCAAGCCCGAGCCGCTCATTGGTACTCTTCCTTGGTGATTTATACATGCTCTTTTTTGCTTTTACCTCCTCCACCAGTCTTCCGTGTAGCCACATTGGCTTTTTCTGATGTCTTCCATTTTTCTTCCTCTTTGGAATTGTTTGCGATTGCGGACTTCCGGGAAGGGTGACTTAGCCTGTGCCTGCTTTTGAGACGGGCTCCTGCCTCAAAAGAAGCTTATCCAGATATATCAGTCAGAACTTTTTTTTTTTTTTGACTGATAAAACTTCTCCCGGGTAGGGAGAAACGAAGAGATTAACCTCAAAGCCTATTTTTGTTGGGACGACCAGATCTCATTAATTTATGGGACGAGGTCCAGCCGACGAAGGTGGGACGGATTTTCAACAAGCTCTATCTGGTAAAGCGAACGTTCATCTTTTCTTCAAAGAGAGAACGCACTAACAGGCAAGCACCCTTCTTTCTATATTTTTTTTTACTTGACTTAAATTGTTGTTGTAAAAAGAGATTTGCCAGATTGATCGGTTTTTGACATCTCACCGGGGAGCCATAACTTCTCTCTGCTACTCACTAATTAATAGCTTATCTCTGTTTTTGTTGCAAAAAGCTGTCCTGGATTTGCATTCTAAAGATATACACAGAAGAGGGATTTCTATTCCTGATTTTTATTTTGAAGAATATTATATTGTCTGAGACTACTCTCTTTTTGGTTTATTTTATTTTGACGACGCCATTAATTGTTTCGATCCTGGGAACTGCATTTTGTTTACTTAAGCATGGAGAGATAAGGCTGTCTGCTCTGTTTATACTGTGATGTCACCAAGTTTGGAGTATTAACCCAATTGTTGCTGAAATAAGAAGTGGTTCTCTTATATTTTTCTTTTAAAATGGCAATTAAGAAAGTGGCTGAGAATCTGGAAGTAACTATGTTTCAGAAAATAATGGATGAGATTGAGATAACGAAACAAACCCTGCGACAGGGTTGTAAGGAGCTGAAAATTGAATTGAGTAAAATGACGCAGGAGATTAAAGAAATAGGGGTCCCTGTGAGAGAGGAGACCCTGGAGACTGGAACAGGGGTCCCTGTGAGAGAGGAGACCCTGGAGACTGGAACAGGGGTCCCTGTGAGAGAGGAGACCCCGGAGATTGGAACAAACGTGGAACAGGAAAAAGATTTGGAGTCTATGGATTTTAGAAATAAAATCTACTGTTTGGAACTCAATGTTATCTCTGAAGAAATTAATGAAGATTCTAGAGATAAAGTTATCAATGGCATGGATAATCTTCTGGACTGGAATGATGTGATGGAGCCCAATATAGAGAAAACCTATGGAATTAACTGCAGCCATGTGACAATGGAAAAACTTTCAAGAGATGAGCCAGTGTATTTTGAAAAAAAGAACAGAGATATGATTTTACAGCAGTATTTCAGCAACCTATTCAGAATGGATGGCAAGAAAATATTTGGGATAGAGGTAATTCCCATCAGACTCTTACTATATGACTATGGCTATGACAGCAAGATTATTATGGAATACTGATAATGGAAGATTGGACACTGAAATTACTGGACTTAACAAGACTACTGAAGATGGAAGATGGAAAATGGAACTAATAGGGATAACAGAACAATGGCTATTGAAATTACTGAACCTAACAGATTCTGATGTGATGGATTAATTGAAATGTTTATTTTGACTATGGTTATGACAATAAGATTATCATAATTAGTAATGAGATGGATTAATCGATATGCTTATCTGGAAAAAAAAATTTGATAGATATATTTCTTAAAGAATTGAAACCTCTCTTTGACTTTTTGTGGAAAGAATAAAGTAATGTTTATGAGATTTGATGATTAAGTAAGATAACTATTGGAGGAAAGTGATTTTATAATATGATTTAAGAGACAGGATTGTTATATATTATAGACTTATAACTGATTTGATCTTTGACAAATGGGAAGTCAATATTTTACTCTTTATTTTTTATTTTTTTTTTGTTTAACTATTTTTGATTTTGTTTTTTGTCTTTGAATGTTTTATGATTTCGTCTTGTATGTTTTATGAAAATCTGAATAAAAATTATTGTAAAAAAAAAAAAGGAATTGTTTGCGATTGCGCTTTTTGTAATATGTTCTTCATGAACTCCCACACTTCTTGGGCTCCTTTTTTCTTTAGTCTATCTAGCCATGGGATCCTACCCATCATTTCCCTGAGCTTGCTAAAATTGGCTTTCCTGAAATCCAAGGTCCATGTTTG
This sequence comes from Rhineura floridana, assembly GCF_030035675.1. NCBI lineage: Eukaryota > Metazoa > Chordata > Lepidosauria > Squamata > Rhineuridae > Rhineura > Rhineura floridana. The sequence continues at coordinate 326,747 of NC_084484.1, forward strand.
ACTGTATTCTTCTTTGGCTTTCCCCAGAATCACAAATTCAAGCATTACATAGTCACTTTCCCCCAAGGTACCAGCCGCTTTAATTCCCATGACCAATTCATCCGTGTTAGTTAAGATCAGGTCCAGGATTGCCGATCCCCTTGTTCCTTCTACTTTTTGAAAGAGGAAATTATCAGCAAGGCCCATCAGGAATTTGTTGGAGGCTTTGTGCTTTGCAGAGTTTGTCTCCCAGCAGATATCCGGGTAGTTGAAGTCCCCCATCACTACTACTTCTTGCCTGCTTGAGATTTCAGAGATTTGTTTGAGAAAGGCCTCGTCTACCACCTCTTCTTGGCCAGGGGGTCTGTAGTAGACATCTACTACCATGTTGGTTTTATTTGTTTCTCCATTTATTTTTACCCAAATGGTCTCTGCTGGACCCCTTTGTTCGCTCTCTTCGATTTCCATAGAGGTGTATTTGTCTTTGACGTATAACGCTACTCCCCCTCCTTTTCTGTTGCTTCTATTCTTTCTGTAGAGTTTATATCCTTGAATGGCTATATTCCAATCATGGGAGTCATCCCACCAAGTCTCTGTTATCCCTATGAAGTCATATTTGCCTTGATGCACTAAGACTTCAAGCTCCCCTTGCTTGCTTCCCAAGCTCCGGAAGGAAGAGTCAGCAAATTTAGAAGCCCAACCCGTGACATTCCATGAGACAATATTTGTAGATAAACACTGAGTGGGAGGGGGCGTTCAAAGGGGCGGTGGAACATTTTCAACTTCCCTTAAAGGGTCTATATGTTCGTTCTCCCGCATGTGAATAATCGCCTCACAGGTATAATTAGGTCTACTGACATTGGAAAATCTAGGTCTGGGCAAGGGTTGGGACACCTTCGGTGAGTATTTGGGGGGGGACCCAATTCATCCTTCTCTAAAAATCTAACATCTGTCCATGAGGGAATAGAGTGAGTATTCAAGACGCAAGACCTTCACGCTAACTCTGATGAGGGCACAGTCTTTATACAAGAGGAGTCCAGCTTAGCGCAGCGGGGAGCAGCAGTTTCCTGAGTGGCGCTGATCTGTTTCTCTAGCAGCAAATGAGGAGGGTGTAGAACTCCCACTGCTTTCGTATCCTGTTGCAGATCACGGTGATTAGGCAAGCTCGAATGGGAATAGATAGTTCTGTTCGAAAGGTGGTAAGCTAGTCTGTGTAGTCTTTGGATACTACCAAGTGGTAGTGCATCGAAAGCGTTAAAAAGGGATTCCTCCTCCACAGAAAACAGATTGATGGGAATATCGTTGTTGCACAGATTAGAGGGAATCTTTAAGGATGGGACACTTTCTTCACCAGATCCAGCAAGGAGATGATCTGCAGTGGTGATCTCAGTATAGCTCAGAGATAAGGCCATTTCCGGTTGTACATCCGAAGCTTTCTCAAGTGACCGAGTAAGGCTATTCTGTTCCTCCAAGACACAGGGGTTAGCTTTTCTCAGTAGATATAATACATGTGAAAACAACGGCAGGGGTCTGGCTGAATTTCTAAAGTATCTTTGTACCTCTATTCCATGTCTGCCTAATACATGTCTGTTTGCCCAAATGAGGTTCACTTGTTCCACATTCCTAAGTGTCAAAAGGATCTTAGAGTTCACCAGTATACTGTAAAGGGGTTCTAATTTAACAATATCGCAGACACCCTGGAAGAAATGGGCTAAGTGTATTAATAATATATTTCCCAAGTGGATACTTATCAGATGTGTTTAGACCCTACACAAACAACAGTATTATTTTGTCTGGTATAAGTCTAAGCTTCCAAGATTTGACCACATGAAGCAACGAGTGGTCTACTGGTGCTTGACCAGGACAATCCATTTCCCCCTGTACCTCGGTAGAGTTGGACGTATGAGGGCTAACAGATCGAAAAGAGTCCGAGGGAGGCACAACAGGGGGGGACGCTGGCTCCATTTTAGTCAGGTCCTTACGTCTCCCCTGAACTGAAGTGCTATTGGAACGGGCATCCCTGGACTGTAGTAGTGATTCAAGAGTTCTAAATAGCTTAGAGAAATTCATTTTCCTTGACCTCAAATTCTTGATGTTTTTCATTTTTTTCATGTTTAGCACTGGCTTCCTTTTAGCGCCCCGATTTGTCTTTCTTACATTTGTTCTTATGCCTTGATTGGAAGATTTATGTGAAAGCCCAAGGCTGCAGTTCCGTTTGATCGAAACTTGGGGAGAATCCGGGGCAGCCTTGGCTATAGCTGAGTCAGGGACCGAAGTCTGCGCTGTTTTCTTAAATTCATTTACAAGTGTAATCAACAGTTTATTTGTTTCAGTTATAAAGTTCTTAATACAGGCAATTTCAGACCCAATTTCAGCCAGTCTAGGAGCCAGAGAATTATATGGGGATAGTTGGGAAGGATCGTAATTTTTGTAGTCTCCCATATACGCCACTGGAGGGTTAGATGGAGAAGATAACTGCAAGGTCTCCAAAATATCCTGGCCTTCCTGCACACCCTCGTCCTCAGTGGCAAGGTCATGCAATTTTGGAGGTAAGGGTAAGAAAGGTGTTCTCCGCTAGATTCAATTCTGCAGCAAGGGTAGCTGTGGGCGAGATCGAACAGTCCCATGGGAGGATCCCCTTTGTATCTATCGACCAATCCAAAATAGATACACTTGGATCAGTGGTATCCAGTCTCGGAGTCAATCCCTCCACAACGCCGTTGTCATCAACCTTAGGGACTGTGTTTTTGCCCAGAATGAAGGTATGAGTATCCGGAGCCTTTTCCTTTTCCCTTTCCTTATCTGGTAGGATAGTGGGGGAAAAGCGAGTAATTTGCAGCTGCTTTATCCATGGTAAATTTAACCCTTCATCTGGAAGGATCCCTTGTTCTTGATAAGCTTTCCTGGTGAGGACCATGATGTCCGCTTTAAGAGATTACTATTCTCCGGTTCACAACTAACCACATCAACATCATCCAAGTTTGTTAAAAGGGAATTAGGGTTAGAAGTTGTTGTGAAGCAGGAAAAGCTTCAAAGATAAAATGACCAGAAGTAAAAGGGCTGCGTTCCGATGTAGCTGGTGAAAAAATCTCTAAGGGAGATAAGGAAAGTAAAAACAATACCTCCCTCAACAGTCGGAAGCATTCAACACCTCCACTCAATCCTCCAGCATTATTTACAACAGCAGCCCATTCCAGGCGAACAAAACGAGGAGGTGAAAGGAAATAATGTGTCTGTCCAGCTTAATTCTGGGAGTTAAAACTGAATGAGCCTTTCAAACTCAGAGGATGTTTGTGGGAGAGACGAAATGGCGTCCTTCTACCTGCGGCCATCTTCTCCCCCTCTCCAGTGGGGGACAGTGGGATGAGCAGGCGAGGCAACAGGATGAGCGGGGAGGCAATGGGATGAGCGGGGGAGGCAATGGGATGAGTGGGGGCAGTGGGACAAGTGGAGGAGACAATGGGATGAGTGGAGGAGGCAACGGAACGAGCGAGGGAGGCATCAGAACAAGTGGGGGGCAGTGGGATGAGTGGGGGAGGCAATGGGACAAGCGGGGGAGGCAACAGGATGAGCGGGGGAGGCAACAGGATAAGCGGGGAAGGCAACAGGATGAGCAGAGGGGGCGGCAGGATGAGCGGGCTGGTAACTCACTCACCTCCATTCTGCTACTGCTGCCTTCTCCTCCTTTCTCCTTGCCCTCCTGCATGGTCTGGCTATTGACTTCCTCCCTCGTGCCTCCTAACACAGAGTGACGCTGCGCAGAAGCCCAGTTTGAAGCACATGTCTTTCATCTACCAATCAGAGGAGCAGAAGACTTTCCTTGCTCCCCCCCAGTAACGTCCAAACATAACACGTGAAACATTATCATTGCTGCTAAAAAGTAGGGAAATTACTAGTCGTTCTGTTACTAGCAAAATGTAATGAAGTTACCCACTCATTACTTTAAAAAGTAATAAATTACAAGTAACTCGTTATTTCTAGCGAGTTACTTCCAACCACCTCCTTAGGTTCCATTGTCATACCGCTTGAACAGGAGGTTTTTCCTGATGTTCAGTCGAAATCTGGCTTCCTGCAACTTGAGCCTATTATTCCATGTCCTGCCCTCAGAAGAGTTCCTGACCCTCCTCTGTGGCAACCTTTCAAGTACTTGAAGAGTACTATCATATCTCCCCTCAGTATTCTCTTCTGAAGGCTAAACATGCTCAGTGTCTCCTCACAGGGTTTCTCCCCCTGGGAGGAGGCAAAATATTAGCATAGACCCTGCCTGTCACTCCCAGAGGAGGATCATCCCTCTCAACAGAGTGTCCTCCATTCCAGTCTTGCAAAACTCAGCTACACTGATGTCAATTGATGTTTGAAATTTCAGTATTATTCTGGACCCTTGCTTCCTCCATGTTTGATCAGAAGGTGAAACTATTTCTGCTCTAGTTAATTACCTGGGACAATGTACTTGTGCCTCTATTACAGATAATTTAGAGAGTCTGGATCCAAGTTGGTGTAGTCTGTCAAGCAAATTTCTTTGAATTTCTAATGATAATTTAACTGAATCAACTTAGGTTTTTCAATTGAATCATCATCCACAGGGTTCCCAAGTTTCATTAAAGGCTCAGTAGGACTAGTCTGTTTGAGAGGATTGGTATTATTATACTTAGGAGCAACTAGGCACTTCTTAAGAAGGAACAGTGGCCTAACGCTAAAAACTCACACTGGAAAAATGCCAAAAGTGTTTAGATGTTTCTTTTTCCTCATTAGCAGCTTAGAGATATCTGACACAGCAAAGCCAAAAGAAATGCAAAAGAAATGCAAGAAGACAATAAGGGATGCTAAAAAAGAATTTGAGGAGCACATTGCTAAGAACATAAAAACCCACAACAAAAAATTCTATAAATACATTCAAAGCAGGAGACCATCTAGGGAAGTGATTGGACCCTTAGATGATAAGGGAGTCAAAGGTGTACTAAAGAACGATAAGGAGATTGCAGAGAAGCTAAATGAATTTTTTGCATCTATCTTCACAGTGGAAGATATAGGGCAGATCCCTGAACCTGAACTAACATTTGCAGGAAGGGATTCTGAGGAACTGAGACAAATAGTGGTAACGAGAGAGGAAGTTCTAGGCTTAATGGACAATATCAAAACTGACAAATCACCGGGCCCGGATGGCATCCATCTGAGAGTTCTCAAAGAACTCAAATGTGAAATTGCTGATCTGCTAACTAAAATATGTAACTTGTCCCTTGGGTCCTCCTCCGTGCCTGAGGACTGGAAAGTGGCAAATGTAACACCAATCTTCAAAAAGGGATCCAGAGGGGATCCCGGAAATTACAGGCCAGTTAGCTTAACTTCTGTCCCTGGAAAACTGGTAGAAAGTATTATTAAAGCTAGATTAACTAAGCACATAGAAGAACAAGCCTTGCTGAAGCAGAGCCAGCATGGCTTCTGCAAGGGAAAATCCTGTCTCAGTAGCCTATTAGAATTCTTTGAGAGTGTCAACAAGCATATAGATAGAGGTGATCCAGTGGACATAGTGTACTTAGACTTTCAAAAAGCGTTTGACAAGGTACCTCACCAAAGACTTCTGAGGAAGCTTAGCAGTCATGGAATAAGAGGAGAGGTCCTCTTGTGGATAAGGAATTGGTTAAGAAGCAGAAAGCAGAGAGTAGGAATAAACGGACAGTTCTCCCAATGGAGGGCTGTAGAAAGTGGAGTCCCTCAAGGATCGGTATTGGGACCTGTACTTTTCAACTTGTTCATTAATGACCTAGAATTAGGAGTGAGCAGTGAAGTGGCCAAGTTTGCTGACGACACTAAATTGTTCAGGGTTGTTAAAACAAAAAGGGATTGCGAAGAGCTCCAAAAAGATCTCTCCAAATTGAGTGAATGGGTGGAAAAATGGCAAATGCAATTCAATATAAACAAGTGTAAAATTATGCATATTGGAGCAAAAAATCTGAATTTCACATATACGCTCATGGGGTCTGAACTGGCGGTGACCGACCAGGAGAGAGACCTCGGGGTTGTAGTGGACAGCATGATGAAAATGTCAACCCAGTGTGCGGCAGCTGTGAAAAAGGCAAATTCCATGCTAGCGATAATTAGGAAAGGTATTGAAAATAAAACAGCCGATATCATAATGCCGTTGTATAAATCTATGATGCGGCCGCAATTGGAATACTGTGTACAGTTCTGGTCGCCTCATCTCAAAAAGGATATTCTAGAGTTGGAAAAGGTTCAGAAGAGGGCAACCAGAATGATCAAGGGGATGGAGCGACTCCCTTACGAGGAAAGGTTGCAGCATTTGGGGCTTTTTAGTTTAGAGAAAAGGGTCAGAGGAGACATGATACAAGTGTATAAAATTATGCATGGCATTGAGAAAGTGGATAGAGAAAAGTTCTTCTCCCTCTCTCATAATACTAGAACTCGTGGACATTCAAAGAAGCTGAATGTTGGAAGATTCAGGACAGACAAAAGGAAGTACTTCTTTACTCAGCGCATAGTTCAACTATGGAATTTGCTCCCACAAGATGCAGTAATGGCCACCAGCTTGGATGGCTTTAAAAGAAGATTAGACAAATTCATGGAGGACAGGGCTATCAATGGCTACTAGCCATGATGGCTGTGCTCTGCCACCCTAGTCAGAGGCAGCATGCTTCTGAAAACCAGTTGCCGGAAGCCTCAGGAGGGGAGAGTGTTCTTGCACTCGGGTCCTGCTTGCGGGCTTCCCCCAGGCACCTGGTTGGCCACTGTGAGAACAGGATGCTGGACTAGATGGGCCACTGGCCTGATCCAGCAGGCTCTTCTTATGTTCTTATGTTCTTAAAGCCAAGAAGAACCCTCACATACTTTGGGAAATATGACAGTAGTTCTACTGACAGCACATTAGAAAAACTAATGTTTAATAATTGTTTAACATTAAAACAATTTTTAATGAGTCCCATGAAGGTATCAGTCCTTTAAAAGGATGAACATTCACAACAACTTGGTAAGCTTGTAACACCAAGCATCTATCTTCTGAGCCTATTAGTTCTTTTTGAGGACTTTGTATCAGGGCACAGATTAGATGTTTCTTACAGTGTTGATGAGACCTACCAGTTCTCCTGAAGGTGGAAAAAATTACAATTATTTGAATTGCCAAACCCTGGTTTCCAGTGAGTGACCAATGATTCAAAATTTCCTTGACCTCGCCTATTTGAGAGCCTGTATGTTGCAATGTTCATGCAGCCAACAGACACAGTTCTGCTAAAGGTTCAGTGTAGGAAGGATTTATTATAGAATTATCCACCAAGGAAATTTCCATATTTTTTTTTGTTGGAATGTTGGTGTCACCTTGATCTGATACAACAGCATCCACTGAAGGTACAAACCTATTTGCTAATTGTAAATGAAGGCATGGTCTGCAAAACAACAAAATTATCTATTTCATTTTGTTTAGGTTTGGGCTGATTAAATGCAAAACAATCTTCACTAAAGCTAGAACTGAATATAGAACAACCATTTGCTTAGACGTAACTTTCTGTTGAACTGCTGGGAGGTAGTGTATCCTGTAAGGAGAAGAACGGCTAATGCACTGAGTCTGGGGATATGAGTAGCAAGAAGGTGATAAAGTAAGGGGTGGCCAGAGACTGCAGCTGGGTGGTTTCAGGTGGAGGCATTCCCTGGTTCAAGTGCCAGACACAGTCTTTCCTCCAACCAGTTCAATAATTCAATGATAACAAGTTAACAAATTAAATCCTTATGTAATTAACCTTCTGTAGTTGTAAATGTAATTTGTGTTGAATTGTTTTAAATTGTTTTTAATATTGCAGTTTACATTGTTGTTACCTGCCCTGGGAACTTCTGGTGAAGGGTGAGTAATAAATTTAACAACAACAATGAATGACTTCAATTATCCTCACGTAGATTGGGTAAATGCATGTTTTGATCACAACAAAGAGATAAAATGTCTAAATATCGTAAATTACTGTGACTTAGAATAGTTGATTATGGAATTGACCAGAGGAAAGGCAACCCTGGACTTAATCTTAAATGACAGCCAGGACCTGGTGTGAGATGTGTGTATTATTTATTATTATTTATTGAATTTATATCCTGCTCTTCCACCCAAAGGAGCCTAGGGTGGCAAACGTATCAACAAAACAACTGAATCAGTAGTATTGCTGAACCAATTGGTGACAGTGACCATAATGCTCTCAAATTCAACACATTGCAACATATTCAACATATAACTGTTGGCAAGTAAAAAGTTCCTAAGAGTATTTTTCCATGGCAGAGTTACAAGGCCAAGTAGCTCACAAGGCTGGAGTGGACATGCACTCCTCAAGGACATGTTGCCAGGACAACCAGCTGTCTTATCAGTATATAGCTGGAAACTGAAACTGGCAGAGTGTGGGGGTCGAGGAGTTTGTACAGAGAGAGAGCTTGTGATATATTCTATTGTCAGTAAAGTGACTCTTAAAACTTATTACTTGTCTGGCTCATTGCGTCCACTGGAATCTAGCCTGTCACTATTCTGTTCTGCATCCTGGGCACCTGCTTGCGCCAGATACAACATCCAACAAGTGGTAGCAGAGGATGGTTTCGATGCGCAGATGGATGTCCGAAGAAAAGCCAAAAGAGGAGTAAAGAGGACAAGCGTGTGAAGAGACGGTGAAACCGAAAGCTGAGCTGAAAGCTGTGAGAGAGCCGTGGGAATAACTGACTGAAGGACGGAGGTGAGAAGCTCTAAATTACAAAGGCAGTGAACTGTGAAAAGTGAAAGTATGTCTGTTACGTTATCGGCCGGGATTCCCTTGGAAAGGCTGACAGGGAAAAATTATGGCAGTTGGAAACAGAGAATGCAAGCGTTTCTAGTGAAAGAAGGCATTTGGCAAGCTATCGCAGAAGACCCACCCGCCGTGGTGCCAATTCCAGCAGATTGGAGAAGGCTGGATGAGAGGGCAAAGGTGTTAATTGTTCTTTCTATTGATGATTCTCAATTACTGCACGTGCATGATGCAACAACAGCTAAGGAAACCTGGGAAACTTTAAGAAATATTCATGTGAAAAAGACTGCTAGTTCTAAAATATATCTTGCCAGAAAATTGTATCAGATGTGCTTATCTGGAGATACAACCATGTCAGAGCATTTGTTGGAAATAAACAGACTGTTTACTGAGTTGTCAGAACGTGAAATTGAACATTCTCAAACGCAAAAAGTGTATATCACATTATCTTCACTAGATTCAAGTTATGATAGTCTGGTGAGCTCTTTGGAAGCAATGGACGATGCAAATCTCAATATGGATTATATAGAAGGCAAACTTTTACAAGAATTCCAAAGGAGGCAGGAAATGGCAAAGCAGGAAAAGACTGAGTCTAAACACAACGTGGAAAAGCAGAACAACAAAGCTGCACAAGAGAGACTGTATGGACAAAAAGCATGTTACTTTTGTGGTTCCAAACAACATCTTCAAAGGAATTGTGAAGCAAGAAGAAGAGAAAGAGGAAGAAAACCATGTGTACAGGTGAACTATGCTAGTAAGAATAAGCAATGTATTAACAATGAGCAGGGAAATAACTGTAAAGATTTATGGGCAATTGACAGTGGGGCAACAAATAGTATAATCAAAGATAAATCCATGTTTCATACATTTTGTGATGTAGAGGATCATGTAATAATGGCTGATGGAACTAAGAAACTTATCAAGAGTAGGGGTACAGTGAAATTAGCAGGTTTCAATACCATTATGACAGATGTGCTGTTTATTCCTGACATTGATTGCAACATTATGGCTGTGTCAAAACTTAATGGAATGGGGTTCAATGTGTTGTTTCAAAGGGGCTCATGTCAAGTCATGAAAGGGAACAAAATATTCATGAAAGGGATAGTAAAGAACTCATTGTTCTACCTACACTTGAAACAAACAAATCATGTGCTTATGTGTGCCAATGAGAAACCCCACAATAATTGTGTACATTTATGGCACAGAAAATTGGGACATATAGGATATCAAAATGTGGTGAAAGCAACTGAAAATAGTAAAGATGTGACATTAAGAAATTGTGGTAAATATGTAGCCTGTAATGTGTGTCAGCAAACCAAAGCAATTGTGTCAGCAAGAAACACTGAAGCCAAGTCTAGTACAAATGCACCCACAGTACATGACAGAGAAACAGGGGTAAAAGAATACCTTGGTAAAAGTGACAAGCAAATGTTGAGACGTTCTGGAAGGGCAAATGTGAGTGTGCTGCCTGACAGATTTAGGATTGCCACAGTAAAGGGGATTGAAGCACAAACACACAGGGAAATGGATGCTGACACATTATACTTGGAGTGTGTAAAACCCAAAGAGATAAACTGATGATGTTTGTAAAACCTCTGAAAAATAAAGGAACAAAGAAATGTAGAAGTACACTGAACTGAACATGTAAACTGAAAAAAAAAGATGTATCATGTGGAAGAAAATGATATAAGTAAATGCAGAAATGAATGTAATAAAAATAATGAAACAGAACTGATGTTAATGTAAACAGGATAATATATCATGCAAGAAATGTAAATGTAATGACAAATGGAAGCAAAAATGTGAACAAATGTAAAAGGTGCTGCTTATGGATAAATAGGTGGGGGGTGTTGGCAAGTAAAAAGTTCCTAAGAGTATTTTTCCATGGCAGAGTTACAAGGCCAAGTAGCTCACAAGGCTGGAGTGGACGTGCACTCCTCAAGGACATGTTGCCAGGACAACCAGCTGTCTTATCAGTATATAGCTGGAAACTGAAACTGGCAGAGTGTGGGGGTCGAGGAGTTTGTACAGAGAGAGAGCTTGTGATATATTCTATTGTCAGTAAAGTGACTCTTAAAACTTATTACTTGTCTGGCTCATTGCGTCAACTGGAATCTAGCCTGTCACTATTCTGTTCTGCATGCTGGGCACCTGCTTGTGCCAGATACAACATCCAACAATAACATCAAATTCAACAACAGGCCAAAAAGTCAAACACAGTGCTATTTGACTTCAAAAGAGGAAACGTCTAAAAAATGAGGGGGATTGGTAAAAAGTAAGTTGAAAGGCAAAGTCAAGAGGGTCAAATCAGAACGCTTGGTGATTATTCAAACCACAATAAGAGATGCTCATCAGATCAGGAAAGGTACCACCAAATCCAAGAGGATGTTAGCATGGTTAAATAGTCAAGAAAGCTATTACAGGCAAGAAGGCTTCTTTCAGAAAATGAAAGTCTTGCCCAAATGAGAAGAACCAAAACTATGGCAAAAGAAATGGAAGCAGACAATAAGGGATGCAAAAAAATTCAAGAAACATATCACTAAAAAGGAACATACTGATTAAAATCATAAATCAACAATCTTTAATCAATAAAAAACTCTTTAAATACATTTGAAGCAGGAAACATGTTAGGGAGGCAGTCAGATAATTGGACAAGGAGGAAGTTAAAAGTATGCTAAGAAGGAAAAGGTGAATTCAGAGAAACTGTGTGGATCCTTTGCATCTGTCTTCACTGGCAGAATTAACTGTGCTTGAATTAACTTCTTCAAGCAGGGGATCTGAAGAGGTTGTGGTGACAAGACACAAAGTTCTAGACTCTATTGGCAAACTAAAAACTAAGCAGATCCCAATGGTATCTACCTCAGAGATCTTAAGAACTCAAATGTGAAATTGCTAATCTTACAGGGAGGCTAGCTTAACTTCTGTTGTGGGAAAACTGATGGAAAGCATTATTCAAGATAAAAATGACCAAGCATAGACAAGAACAAATCTTTCTGCAGAAGAATAAGTATGTTTTCTACAAAATAAAATCTTATCTAACTAACCTTGTAGAGTTCTTTGAGAGTGTCTGTAAGCAAATCAACAGAGGTGATCCAGTCAACTCTCAAATAGGTCTCCAACAAACTTTCAAAAAGTTCCTCACCAAAGATTCTGAGTAAGCTTAGCAGTCATGCAACAGGCCCTCTTATGGACCAGTAAAAGCAGGAAGCAGAAAACAGGACTAAATGGGCAATTCTCACAGTGGATCAAAGACATAGAGAATGGGAACAGTGCTTTCTAACTTGTTTGTAAATGATCTGAAGTTAGGGATGAATGGTGAGGTGGCCAAGTTTGCTGATGACACTAGGGTTCAGGGTGGTAAAAACTAAAAGGAATTCTGAAGAGCTCTAAAAGGATCTGTTGAAACTGAGTGAATGGGGATTAAAGTAGCAAATGCAGTTCAATGTAAGCTAGTACAAAGTGATGCACATTGGGGCAAAAAATCTTCACATATATATTAATGGAACTGGTAGCGACTGACCAGGAGAGATCTTGGGGTCATGGTGAATAGCTCAATTAACATGATCCAGTGTGTGAAAAAGGCAAATATCCCACCCCGGGATATTAAATCTAATTAATAATGATAATCATAATCATAATGATAATCATAATGATAAATAAATGAATAAATTCCATGCTAGATGTCATTAGGAAAGTGATTGATAATAAAACTGTCAATATCACAATGTCTTAATAAGAATCTATGATGTGACTACATTTGGAATACAGTTCTGGTTACAGAGCATTTAAATCTATTATGTTGGATTGTAGTTTACACATGAGAACAAGAATTGTCTTACTTTGTTTGATCTCCAAAATCTGATTGATTCTTCATTGTACTTTAGAGATGTAGTTTTTAAATTCTCAGTTTGCATTTTACGCTCCATAGATCTTTCCACCATCTTTTTCTGTAGGTCTAAAACTTGTTCATCTTTCAAAATGTGTTCACGAAGTGGAGCCTTAATTTTCCTTTCTTCCTGCCTGCAAAGCAAATAGGAAGAAAAAATGCTATTCAGATGGCCCTCTGATCCTGTGGGGAGGCTTGAGCAGGGAGCGCAATGGGAAGGATCAGAGAAGAAAGACAGGTTATACCAGAAACCTTCTGCTCACACAACCTTTAGAACCTACCTACTTTATCTCCCTACTGATGTGCAGATTCCAAGAGCTTTGCAAAACTTTTAAACCATCTCTTCCCTTCCCTTCTATTACTTTCCCTTGAAAGCAATAGAAACAAAGTCAAGAGAGAGGGAGAGAGAGAGAGACACGGAGGATTCATTGTATAAATTAACCTTCACTGAATGCAATTCCGAAAGGAGTGGAGAAATAGGCAATTAGCTATAAGAGACAATTGTACACAGGTTAGCATTTCAAAACTTGTGGAGGGGGGGAGAAGTTGGGGAAATCATGACAACGTGCGTGTCACACAATAGAATGTTCAGGATTTATTGAAATTAAAAAAGAATATTAAAGAAACTTACATAATTTAAATAGGAAACTAAAATTGGATCAACATATCTATGGAGACAAATATCATAAAGGAAAGAAAAATAATATATTGTTCATAAATTGTTCAGTGAATTCTTTTTTCTCAAACCATGCCCACCCGCTCATCAGTAGATGTCTCTGGTGACATCAGCTGATGAGCAGGAGGACAGGGTTTAATCCTGCATTGGCTGCACACTCTGTTCCCAGAAGGGAACAGGATCACACAGCCAAGGCAGAAGGATTCATCAGCTGATGAGTGGCGGTTAAAGCCCTTTGCAAAAGCACTCCCTGAAGCAGCTCTGTGCTTTTCCTTTAAGCAGGCAGATGTGCAACAGCAGTGGTGGTGGGGCAGAGGTATTGATTGTGTAATATGGGTATTAATTATGTAATAGTCACAGCTTTGGAATCTAGTGTCAACAAATGCTGGTTACATTCACATGAAGTAAATCCTGTCCTAACAATATATGAACAGGTGCAATTTTCACACCCCTTTCTTTTTCCATCGGAATTCTCTGACATCTCTACTTTTGTATTATGTTCCCTGTCAGCTTCAGTATATGATGCCTATATTTCTGTTAGCCCTAAACCTGGTAAAGACCTGGTAGACAATGCGAACTGTACAAATTATAGTTTCTAAAAAATGAAATTCTAAAAGCTCAATGACAAGCAATTCCAACAAGGAAAAAAGGGGGAAAACAGCAGAAGACCCAATGTGGCTTCACAAAAAGCTTAGAGATGACCTGAAAACAAAAAAGGACACATACAGGAAGTGGAAAGAAGGCCAGGCCACAAAGGCAGGTATCATGGAATTGCAGGGATGGTGTTAGGAAGGCTAAAGCTGAGAATGAGCTGAGGTTAGTGAGGGATGCTAAAAGCAACAAAAAAGCTTTCTTCAGGTATGTCCATAGTAAAAGACAGAGAAAAGAAACGGTGGCACAATGAGGATGGCAAAATGATAACAGATGACAAAGAAAAGGCAGAAGTCCTCAATCCTACTTTGGCTCAGTCTTCTCCCAAAAAAGGATCTGCAACCCTCCCGGGAAACATGAAGTAGAAGGGGCAGGATTGTAGCTTGAGATTGAGAGACAAATGGTCAAGGAATACCTAATCACTTTGAACGAATTCAAATCAGCAAGGCCCAATAAACTGCATCCTAGCGTATTGAAGGAACTGGCTGAAGAGCTCTCAGAACTACTGTCTATTATCTTTGCAAAATCGTGGAGGACTGGTGAAGTGCCGGATGACTGGAGGAGAGCTAATGTTGTCCCTATCTTCAAAAAGGGCAAAAAGGAGGAACCGAGGAACTACAGACCAGTCAGCCTAACATCAATCCTTGGAAAAACTCTGGAGCAGATTATAAAGCAGTCAATCTGTAAGCACCTTGAAAACAATGCAGTGTTGGATGAAGAAGAAATCCTGCCAAACTAATCTTATCTCATTTTTTGATTGGGCAACCTCCCTTGTAGACTGTGGGAATGCTGTGGACATCATATACTTCGACTTCAGCAAAGCTTTCGACAAAGTGCCCCATGATATTCTGATTAGCAAGCTAGCTAAATGTGGTCTGAATATGAGCCAACAGTGCGATGTGGCTGGAAAAAAGGCAAATGCTATTTTAGGCTGCATTAACAGAAGTACAGTTTCTAAATTGCATGAAGTATTAGTTCCCCTCTATTCAGCACTGGTTAGGCCTCATCTTGATTACTGCATCCAGTTCTGGTCTCCACACTTCAAGAAGGATGCAGACAAACTGGAACAGGTTCAGAGGAGGGCAACAAGGATGATCAGGGGACTGGAAACAAAGCCCTATGAGGAGAGACTGAAAGAACTGGGCATGTTTAGCCTGAAGAAGAGAAGACTGAGAAGAGAAGACTACGATAGCACTCTTCAAGTACATGAAAGGTTGTCACATAGAGGAGGGCTGGGATCTCTTCTCAATCATCCCAGAGTGCAGGACACGGAATAATGGGCCCAAGTTGAAGGAAGCCAGATTTTGACTGGACATCAGGAAAAACTTCCTCACTGTTAGAGCCATACGACAATGGAATTAATTACCTAGAGAGGTAGCGGGCTGTCTGATACTGGAGGCATTCAAGAGGCAACTGGACAGCCATTTGTCGGGAATGCTTTGATTTGGATTCCTGCATTGAGCAGGGGGTTGGACTTGATGGCCTTATAGGCCCCTTCCAACTCTACTATTCTATGATTCTATGAAAACTGACTAATTTTGATAGAATTTTGTGGTATACCATTAATTGGTTCAATCTGAATTAATGCCAGGGAGCAATTGTAGATCACCTGCTTTGTATACTAATTAGTGATTTCATTGGTACTCAGAGGTCAAAACATACCTTGGTATTTTGGTTCCTAGAGACATTTTTCAAATAATCAAAATGATATTAAACAGGGTGGTTGCAGAGATCTCTAGTGAAATGGAAATATGGGCATAGTTTAAACTTAGTATTGGAGGTAAGGTTAATACACTTAGGATGAATATCTTGCCACAGATAATATATGTGCTACATGGTATTTCTTTATCACATAGATTAATGTGATGTTGCATTTAAAGGTAAAGGTGTCCCCGCACTTGTAGTGCAAGTCATTTCCGACTCTTAGGGTGCCGTCTTGCGACGTTTACTAGGCAGACCGTATATATGGCGTGGGATTGCCAGTTCCTTCCCCGGCCTTTCTTTACCCCCCAGCATATGCCGGGTACTCATTTTACTGACCACGGATGGATGGAAGGCTGAGTGGACCTCGACCCCTTTTACCGGAGATTCGACTTCCTCCTTCTGTTGGAATCGAATTCCCGCCATGAGCAGAGCTTTGGCTGTGTTACCACTGCTTACCACTCTGCGCCACGGAGGATCTTGATGTTGCATTTATTTGGGGTAATTCTTCATTTCTCACTTAAAAGAATGCAGTTGCCAATACTGGAAGGAGGATTTAATTTTCCAGACATTAGTTTATACCATAAGTCATAACTTGTAGCACACATATTGGCATTTCTTTTCTATGAATACGCCAGCATGGGTAATTTTAGAGATGGCTTATTTAGCACCATTCTTTGAGTGGGTGGTGTTGAAGTCTATGTATAAAGAGCATGTATAAGCGCATGCTAAATTAACTTTAAGGTGTAATGCGAATCTGAAGATAGAGAGGCCACCTTTTTTAAGAAATGGGCTGATTATGGGATCTATACACTAGATCAATTGATAGGATCAGATAGAGAATCCTTGCTGTTTCCTACAGATAGCTAAACCCATAACTGCTCTTTACAAATGCTTAACAGAGTCTTGTAAACTAGAAGTTCAAGAGCTTAGAGAGGAATGGTCTGAGGACCTTACTGCCCCAGCTATATTTGAATGCATTTCTTTTAAACATCAACTTTATCTGGACCTCTGGACTTTGGATGTCATATATTTAATAGATATATTGATGGTTATTGTATTTTTAATGTGAACTAAGGGGGGTTCTCCCCTTTCTCTCACTCTCCATCCATTTTCCCCCTCTTTGTTAAGAGACAGAGAGAGAGACGCTTGGAACATAATCTATTCATTATTGGCTCCAAATCTGCTCTTCTGCGCATCAAATTTTCTGGCATGTTAGGTGCTTGTTGACTCATGTCTTTGTGGGAAAGTGAGTTAATGCGGGGCGTTATTGGCCCTCACCTTATCTATTGTCATTGGAATTACTGCAAACCAAATCTATGATTAGAAAACAAAAGATAGAGGCAAGAGTTGTGTACAGTCCACAGTCATTGGGCCTGATTTGGTCTGCTCCTAATAAATGTATGCCATATTTAAATTTTCCCCACCTGCTTAGTAATGAATGTATTGGTCCCTTCAAGAAAGTTTCTTAGAAGACTGACCAGGAAACAGTTTCTTAAGTGGAAATGTTATGTGTTGTCTAACCCTGATAAAAACACTTGTGAGACCATTTTGACCTTTGAGTTTGTTTCTTTCTTTTTTTCTTTATTAGATTTATATCCCGCCTTTCCTCCCAGCAGGAGTCCAGGGCAGCATAGTTACATAGACAACATACATAATCACCCTCACACCATCATGATAGGTGGTATTTACTACAATAGGTTGTATTGACCCTCTCATATATTGCTCATCCCCACCTCCCCAGTTTACAATCCTCAAACTCTGCAGATGGACACTACATGTCCACACAAAAACATTATCTTGCAAACTGGTAGTTCAGAGCTGTGAAATGACAAATCACCCACCACAAAAAAGCACTAAGGAGCATCCAAACCAGTAGTGACTGCAGACGACAAACAGCTTAATTTTCCTAATCTGATTACCCTATTATTGGATTATTCCTATTAATTACAACAGGAAAATTCATATTAAATGGGAGGAAAGAACAGGGTGAAATTTGAATGAGTACATTGTGTGGGCAATGCAAAAAACATGCACACATGGAATGCATGAAATCCACTTTAAACTGCAAAGTAGACACAGCCTATGGTGTTTTTAAAAAAACTTTCAGAGGTATTTAGTGGTTCTTGCTATGAACTGGTGAATGACAAAAATAGTCTACCTTTGTGATTTGTTTTCACATTTACCCCACATGCATGATCCTTTAATGATGAATGATGAATGTGGTCATTTAATGAGGGCATATAGTTAGAATTCAGATTTACTGCTAAATTTCAGAATTTACTTATGTTGCCTGCTGAACCTCTCAAATAATGTTCAAATAATGAACATTACTGAAAAATAGTATTCACTAAACTTCTGAAATTTATCATAAAATCCAGATATTTCCTGCCTATTAATTATTATTAAATTATATTTAAAAAATATTTGTTTTAAGTAATCAGGTGCACCTGGTATCTTCACTATGCAGTTTTTGGCGAATGCTAAAGACGTTGCCTTTATTATTATTTATTATTATGATTATTATTATTTTATTCAATTTCTATACCGCCCACAGCCAACGGCTCTCTGGGCGGTGGACAACATAAATATAAAAATACAGTAATATAATAAAATCACACAGTAAATACAAACATACCACAAAAATTCCCCAGAGCTAAGAACATATTATACAATTTAAATTTAGAATACCAGAATGTGCTAAATATGCTAAAATATGCTAAAATATGTTAAAATGCCTGGGAAAAGAGGAAGGTTTTAACCTGGCGCCGAAAGGATAACAAAGTTGGCGCCAGGCGCACCTCGTCAGGAAGGCAATTCCATAGTTCAGGGGCCACCACTGAGAAGGCCCGAGTTCTTGTTGTCATCCTCCGGGCCTCTTTATGAGTCGGTACCCGGAGGAGGGCCTTCGATGTTGCACGTAGTGTACGGGTAGGTTCATATCGGGAGAGGCGTTCCACCAGGTATTGCGGACCTTTAGCACTTCAGAGGTATGTTTTCAGGACCCACCCTATTCTTGTTGATTGTCATTTGTTTTAATTGTTTTTAATGCTGAATTTTAAATTGCTGTAACCCACCCTAGACCTTCTGGGGAAGGGTGGGTAACAAATACATTATCTACAAATATGTGTTATAAATACTTCAAACTAACTTCAGTGCAGCTGCTCTTCCAAATTGTTCTCTGAACATAGATATCTGTTCAAGTTTGTCCAAAAGAAGCTGTTCCTTAGCATGTTTTCTCCAGATTATCAGATCTCTCTTCTCCTCTTCTGCCTTCTTCTGAGCTTCTTTCAGCAAAGCTAAGCGTTCTTGAAGTTCCACTAATGACATCTCGCCAAGAACACCATGTTTAGGAATCTAGAAAAGAGAGAAACAGCGAACACAAGTATTATCTTTTTGGTGTGCCTTAATTTGGACACAAGGTGGCATAAACTTTGACTTCAATAGAATATAGTTCAATAGAATATTACTTGTTGGAAGTAATTACGAGTTACTTGTAATTTTTTTCTTTTTAAAGTAAAGAGTGGGTAACTTCATTACATTTTACTAGTAATAGAACGACTAGTAATTTCCCTACTTTTTAGCAGCAATCGTAACGTTTCCAGCGTTATGTTTGGATGTTACTTGGGGGGGAGCAAGCAGAAGTCTTCTGTTCCTGTGATTGGTGGACAGAAGACATGTGCTTCACACTGGGCTTCTGCGCAGCCTCGCTCTTCCCTCGTGTCCTGTGTTAGGAGGCACGAGGGAGGAGGTGAAGAGGCAGAGGGTGGTGGAGCGCAGGAGAGAGAAAAAATGGATGGTGGAGGAGAAAGCCAGGGCAAATTTGATGGAGAAGGCAGAAGAATGGAGGTGAGTGACGATGTTATATGTGTGTTACCCCCACCTGTTCTCTCTCCCCTGCTCACTCAATTGCCCTGCCTCCCACCCCCGCTCTCTCCCCTGCCTGCCCTTCCTGCTCGCTCAATCGCCCTGCCCCCACCCCTGTTCTCTCCCCCCGCCTGACTTCCCCGCTGGCTCAATCGCTCAAACACCCTGCCCCCACCCCACTCACTTCCCTTGCCTGCCTTCCCCACTGGCTCAATTGCACAATTGCCCTGCCCCCCACCCCTTTCTCTCCCCCTGCCTGCCTTCCCTGCTGGCTCAATTGCCCTGCTCCCCACCCTGCTCTCTCCTCCCTGCCTTCCCCGCTGGCTCAATTGCCCATCCCCCACCCCCACTCTCTCCTCCCCACCTGCCTTCCCCTCTGGCTCAATTGTCCTGCCCCCACCCCCACTCTCTCCCCCCTGACTTCCCCGCTGGCTCAATCGCTCAATCGCCCTGCCCCCATCCCCGCTCTCTTCCCCCTGCCTGTCCCCCGCTTGCTCACTTGTCCTGCTGCCCCCCTCTCTGCCCCCACCTGCCCCCTGCTCGCTCACTCACTTATTTGCCCTGCTGCCCCCTACCCCCTCTCTCTGCTATGCATGCTTCACTGGTGAGCATTATTTTTTTTTACGTAACAACACTCTGCATATTAAGGCAGAGGACAGGTGCCTGCCTGGACAAGCTTACCATCTAAAATTGGATATGGGGGTCAATTTGGTGGATTACTTCTGAGCATTAAAAAAATGCATAGGATTGGTTTGCAGTACTTAGTGCACAGGCCTAAACACACTCAGGGGACTAAGTTGCATTGATTTTGCTAAACATACATAGGATTGGGCTGCATGGTGACTGGAATTGTAAGTACGCTTGTTTGGAAGCAAGTCTAATTGAACTTAATGCTCTTGTTATAGAACTCTGGACCCCCCTCCCCCCCCAAAAAAACCCTCCTGCTCTTTGGTGAAATAGGTGCTTTCTTCCCCACAAATGGTCAAGGACAGATGGATTGGGAATGAGGCTTGCTTCTGAGTAAACATGAATAGGGTAGACTGTTAGTTCTCCAGGTTCTGAATGAAGGAGGAATTATGGATGTTTTGTTTGGGTCCTAAAAACCCAGGTTCTGTCAGCTATTGAATTCTTCATAGGGGGGAGTGTGTGTATCATGTTTGGAAAGTTCTGTGGATTTGAAAGGAGATGCCTCGAGTTAAACATGTTTTCTGAACATACGAGGCTGCTTTATACTGAACCAGAGTAGTGGCTCATCTAGCCCAGTATTACTGCTTCTGACTGGCAGCCGCTCAGGCGAAGGGCTTTTGCTAGCTTTGTCATCGGAGATCCTCTTAACTGTCAGGGATTGAACTTAGGACCTCAGCGCATGAAACACATACCCTCTGCTACTGAGATATGAGCTCTCTGTCTGGAGGCTCCTAGCTTACTGAAAGTGTTGAGGTAGTAGACAGACTCTGAAAGAGGTGGTTGGGCTTTGTTTCTGGAGTTGCCTTCGCATATGTATGTGTGTGGTGATATTGAGGTATCCAGCAATAATGCTTCATTAATATAGCAGATTTCAAATGACTTATCAAGGACCATTAAGTGAGGCTGGAACTGGGGATCCTGCAGCCAGCTTTTATCTGGATGTTTGGTGCTTTTGTGAACTGACGTTAAATCAAACTGTCAAACTTACAAGTCAAAGCCTCAGATCTAGGAGCCATGGGGGAGTGCTGGCATTCAGACTATTTATTTGAAATAATAGCTCCAGCAAGTCACTTGGTTATAATGGTTGTCTTTTTTGCAGTCCATGGTAAGCGCAAAGCTCTCCTCCAACACCACATTTCAAATGACTTGATTTTTCTCTTATCCGCTTTTTTCATTGTCCAACTTTCACATCCATACATAGAGATTGGGAATACCATGATCTGAATGATCCTGACTTTAGTGTTCAGTGATACATCTTTGCATTTGAGGACCTTTTCTAGTTCTCTCATAGCTACCCTCCCCAGTCCTAGCCTTCTTCTGATTTCTTGACTATTGTCTCCACTTTGGTTAATGACTGTGCGGAGATATTGATAATCCTTGACAAGTTCAATGTCCTCATTGTCAACTTTAAAGTGACATAAATCTTCTGTTGTCATTATTTTAGTCTTCTTGACATTCAGCTGTAGTCCTGCTTTTGTGCTTTCCTCTTTAACTTTCATTACCATCATGGTCTGTGGGTGGGTAGGAGGTGACAAGGAAGGAGGTGGAGAGTGAGACAGGGTGGAGTGGAGAAAACAATTGTTTAAAAAAATGGAGTGGAGGGAAAAAGGAACTGGAGGGCAAGGACATGGATAAAGGAGGAGAAGGAGGCAGCAGCAGAATGGAGACAAACAACTGTGGAGGTGAAAGATGACAACATGTTTTGGCACACAAAGTGGCCTCCACCACCCTCTCTGGCTACTGTGCTGCATTTGCAGTATTTTAACTTTTTTGCATCTCAGGGAAAAATGTTTGCTTGGGTGAGCGTCCCTTAGTTGGTGGCAGGGCAGGGTCCAGGCGGTGGTTAAGTGAGAGAGATTATGCCTGCTGGCTGAGGGGTGTGTGTGTTGCACTTGGTTTGATGTGCAAAGATCTGAGGAGTGGCCTCAGCCTCCCCCCCCCACAGCGAGAGACCAACATTGCTATCTTATGGATAAAAAGAATTATTCTACTACCTCTGTATGTGTTTGTTTATTTTTAATGTTGTTTTAGGCTACTTAGATGTGCAGCAGCCAAGGCCAGCACCTTGTAGGTGTTTTTTTAAAAAGTAACTGAAATGTAACTGTAGTGATTACTTTTGAGAAAAAGTAATCAGTTACTTTCAGAGCAGTTGTAATTGTAACAGTAATTACTACTTTTTTGGGCCATGTAACTGTAACTGTAATTTATTACTTTTTAAAAATAATCTTCCAAGCTCTGGTCTAAACTAAGCCAATCTTCTGTATAGAAACTTCTGACCCTTGGCTGAGTAAATCATGTCCATATTTTTTCCACGTTTCTCGTAAATTTCATCTGATTTTTGACTACTTTATGTTTGTAATGCTGCCACTTCATTTACAAGTTCCTTTGTCTGTTTGAAGAACTGCTGGATATTAAATTCAGCATACAGGTTATGACTATTGGATTGATGTGTAGCCACCTACTTTTATATGTCTGACTACTTTCAGCAATATCCTAATGCAGGAGGAGATTCCACCATCAACCCTCTTGTGTTTTTTTTTAAATGGAACTATCAACACTCCTCTTCTCTTTTTTAAACAAAGAGTAGCTTTCAATATCTCTTGATAATTTCTGCTCACATCAGAGTAAAGAAATGCTCCTTGTGTTTTTGCATTGTTGATTTGAAGGCTGCTTTTGATATGGTTAGTAGGGAGCATTTGTAGGATAAATAGCCTCAAACAAGCATTAATGGTAGCTACTTTTATTTAATTGTAAGGGTCCATACCCAAACCTTTAAAAGTTCAGCTAGGACACTGATCAAAGAGTATTCCAGCCTCCAGTGAGGAGGGAGAGGGTATGGTAAGATTGTTTGTTATCCCCCCCCGCAAGACCGTTTAGTTTGTGCATAAACAATAGTGGTACTACTTTATCCAGTGCTGCCTATAGTTCAGTGCATCTGGGGGATAGACCAGTTTCTGTCCTGCTATATGCCAGTGATACAGTTCTAGTGTCCTCCTCAAAAGTGAGTTTAAGGAGAAAAGTAAGGAATTGTTATAGTTACTGTATTATTAACTATCAATTATGGTAAAACACAGGTTTTGGTTGTTGTGAAAGATCAGAGACAACACAGGTGGATTATGAATGGGAATCTACTTGCTCAACAATTTAAATATCTAGGGATCACTTTCACTAGTATGATCCTTTAAAGTAAATGTGGAATCAGCTAGAAAAAATGGAGGGATGTAGAAAGTGGAGTCCCCCAAGGATCAGTACTAAAGCAAAAAAATCTTAATTTCACATATACACTCATTGGGTCCAAACTGGCAGTGACTGACTAGGAATGAGATCTTGGGATTGTAGTGGTTAGCTCAGTTTATTTATTTACTTCCACCCTTCCTCCCACCAGGAGCCCAGGGTAGCAAATGAGGATGTTGACCCAGTGTGCAGCAGCTGTGAAAAAGGCAAAGTCTGTGCTAGGGATCATTAGCAAGGGTATTGAAAATAAAACTGCTGATATAAAGGTAATGATAATGGTAATATGATGTAATATATAATGGTAATGTGATATTGTAATAATATATCATAATATATAAATCTATGCTGTGGCCACATTTGGAATACTGTGTACAGTTCTGGTCACCTCACCTCAAAAAGGATACTGTAGAACTGGAAGGTTCAGAAAAGGGCAAACTCCCCTATGAGGAAAGGTTGCCGCATTGGGGGCTTTTTAGTTTAGAGAAAAGGCAAGTAAGAGATGGCATGATAGAACTATATAAAATTATGATGGCAAAGAGAGAATGGATAAAGAAAGGTTTTTCTCCCTCTCTCATAACACTAGGATTTATGGATATCCAAATTCATGGAGGATAATGGCTACTAGCCTTGATGGCTATGCTCTGCCTCTATAGGAGGAGGCAGTATGCCTCCATACCTCTTGCTGGAAACCACAGGAGGTGGGAGTGCACTCAGGTCCTGCTTGCCGACTTCCCATGGGCAATTGGTTGGCCACTGTGAGAACAGGATGTTGGATTAGGTGGGCCATTGGCCTGATCCAGCAGGCTAATCTTATGTTCTTATGTTGCCCAAAGACTTAAGAGAGTGGTTCAATTAATTTAGCCCTCACTTTTCAGGCAAAATCAGTGACACAGCTGCTCTGCACAGCTCTGGGGTAACATGGATTACCAAAGTTTTAATCTATTCAAAATCAATATCTTAGAACAATATTTCAGGTACTTAAGGGTACGCTATCCTCACTGTTACGAGATGAACCTAATTTGCCAAAGGCGGCCTCTTTAATAAAAACCAAGATATTAGTTTATTGGATCAAGTTATCCTATGGAGAGAGTTAGACATTTTTCCAGTTAGCACTGATTAGTTTGAAATTCAAGAGGCAGTGTGATGTAATAGTCTGAATGTTTGATGCTCAATTCTACCTCAGCTATGATCAGAGCTGCTGAGAAGTGGGTATAGGCCTAGGCCTGGACACTTAGCCTTCTTCCCTTTCTATGTTTAAAGTAAGTTTCTTATAAAGAAAGTTAGGAAGCAAAACATGGAAGCAACCTTCTAATGCTTAGGCGCAATCAGAGCTGTTGTTGCTAAGAAACTTTAGTCAGTTAGTCACTGTTGCTAAACGATCAGAAGGAAGGAATGTGAGGCATGTCCTGTATCTTCCCTGCTGTAGAGATTCATTTTCTTCTGACTGCAGTAGCTTCAGTGAGGAGCTCCCAATTAGATATAGCAACAAAGCAAGTGTTTTGTAAAAGTCCCAGTGGAATGATGTGGAAATGTGAGGAATAGGGGAGAGTGGAATAGAATTTAATATTAAAATACATTAATGTGGCAAATGGGCTGAAATTATTAATACTGAAATGGGAAAAGGAATGAGAAGTAATAATGGAATGTCACAATATCTCATCCTAACCTATCCCACAGAGGAATTGTAAAGTTAAATGTTGCACTGAGATCTTTGGACAAAGAGCAAGATGCAAAAGTAACAAATAAATGCATACAGTGCTTTTTGTAATCTTTATGCACTCACCTGAGTTAAGTCAACAAATTTGTTTTTTAGTAAAGGCAGATACTCTATAGCTCTTATTTGTTGAATCAATTCATATCTTTTTTTGAATCTCTCTTCTTCTTCTTTCAAAGTCTGAAGCAGGAGTTCCTGGCTTTCTTCAGATACTTCCTGAACTGCAAATGGAAGGAAGGTTGAAATAATCTCCACATGAATGCATAAGATAAGTATAGCAAGTTAGTAAGGTAAGTAGAGATGCTGTCCAAACTGAAATTTGAATGTGAATCCATATTGACTGTCTGTCTGTCTCCCCCTCTCAATTTCAGACAGAATATATCTGGGCAATTCATGGAATTCTGATGGTCATAAATCTCTCAGCAGCTTGGACATTCAATTATTCATTGTCTCAAAACTAGCATTGTATTAAAGTCTGTAAATAAACTGTGAATGCCTCTTGGTACATTGGTTCACTTACCATAAATTGGACTTTGAGACTGGCATAGTGAAGCATCCACATGATGGGTTGTTTGCTCTGATTTGCCCAGGAAGACACTTTGTGATTTTGCAGAGTAATATAGCATCCTCCCTCTAGTCTCCCTCCATTTGCCTGTGACAAAGCTTCAACTAAGTAGGATCCAAATGAAGTAAGACAGTGAAAGAACCCCCCCCCCGAACAGAACACATCCACATCACTGAAAAGGGACTTCCTCTCCTTCAGCTAGTGAGAATGAGTCATGAGTGCAGCTGGAAGTGAAGAGCCCTGTGTGTGAGGGAGAGGCCATGGATGCCTCACTATGCCAGATCAGAAGGCATAAGTGAACCAATATTCCATTCTTAGGCTGGCATGTGAGGCATCCACATGGCAGGACTTTAAAAAACTATGTTGGGAGTAAAGCATCAGCACTTGTAACAAGTAACCTGAACCAGTGGCAGCTGATAGACAGAAAGTCAGCCTATTCTTCCTTTGCTGACTCCCTTTTTAGTAATGACTTGTTTTTCCTCAGGCTACTTCTTCCCTTTTCTTCCTTTCTTAGTTAGTTAGAGATGGTTCCTTCAAGTGCAAGCCTCATGGCCGCATTTGTGCCTGTAGTTAAATGCTATTTTATTTCCCAGGAGTAATAAACCTTAAGTTCTTTATTCTTTCAACCACGAGTCTTATCAGACTAATTATTTCTGCACTCTGCTGCAATATACCCCAAACTCCAACAAGCTAAGGAAAAGCTGTGTTGGGTAAATCTGTGTGCAGGGCTGCTCAGTGAGGAGGCAGAATGCTGTGCAGAATATGTCCGCCCAAGGTAGCCTCTGCTGAAGCACTATAAACAACTTTTGGTGTTTTGTAAAGGTAGACAACCTATGTCATAGATGGGTGTGTTTGTGGACAGAGCAGCTGAGGCATGTTTTTGAGGTAAGAGGAAAAGGTGTACGTTGTAGGGTGATGGACCAGAAGGGTGACCATCAATTTTGTAAACACGTAGGGTGCCAATGCCAAACAAAAGGACAGAGCCCAGTATTGGAAATGGAGACTGCTATACACAAAACATAGAAACCTGCAGTGAGCCTACAAGATGGGTATATGGAAGTAAGCTTCTGTTGACGGGAAGTATATTTCATGGGCTTCTTGATAGTTAGGAGAATCTCCACCTAGAGATCTAAAATTTTTGGAAATCTTGAAGTCATGGAAAAAAACCCGTCCCCCCCGTTTTTTTCCAGAAAAAAACAGAAATTTTCAAAAAAAAATGGAAAAAATGCAATATTAGCACTTTTTACAGATTGAAAGTCACTTTGTTACTTCAGGAACATTAAATGTAATTATGTACAAGTTGGTTTGGCATAAAATTATCACATTTGGTATATTAAAAGTACATTTTATTGAAACAATTATTACAAATTGAGTTTACTTTTTTAAATTTTTACTTTTTTTGTAACAAATTGATCTACCAGCTCCTGAACTGTAAGGAACTCCTGAACTACAAGGAACCTTTTTTATTTTGCCAGTTTATGAGAAGCAGGCAAAAAAACAATTTTAAACAGAAGAAACCATCAACATTAATAACGAAGAAAATTATTTATGTCTTCAGTAGTCCTCCATAGTGTCAAGCAGACATAAAGCATCCATTCCCATAAAAAGAACTAAGAAAAAGGGGGGGGCAAGATTCAGTGAAACATGTTATTCATCATGCTAAAATAAAACATTCCATAATCCATTGTTCTTCATTTTTTCAATTTTTCCATTTTTTGGGGGGAAAAAACCCAAAAGCTTCAAAAAACCCCAGTTTTTTTCTGAATTTTTCCGTTTTTCCCCTGGGTCTTCACATCTCTATCTCCACCCATAATTTTCAACACAGGATGAACCTGTTCACGTGCTTGAAGTCCAGCTCCCCCTTCATGGAGACCACAAAGATGATGGAGTAGGTGCTGCAACTCTCTTTGACTTGGGGTACTGGTTTGATTGCTCCAATGGAGAGGAGGTGAGCAACTGCTTCTTGCATGATGAGGTGCTTCTTTGTAGACCTGGAAGTTGGGGAGGGACAGAAGTGGTCTCGAGGCACTTGAATCAGTTCCAGCTTGTATTCCTGAATGACTGTCTGCAGGGCCCGAGCATCCATGATGGTAGCCACCCAGATGTGATAAAATGTCAAAGGTGTTTCCACCCCCTGGATGTCCCTGTCATTAGAATTGCTTCTTGTTTTGTCTGCAGAAAGAGGTGAATGGCTTGTTTGGAGGTATGACTGATTTTTTGAGACTCTAGATCTGGTCCAAGATCTGGTCTACATCTTGGATGGTCTGGCATCTTTCTGATGTGAGTTGCCTCTTGTCATCATTCTTCGGGATCAAGGGCTTAGCCTTACATTTGTCCTTGGTCTGTACTAATAAGTGTCTCTTCCCTGAACAGATACATTCCTTTGTAAGATACAGAAGCCAGTGTATTAGTCATATAGAACAACTGGCTACAGTTCGCAAATACCCCCTTCTTAGGGAAGGTGATTGAGAAGGTTTTGGCGCAGTAATTGCAAGGACTCTTGGATGAAATAGATTATCTTGACCCATTCCAGTCTGGGTTCAGGCCTGGTTATTGGACCGAATCAGCCTTTATCCATGGAAATGGATTGGGAAAATCAAATCCAGAAGCCTCAGAAGAGTGAATGGCTAGGATATCAGCGTGAAGGTGCTTTGCAGGCTTTTTGGACTTTTTCTTCCCCTTCCTCCTTTTTTCTTTGTTATGGTGATATGAGGAGAGGAATTCGGAAGAGAAAGAGGAGGAGGAGGGAGAAGATTCCCTAAAGCATTTCCTATGCTTTCAGGCATTTCTTAAGGACTTTTTTGTGCTGACAGGCCTATGTAGTTGTTTAAAATGTTTTCTGAGTAGCCAGTCAGTTTAATGATTGTTTCATATTGCTTTTAAATGTTTTTATGTTGAGCTACACTACCCTGAGGTTTTCCAAGAGGGCAGTATATAAATAGTTTTAATGAATAAATAGAACAAATAAAATTCAGCATAAGCAAGTGTAAAATGATGCATGCCAGGGCAAAAAAATCTAATTCTCACATGTACATTCATGAGGTCTGCACTGGCTGTAACTGACCAGGAACAAGACTTTGGTATAGTGGATAGCTCAATGGATATGTTGTCACTGGGGGGCGGGGGCGGTGCATTCATAAGCTCGAAGCAGTAGCAGGGTAACATCTCAGCTCCACTAACCCTGTTAAAAACAACTTTTACAACCAACCGATAAACTGTAAACATTCCTCCAGGCACGTAAGTGTAAACGTGGTATGCTCCCAAGTATTTTGGGAGGCAAAGAACATACTATTACTGACTATTCCAAGTGTATTTCTGGCCCAACAGTTGGTGAAGCAGGTGACACAAGTACACACAAAATGGCATCCAAGGCCCCTTGATCTAATAAAGATGATCAGGCCTCACCTCAAGGGATTACTATAGAAGCCTTGGCTCTGCAACTAAACACCATGCATGCAGATCTGATTAGGAAATGGGATGATAGCTTCAAGACTCTGGAGGAAAATATTTCCTCCTTAACTGGCAGTTAACAAGGTTGCCAAAACTGCAGAGAAAGCTTTAGACATTACAGTGTAACACTTGGATGCAATAAATTAATCATTAAGAGTCAAAAGGACCTTCAAGACCACCTGGACAATCACGAGAACCATGGAGCTGGCAGAACCTCCGTGTCCATGGACTGAAAGAATGGCCTGGTCTGACAGACGTGATCCAGTTTCTTTTGGATTGGTGGAAGGAACTAGTACCAGAGATAGAATTATCCCACATGGATATTGGGGTGCACTCACTGCAGCTTAGGTTCCAAACTGAGAGAAAATGCCCCTCTGAGGGACATCATTATTGTCTTTCATCACTTTACAAATAAAGACAAACTTGCTAAAGCCCTAAGGGCTAAGGGTCAGATCGAATATGAGGGACGTTACATCATGTTTCTACAAGATCTCAGTGCGGAGACCCTCCATCGATGCCGGTCTTTCAAACCAGCAACTGACCTTTTATGTGATGCAGGAATCCAATACAGATGGAGGTTTCCCTTTGCCCTGCGTACCGAGGTGGATAGCACCATACATAGAACCACAACAAAGAAGGAGATGTCTAAATGTTTTCTCTATTTAGTAATCCTGCTCCATGGGAGGAAGAATTGGAGTCAGATGATCTACTGGATATGGTATTTGCAGGGGATGACTGGAAAATGTTCCCACAAGCTGCCAAACATCAGCGACAGCCTCAAATGGTCCTACCCCTCCCACTCCACTGCCCCAAAGGAATATAAGGTCTACTAATGCAAAGGAGAAATAACATTGGGAGGATTCCAGATGGAGCTTATGCTGGATGATGGAGAAGAACCATGGTCATTCTAAGGAGGTGTTATATTGTTCCTTAAGGGCTCATAATGTATCGGTAAACATTTGCCAATTTGGCGTATATTCTCCCCCCCCCCGGTTGTAGTTGCAAAAGCTTTATGCGTGTAATATAGTAAAAAAAGGGGGAGGTAGCTGGGGATATATTTATACAAATGGTGATGCTATGGAAAGAGCTAGCAACATGCTTTGGAGTCCCCAATATTGTTGAGCCCGCAATTGGCGGTGGGATTACATATCCAAACCGTAGGCAATGGGGTAAATCCAATGTGACTTATGTAGGGAGGAAGGAGGAGGGGGAGAGTTGGGGGTGGGTTTCTGAGTCTTTTCTAACACTGGTGCAAACATTTTGGCTATTATTATGTTTAATCCTTGCTGTATTAGAAGGGTTTTTCCCCCTTTCTTTTTCTTCCTCTCCTCTTTTCCCTCTCCTAAGAATTCCCTCTTATGTAATTCTCCATGACTGAGATCTGAGTTTTGACCCTTAATGTTCAGGGCCTGGGAGATGTCGCGAAGTGACAGAGGGTCTCTGACTACATTATGTCTAGGGGATCCTCTGTCTTTTTCATAGAAGAGGCATACAAAGCGGGCAAGGAAGATGTTATTTCAACACCCTTCCCCCCCCCCCAGTTTATAGCTCCTGGTTTGTCCCATTTCCATCCCTATTTGCTAAATCTGTGGATTTCTTACCTGATAAAACTCAGTGGGATGACACAGGCAATACCTGTTCATCTGGTAGACTGAGGGGTTGAGCCCTTACTTTCGCATCTATTTACCCTCCAAACTCTCAACAATATACTTTTTTTATAGAGGACTGTAAAAAAATTATTTCATTTTGCTGTGGGGGTGACCTTAATGCCACCTGTGACAAGACTGTGGATAAATCCAGGGGATGTTACATCTTCATATCAAGGGCAAAGGGTTGCTTCTCAACTAATGGATTGCTTCCATGTAGTAGAGACTTGGCGTCATGTGTATCAGAGGATCAGGGCCTATGCATATTTCTCTTCAAGATGTCATTCTTTTTCCAGGTTGAACTATGTACTGGTCTCTGTGCCCCTGGTTCCCTTCATGTTACATACATACTTGCATGACATGCTTCCAAGAGTATTATTTGTATGACATACTTCCAAGAGTATTATCAGACCAGGCTGAAGTAGAGATTAGAGATACAGTCAAAGGATTTGGGTGGAATTCAGCCAGATATGTGGTAATATATGAGGGTAGGGGGTATTTGCTAATTTCTATAGAGAGTTATATGTCTAATTACCCCCTACTCTCAGATATTACCACATATCTGGCTGAATTTCACCCAAGTCCTTTGACTGATGAACAATGGGCATAAATGGAGATGACCATCTCAGAAGATAAAGTTAAACAAACTATTAATCAATTCAAACGAATCAAACCCCAGGCCCTGATGGTTTTAATAGTTCTTTCTATAAAAGATACTAAGATTTATTGATTCCTCACTGAACTCATTTATTTAATTTAATATGGTCAGGTGATCTGGGGTCGGTGACATGGTATTCTTCCTGCATCACAGTTCTTCCCAACCCAGATAGAGATAGAGCACTTTGTATGTATGTAAACTTTATTGCCTGGCCATAGGCCTCTGCAAATCATACAATCAATATAAAATTATACAATCTATATACATAAGACTCATTAAAAGAAACACTTTCATTAAAAAGTCGGGGGTATATCCTTAAATCCAGCATAGAATTTCAGTTCAACATATCTACCACAAACCTGCTAACTCCCAGTATCCTAACAGGAGGCTGGTCTGCTTGAAATTTTGCCAGAGCTTCTGCACTGCCAGAGCAAAAAGAGCGACACGGTACGTGACCGTTGGGTCAGTATCGGACAGGAGAAGAGCGATGGTGGGAGCTATCTGTTCAGAGTCCACATGGGGCAAAAGGCCATTCAAAACTTTGGCATGTGGGTGGATATAAAGTGGGCACTTTAGCAAATAGTGGGGCAGATCTTCCACCACCAAACCCCCACAAGTGCATAGCTGCTGGGACCAGGGGGGTCTGATTATATTGGCCTTCCAGGACTGCACTTGGCATTGTCTGGAACCTAAGGGCTGTAAATGCCTGCCTGAGGTTTATCGTTAGTAATTGGTCCAGATATCTTGCTCTAAAATGATCACATTTAAAAACTCCAAACCATTTGGAGAATTTAGAGTTAATTATTGCCAGCCTGTCGAGCCAGACACTATGCTGAAAGATAGCCTCTCTAAGCCTGGACTTGTTGATGGAAGATGAGAGGGCATGCAGGGGTATGTGGTAAGAATGGCAGATCTTCGCAAATTGGGAAGACCAGAATTTATCCTTTAGAACTCTTTCGACACAGAATTTTAAAATTAGCCTGGCTGGGGTGTGTGGAGTAGCTCTCCAATAGTTTAGCAGAGCAATATGAATCCGTGCTCTAATAGAGGGGAGACCCACCTCCACACACAGTAAGGCCACTGGTGTACTGATAGGCAGTAACAGGAGTTTTTTCAAGGAATTGTTTTGGACTGTCTCAAGAATGTGTATATAAGAATCCTCCCAGCCCCAGACAGGAGCTCCATACAATATCTGAGCTAGTACCTTGCTCTGGAAGATTTTCAGTGCAGGTGTAACTAAATTACCCCCTGCTGAGCGGGAAAAATTAAGAATAGCTCCACAGGTTCTTAAAGCTGTAATTTTGGTAAATTCAGTATGCTTCTTCCAGGCAAGGTTATCGGTGCAATAAACACCCAGATATTTGAATACCCGACATTGGTCAATCGGATGGCCATTTATTGACCATTTAAGATTATGGGGCCTATTACCAAAAACCATGATCTTTGTTTTGGAGTAGTTGATTTGGAGCTTTTCAGAGTCACAGTAACTATTGAGTCTTTCCAAAGACCTTCTTAGGCCTATGCGGGTGATAGATAATAAAATCATATCATCCGCATATAGGAGCATAGACACTTTCCTAGGTCCCACAGAGGGAGAAAAAAGATCTGGACCCGAGACTGCTGTGACGATATCATTTAAATAAAAGTTGAATAAGAATGGGGCTAGGAGGCAGCCCTGTTTTACTCCTTTGTTAACTGCGAACGGATCTGTTAGGGAACCTGAAATGCCCACCCTAACTCTTGCAGTGTTATTAGAATATAGCGTCTTTATTAAGAACAGTAGCCGTCTATCGATATTAGATTTTGCCAATTTTCCCCATAACATTGGCCTATCTATAGAATCGAAGGTGGCTGCCAAATCGACAAAAGCTGTATACAAATGTCTGGTCAGGCCACGCACAGATTGTTTGGCTATAAAGTAGAGGGAAGCACAATGGTCTATTGTACTTTGACCTTTCCAGAAACTGGCTTGTTCGGGGAAGATGACCTGATTGGCCTCCTCCCACTCTTCCACTTTCCGCAAAAGGAATTTGGCATATAGTTTAGCCCCTACATCAGGGGGAAATCATCACTTTCCACCCTGTTTTCTACTTGAAACCTTATAACCTCCGATTGCAAAATCCCCGATACAAAGATATAATCGATCACACTGGCTCCCCTTCTAGTCATAAGTATAAGCACCTTTAGATACATCCACTCCTGAGCCATGGGGGCATTCTGACTGGAACAGATTGAGTAGCTCTGCCAATCTGCAACCCTGTTTATTAGACTGGGTATCCTGGGAAACCCTATCGTCCAGCGGAGAGATGAAACTGGGACCCTGGTTCGAAGAGACCTCTTCCTGATGTCCATTAACTCCCATTCTGGCATTAAAGTAACCACATAGTATCACACTCGTGGCAGGAAATTGTCACCCTACTTTGGACAATATGTCTGACAATTGGTCCCAGATAGAATCGGGGCCCACAGACCTGGCCATAGCTGGGGGAAAATAGACGTTAATACAAATGAGGGAGCCTATTGGATTACCCACGAGTCTGATAACTTGCACATATTGTGGGCAATTATAACACAGAAGTTCAGACTCCACCAAGAGGTCAACCGAGATAAATGTACTAAGTCCACCACTAGCTCTTCCTTTGACCTTATGTTTTGTCACAGGGCTAATATGCGCCCGAAAACCATGGAGAAGTGGAGCCTTCTCAGGAGGGAGCCAGGTTTCCTGAAGGCAGATAATCTTAAATTTTTGGAGATAAGAGACCCAATCTGCATTGCAGAATTTATTATCCCAACCCATAAGGAGCAGGTGCACAGCTTGGGAGTCCTTCTGGACCCGTCCTTGTCACTTGAGGCGCAAGTGGCCTCGGTGGCACGGAGTGCTTTTTACCAACTTAGGCTGGTAGCCCAGCTACGCCCGTATCTGGACAGGGAACATCTTGCTTCAGTTGTTCATGCTCTGGTAAACTCAAGATTGGACTACTGCAATGCACTTTACGTGGGGCTGCCCTTGAAGACGATTCGGAAACTGCAGCTTCTGCAGAATGCGGCGGCCAGATTAATAACTGGGACCAAACGGTCGGAACATGTGACACCTATTCTGGCCCGCTTGCACTGGCTGCCTATATGTTTCCGGGCCCAATTCAAGGTGCTGGTTTTAACCTATAAAGCCTTACACGGCACGGGCCCACAATACCTGATGGAGTGTCTCTCCCGATATGAACCTACCCGTACACTACGCTCAACATCGAAGGCCCTCCTCCGGGTGCCTACTCAGAAAGACTCCCGGAAGGCAACTACAAGAAAGAGGGCCTTCTCGATAGTGGCCCCGAACTATGGAACACCCTTCCTGACGAGGTACGCCTGGTGCCTACTTTATTATCTTTTCAGTGCCAGGTGAAAACCTTCCTCTTTGCCCAGGCATTTTAATATTTTAATATTTCTATCTGTTAGTATTTTAGTATTTGTATTAATGTTGTAAAGATAGTTATATGTTTTATCTTTTCTGAATTTTTTACTTTTGATTTGTATTTAATATAGGTTTTCATGTTAATTTTGTCTTTGTTGTATGTCTAAACTGTTGTCTGATGATTAGGTGGTTTTAAAATTGACTGTTTATATATTTATATTTGATGTACACTGCCCAGAGAGCCTCACTATGGGCGGTATAAAAATTAAATTAAATAAATAAAATAAATAAATTATGTTCCAAGATAAAATTGGGAGTAGTCAATCCTGGCTAATTAAATCAGCACCCTTAGGGTAGTAAACACAACCATTCGCTTTATGGCAGAGGGTGGGCAGCTCCTGACCCGGGGTTCCACTCTCCCTATGATTTGTTTTGGGAGCACTCTTAAATCTCATCACATCATCTATTCTCCCACAGGTCGCTGCCAGGGTTTGAGGGCAGAGCGTCTTTACCTCAATAGGTATAGGTGGAATGGGGCTCCCCACCTCAGCAATCCCATGGGGGGGTGGGTCGCCCAATTCTGACTCCTCTAATTGCCTCATCCTTTGCCAACAGATGAGTGAGATGGAATTAACCAAATCTCTCTTTGTAGGAAGAGGGGGTGAAATATCAGCAGGCGCTGAAGTGCTGGAGCTCATTACTTGGCTTCCGTCTTTTGTGGACCAAGGCCCTAAAATTAGGATATCACTATTGAGGGAGGATGGAGCTTGCATCCTTCCATTCCTTGAGCTAACCAACAAGGGGATAGATAAAGGATCCATAGATAGCTGCAAGTGAATGTTTTCTAGATAAAGTTTCATTTGATTAAGTCTAGTCAAAATTCCCAATCTACCACTTAGTGGGAGGGAACCAAAGGAGTGCAGCAGCACGTTTTCATCCTCGTCGAGGGGGTCAAAAGGCCAAATGGATAACTGTCTCCCTTCCTGATTAGGCAGGTCCACAGGCCTGAGATATTCCGTTGGAGGAATTTTGTCCCCTCCGATGTTTAGTTCTATGGGATCCAAGTCAATAAGAGGTCCTGAGTTCTTTGTCTTCTCCTCTTGAGGGGAGGAGCCACGGTACCTCCATCGGGGGACCAAGTCCTGAGGAGGGGCCTTGTTTTCAAAGTACCTAAGAATAACGACGCTTTCCTGCGCCAGGGCCTCCTTATGGTAAAGAATTTGACTGTCCGCCCTCTGTGAAGAGAAGGTGGCCACTGCACGTGCGTTAATGCCATTAAAATAAAGATATTCCACCTGGGCTACATCCGCCATTTGGAGATGAATCATAGGGCAGCACTTTAAGACCTCCAACAAATGTAATTTGCGATCATGTTGAGGCAATAGGCCAGCGGGCTTGGAATAGTCTGCAAGCACCAGCTTGTCTTGGTTCCATACTAGATTCCATTTAGGATCTAACTGTGTTGGAATTGAAGGCTTCCTTCGTAGGGCCTCCTGCCACGGATCTTGTATTACAGCATTACTTTCCTGGCCTCCACATGCGGGAGCCCTTTGCAAGGGCAAGGCCGTGGTAGAAAGACTCATATAGGGTGCATGCTCTTGGATCGTTGGTGGGAAGTTTTCACCAGTGCTCTCTTGGCGGGGGCCAACCTCTTTTCCCTTTTCCCGTGGCTTTCGTTGGCCCAGAAGATCAAATAATTTTTGAAAGTTCATTTTATTGCCCTGGGGCAGTTTTTGATTTTTCAAGTTTTTGTTTTTTTTCTTTTTTTCTTTTACCTTAAGAGGCTTTCTTTTTCTCTTGGTAACACCACCCGAACTAATGGGGGGAGTCGGAATCTGATCCCTCATGGGCCCATCCGTTGTCGACTGAGGGTGGCGGGTAGCCAGATCCTCGCACTGGGGAGGAACAGGAGGTTTTTGATGAAACTCCACCAGAATCGTTAGAAGCTGATTGCATTCACTGAGAAAAGCTTTTCTAAGCTTTAGCTCTGTTGCCATCATAAGCAGCCCACCAGATATTAAGAGATGCTGATCAGAATCCATCATTTCAACTTGTGTACACTGCTGATAGGGGTCTGTTTTTATATAAGAGTTGGTGTCCCGTCCCGTCTCTCTCAGCTGTAATCATATGCAGATCTGGCATGCTTAGCTCTTCAGATGAAGCCGGCTCAGAAAAAGAGCTAACACTCCCCAAAGGCTCCACAGGGGACAAAGATGTCCATTTATGTTGCCCCTGGGGAGGAAGAGATGAGGTTGATTTGGTTGCCTTGTTAAAGGAGAGGTGTTGTGTGAAATTTTCCACATCATCATTCTTCGCCAATGTGAGTTCTATTGCCAAGTTTGGAGCTAAAGGCATATCGTCCCTCCATTGCTTGTGATTCTTGGTTGTAAATGACCAGTCACAGGGGAAGGGTGTGGCTTGCGTAGACAAATTCACAGTCTGCTTGTGCGATAGGGCAGGGAAAAAATGAGTAATTTTTAACTGGTTTTGCTGATTTTTGACGACATTTTCTTCAGAGTGCGGGGAACGAAGATCCCCCTGGGACCTCTTCCTCCTCCATCTGTTACTCCAGGTGGGTATACTTTTAAGTAGTGAGCTGACATCTGGAGCTTTCCAGGCTTTCCTAGTCAGAACCATGTGAGTGATTATTTGTTATTAATTACCTAATGATTGTTTGTTATAGTGTTATAATAATAAAAATTCAAATACGAGCCAGGAGTTTTTTTTTCTTTTTCCAGAAGCCTGGTTGCAGGGAGCTGTTGATAAGCTACTGGAAAACTCACGGCTCTAAAGGCCGTCGGAGCAAGCTAGGCTCATTAATTAGCACTCTGCTCTTTCACCCAAAATGGGAGTATCCTCAAGGCCACAGCAGCTGGCAGTTGGTTTTTGGCAAGTGCCTTGCTCAGAGCAGTTTTCCAGTCTGGAGTGAAATATAAATGAGGTCTGTGCTATCCTTAGCAGCTGAGGGCAAGGCGGTAATAAATTTGAGCAAGGTTTCTCAGTTATAGTTAAAGATGTTAAAGATGTTAAACAGACAACCGGGGGAAACCAGCCACTCACCCGACGCCGGAACCGGAAGCCTCGATAGAGCACTTTGATTGCCTGGACTGGAGCTATCTGAAGGAGGTTCTTCAAAAATCTCAATTTGGAGCAAATTTCCTTTCTGTACTTTCTAAATTATACATTAAACAATTAAGCTGTAGTACACACTTAACAATTTGGATTCTCCTTCTATAGTAATAGAAAGGGATGCCCAGCAGGAATGTCCATTGTTATGTTCGTTCTTCGCCGTTTCCCTGGAACTTCTGGCTGTCACACTACAGAAAAG
Source organism: Rhineura floridana (assembly GCF_030035675.1). Taxonomy (NCBI): domain Eukaryota; kingdom Metazoa; phylum Chordata; class Lepidosauria; order Squamata; family Rhineuridae; genus Rhineura; species Rhineura floridana. Next base: position 364,957 of record NC_084484.1, read on the forward strand.
CATTAACATTGTGGGCTATTGGGGAGAGGGTGGAGAGCATCTGTTGAACCTGTTCGCAGACGATATGTTACCCATGCTCGGCTGCCCACTCCAATCTTCCCATTTTTTGCAACAAAAATTACAGCAATTCTCTAGGCTGCAGGCTTCAAGATTAATTACAGTATATTGGTCATCATATTTTTTTAACATTCCTCCACAGCACCAACTGGAGATCAGCAAATTCTTACAAGTTCCTATTTGTAATAAAGCTTTTCGGTACCTTGGCATCCTATTCCCTAAGAACCCTCCTAAATTATCCAAGTTAAATTTTTGCCCTCTGATTCATAAATGCATAAGGATATGCATCAATTGTTGAAGCTGAAATTATCTACTATGGGGAGGATTGCCTTCCTCCAAATGAAAATCATACCACAGTTTCTATATTTATTTCAGGTTCTCCCTATCCTCATTCACTCAAGATGTTTTTAAAAAAATGGCAATCCATGCCCAATTCATTTGTTTTTCAAAAGAAAAATTCACAGGTAGCCCTGAAACTTTACTATTAAAAAAACAGGTGATGGGGATGGGGATTGCCCAACTTACAAATTTATTACGGGACTTTTCTATACCAGTGATAGAGATGCCAACAGATCCAGCAGCATTGACTAAAAGGGAGAACTTTTGGATATACTCTCTGGACACATTGGAACATGGCCTGAACCTGGAGGACAGTACCAGCACTACTTAGCTTCTGCAAATGAAGCCCCTCTGAGCACTCCAAACTCAAAGCTCTATAACTGCCACCTTGGTAACAGCATTTGTATGTTAGCAGCTGATGAAGGCAGAAGCTGACATGTTTTGTTAATACAATAAAAACCTCTGTTTTGTTAATCACAATTACATTCATATATTTTTAGGTGATTAACAGAATCCTTCCAGGGATCCAGAGCAAGCTTGAGTGAAGTTCTGTTTGTTGCTTTCAAAACTGTCTAATATATCTCCATATTCCGCCCTTCATCCCGATAGGAGCCCAGAGCATGAGCCTTCATGCTCAAGGGGGTAGATTAGACATGGATAGGCATCAAGGATTGTATGTTGAGGACGGATTCATTAGGATCACTTTCTTTTTTAGCCTAGTATAAATCTCAACTTAAAAATATCCACAACCCATATACTAAAACCACCTTTACAGTGTAGAAAAAATGGCAACCTAAATTATCCCCAATCTGTTCGCCCTTGATTCCCCTTCAACATCACTCAGGATTTGCAGACACTTATTTATGCCTCCTGGCTGTGCTATGGAAGGACCAAGGATATTTCTGCCTGAGGGATTTCTTTGTCGGGGATAGGCCAATTACACTTACTCACTCCAACATGACATCCCTAATTTATCCCTGGGATGGCTCCAAAAACATCAATTTGAGCACTTCCTTAGAGACCCCAAACTAAGCTGCATGCCACCAGAGCCTTGACAAGGTTAAAAAAAACACTCCTAGATACAGACGTGAGTGGTCGAGGTCCAGTCTCTGCTTTCTATAAAATTATGCTAGAAGTTCAAATGGAGCTAATGGTGGGATTATGGAAACACTGGAAGCATGATTTACAATTGGGAGTTGGAGAACCAGGTTTGGATTGGACTATATACTAATAAATGGAATAAATCTTTATCAGCTAAATTTCAGGAAACCAGTTTAAAAAAATTTCACAGATGGTAGAGAACACTGGTCCAATTATCACATATCTCTTCAACACTTAGTCCAAGTTGTTGGCATGGCTGCTCTGCCAGGGGCACATATTTGCACCTGTGATGGAGCTGCCCAGGGGTTCAGACATTCTGGATGTTGATTGGCCAAGAACTGACAAATATTACCAAAGAAAATCTAACTATTGACCCAGGTTTATGTTTACTGTTGTTATATATGGATAATAATAGGGACTCGAAGTTTAAAATACTAATATCTGTTCTTCTGATGGCAGTTCATCACACTATAACACAAAAATGGAAAAAACTAGACGGTTTGGACACTCACTATGGTATGGAAATGTTTGGCACATCACAATGATGGGAAAAAATAACTGATGAAGTCCACTTGCTTCAAGGGAAAGGAAAACCACAAACATTTGCTGCCACCTGGTGGAGATTCATTGAATATTCAAATGAACATGGCTCACAAAATAGGCTGCTGAGGAAATGATATGGCTTACATGAGGATGTATTTGGAATCCTTATCTCTGTCCCTTTTATGCTTTGGCGCCATGTGAGATGTGTAATGTTGACGGATTCCAAGTTGATTTTGTTAATTTGTTCTCTTATGTTGTTATTGTATTTCTCATAATAAAATTGGGGGGGGGGGGATGAAAATGTTGACACAGTATGTGGCAGCTGTAAAAAAGGCAGGTTCCACGCTAGGGATCATTAGGAAATGGATTGAAAATAAAGCTGCTGTTATCATAATGCCATTGTACAAATCTATGGTGTGACTGCATTAGGAACACTGTGTACAATTCACCTCAAAATGGATATGGTTGAGTTGTAAAAGGTTAGAAAAGGGCAACAAAATGGTCAAGGGGATTGAACAACTTCCTTATGAGGAAAGGATGCAGTATTTGGGGCTTTTTAGTTTAGAGAAAAAGTGAGTAAGAGGTGAAATGATACTGCAGAAAGTAGACAGAGGAAAAACATTTCTCTCTCTTGAAACACTAAAACTTGTGGACATTCAATGAAGCTGAATGTTGGAAGATTCAGGACAGACAAAAGAAAATATTTTTCCACACAGCATATGGAATTTGCTCCCACAGTGATAGCCACTAACTTGGATGGCTTTAAAAGAGGATTAGACAAATTCATGGAGAATAAGGCTATCAGTTGCTATTAGCCATGATGGCTATGCTTTGCCTCCCAAATCCCACATAAGGAGGAACTGGTTTAGTAAATAAACTGCCCTGAGAAGATTCATTCACCTACATATCTATTTCAAGTCATCGTATCCAGAAATGTCGATTTTTGGCATGATCTATGAAACTACATGTCTTGTTTGGTGCCTGGATTTTATCACCCTGTAAAATGTAACTTTGATTTAAGGCTGCAATCGAACACATGCCTACTCAGAAGAAAGCTTCATTGGGTTCAATGGGACTTTCTCCCAGGTAGATAGCTTTTTTTAAATAGCTATTAAGTAGAGACAAAAATCAATGTGACATGCCTACATATCAGAAGTGTCCCCCCAAAAGTATGAAATGGTAGGCAAGCATACCTTAATCTTGAGCTCTCACTTTAGGTCTAAGAGTTCCCTTTGCCTTATACTTAAGAGCAATTGGTAAGGTAACGTATTTCTTATTTAGCTTTGCATAGGATTCTGTAATAGGATTATATACTTGCTAGTCTCAGAGGTACGCTCCTGTGGAAAAATGTGTGTCTGTTATCCCAGGACAGGATCCTCAGGTTCTGGCTGGCATTTTGTTGTAGGGAAATCTAATGTGTTAAGGTAGCTGTTGGATTATAACCAGCTACATACAGCAGGCATATTTTAGGAGAATTGCTGAACAATGGCAAATTTGTCACATGGATCTCAAATTTTTTACACACAGATTTATCAGTAGAATTTCTTCTCAGGATTTCATAGCTATTGACAGGAGCTTTTGAATAACCATTTATAATGTCTTCACACTGAAAATAGAGTACTAGAATCTCCTTACCAATGATTTGCTGAGCAAATCAGAAGAAAATGTACTTTTAAAAAACATGTACAGATTTGATACTACTAATACCTATTTGTTGTTTGGTTTTTTGGAGCTTCATTCGTGCATGCTTCACATTTTTGCGTCCGTCTACTACTTGCTGCACCTTTTTTTCCTTTTCCTTCCTTGTTTGTTGGTGTCTTTCTGCACGCTGGTGACTCATTTCTGCTTCCTAAACTCCAAACAAAATTGCGAATGAATAACAATTAATAGCATACAGTACAAGTTACAGGAAGAAATCAGTTACATTTCATTGAACAAATTTCTTTTTTCAGTTTCTTACAATGACTCTGCTTAGTCACTGACGCCAGAGAAATTAGTTAAGACTAATTAAGTTACATGTGTTTTAAACTGTTTTTAACTTATTGGTAATTTTAATTAGTTTTTAAATGTGTTTTAATAGCTGTTTTTAACTATCTTTTTATTGATATTTTTAATTTTTTTAACTTTTGAGGTTTTATGACAATCAAGCAGTATATAAATTTTATTAAATAAACAGAATTGCTTGCTTTATTTGTTTTTTTAAAAAATTAACCATTCTTGTGGTTTTTTTAATTTAAGCATTTTTACATTAAAATGTTAATTATTCTTTCATTTTTCACATCCAAATGAAAGCCTAAACCTGAGATTAGAGTTATAGGTAAAAAAACCACCTGATTTTAATTATTTTCTACACCTGGCTGAAGATCACCTGCATACTGAAAAATTATTCCAGGAGTTTTAGCAGTATTAGTCTGCTGTAGAAAAAACAACAAAGACTAACACCATACATTTTCTTGGACAGCCTTTGTTCATCTCCTTAATTCTGATGTTAGTATTGTTTCTGATGCTGCAGATGGGATCACACTCTGAAAGGCTGGGACTGTGTAGTAATGATGTTCTTTGCTGATGACATCAGCTTGGGCATGGTGGTAGGTGCACTGCGTGTAAAATGGCAATCCTGTGTGTGATGCCATCTACTGCCTCAGAAATAATGCTGTCAGCATGAAAGAAGCAAATAAACAAAGAGTTGCCATTAACATGAACAAACAGGAGGCTGACAGCAACTCTCCACTACATTTTACAGGTCCCTATACTCAGATTCCACTGAGGAATACTAGCAGAATGGGACCTTCGGTTCTTACCCTAAATAAATTCTTCCTGGATGATAGTCTATCCAGTGGGTCTTGTGTGTCAAGCATCCACAAGCAGGAACTGCAGACAAATTCTAGGGAGTAGGTCGCCTCAATCACATGACCCTTCAGCCCATTTCATGACAAGCTGAATGAAGGTAGACCCTGACACCATGGAAAACTCACAGAAAAACAAGACAAAACTCCAACAACCAAACAAAAGAATGACTCCCACAAGAAAAACAACACACAGCATATTAAGAAGAGAAACCATGTCACCAAGAGACAGCAACATATCACAATGCTCCAGTGGAAAAATAACAGACCAGAACTGCAGTAACAGTTACATTGGCAAAAAACGCACAATGAGAACAAACAGCTTGCAGAAAAGACACCGATTTAAACTGAACAGAATAAACAAGCTGAATCACTCCCCAAAATCGCAAGAGTGGGCTTTGATGGACTATCATCCCAGATAAATTTATTTCAGTTAAGGACCAAAGTCCTTTTCTCCCTGTATGATAATCCATCAAATGGGATGTACCCAATTAGTCCCAGCACAAAATACAAGAAGGACCACAAAGGATCAGCTGGAATCAAGGTATGTTGCAGCACTCTCTTGGCAAAGGCAGCCTTGGTTTATAGTGGGTAGTGAAAATATTGGGTGACACCCAAATTGCAACTCTGCAAATTTCTGACAAAGGAGCATTAATGGCAACCATGGCCACTGCTGACCTCACTGAATGAGCAGCAATGTTATTAGGAACAGGTAAGTGTAAACATCCGTAAGCCAACTTCAATACATGCTCTTAACCACACAACAGAGTTGAATTAGAAACTTCCCCCCCTCCGAGAACCTGGATAAAAATATGCAATGTAGCAATTCATCTGAAGTCCCTGGTCCAACTGATACAAACCTTCAAGACACTCCTGAGGGAGTGTTAAACCTTCTCACATGGATTACCAGATTCTTGCAAAAGGTAGATAGCATGATATCTTGCTGTCAGTGGAAGACGAAATCTACTTTGGCTATAAAACAGAGATCCATGTGCAAAATGACTTTGTCCTCATGGAAGATACAAAGAAGTTTTGCCACAGATTGATACGTATTAAAGTATATTTGCTGTTTATTTCCTGTTTCTTATATGTATTGATGCCTGAACACCTCTATGCACTTGTGTATTCATGCCATTTATTATCGATACTGCTACTGGCATATTTCTATATGCTCTGCAGTTACTATAAATGTTATTCTATCATTGTATTCACATTTATAATTGTATCTTTCAAATATATATAAGAAATGTCAGAAATAGTGTTTGAGATAAAGCCAGGAATATGTATAATCTTCTCCATCTTTGCAAAACAAAGTACAGTGTCTGTTACATTGCTTGTATCTACTATGGAACCAGCTAGTTATCCCAAGGCCATCAGTGACAGAGTGGTCTATGTTATGATAACATTAGAGGATGTGTGGGTGTGAATGAATTTCTCTTTCTAGGACTGAAACTGGAGGTTTGGAGGCACTGAAGGTTGAGTCAACAACAACTGGAGGGTGTCTGGAATATATCGGCCATAAACAAATGTTATAATTCTAATGTAAGTCTGAGTACCCTAAAAGAGATCCCGTGACCAGTGCCCTTGATAGGCACCAAGCTGGTATGAGAAAGAGATGAAGTCCTGAGAACATGTATGTGTCACTACAACTGCCAGCTGACTGGCTGATGGATGAGATACCTGGGTACAGTGAGGATATCAAAAGAACATCAAAATATTTCCTGACTATAAAAGACACCCCAACTTCACCAGAAGATTTGGGAAGTTTTCTACCACAGCCTACCACCTGAAACTCCTTCTCTAAGTCTCTTCTTCCTTGCTACAGTACTGGTTGGCCATCAGCTAATTGCATGAGTGTCTATGAAAGGACTATTGAGCATATCTAATTTTGCATTTTACTATTCATGCAATGGGTGTCTCACAAGAGCACTTCTGGCTGTATCAATTGGACATATTTCAATAAAACTTTAAAAACCTTTTATACTGGTGTGGTTCCCACACTCCTTCTGCTCATTCCTGCTGTCTCCTGGCTCAATCATCCAGGAATGGCTTTAGGTTCATTGGTAAGACCTAATTCCCCGACATTACACGTCAAGATAATGCATTTAACTTCAAAATGTATTTTGGACAATGTAATTGCTACCAAGAACAGAAGGACAAAATCTGGAAAGGCATGGAACAGAGCAATTTGAAGGGAGGACTCTTTAAAGCAGACAAAACTTTGTGAGGATTACCTGTGTACCATTGGGGGACAGGATACCACAGCTCCTTTCAGGACTCATTTGATTAATGGGTGGGAGCCAACTGTCTGCAAAGAATAAAGCGATAGCACTGACAAAAGAGCAGAAACCTGTTGACACAAGATGTTAGGTTTCAGACCCAAACAGAGACCATCCTGAAGAACATCAAGAATTTGAGATATGCTGGCCTTGGTCGGACAAACTTTCTTCCTAAAATAGCATGTGATGAAACTGTGCCAAGTAGACTTGTAAATCTGCTTCATGGAGGGTCAATGGGATGCTAAGATGATGTCAATTATGTCCTGTGAGAGACCAACCTTCTTCAGATAGCCTTGCTCAATCACCAAGCTGTCAACTCAGCCAGACTGGGTCCAGGTGTTGCACTGGCCACTGGGATAGAAGACCTGGTTGAGGAAGGAGCCATCATTGACAACTGAAGCAGTTCTGAGAACCAGGGATGATGCAGCCAAAACAGGACTATCAGAACAAGTGCTGACTATTCCTCCTGCAGTTTTCTCAGTGGATGAGCTATCACGGGCATTGGAGGGAATACATATAGGAGACCTGGAGGCCAAGTGACTGACAGAGGATCCACTGCTTCTGCTTGGGCTGATGGGTGAAGAACTGAGGAAACTGTCAATTTGATGGGGAGGCAAATGAGGAACTTGCCAAACTGAAACTGGATCTGAGTGAATCATAGAATCATAGAATAGTAGAGTTGGAAGGGGCCTATAAGGCCTTCAAGTCCAACCCTCTGCACAATGCAGGAATCCAAATGAAAGCATCCCCGACATGTGGCTGTCCAGCTGCCTCTTGAATGCCTCCAGTGAAGACCCTGAGATGAAGCATCCACTTGCCCAGATGGACTTGTTGCCAATGTAGCCAATCCACAGTCAAATTCAGTTCCCCAATGAGATGCTCGGATAGAACAGAGCCCCTATGTTGCTGATATGGAAGCAGGAATCACTGTAATTGTACAATGACAATCCCATGGGACAATCATGGAGATGAAGAGACCCAACGCTTCCACCCAAAACATCAGATCCAACAAAGCCAAGGAGAACAGGATCCTGGCAACCTCCCTGAGAGCTTCTATAAATTCTGGAGACAGTAAGTTGAGGACTGTGCATGTATCCACACACACACACATATGTAGGGATTGGTACTAAAGGGACTACAAAGGTAAAATTTAACGTAGAAGGCATAAAATCAGTGTCAGTCTCTATCTTCAGTCCCTCCCAAAGGCTCTCTGGAACAAGATCATTTTCAGAAGTCTCCAGAAAACCAACAGGAAGGGAGCAGAGCAAACTTCTTGGGGTACAGTATTCCAAAACTTGGGGGCCACAGCTGAAAAAGCTCTCTCCCATGTGCCTGTCAATCTAACATCTTTCACTCCAGGCACGCAGAGGAGACCAGAGGTAGAAGAACTTAAATCCCGGGCAGGTACATATGGGCGTAAGCAGTCCCTCAGGTACATTGGTCCAAGGCCGTTTAGGGCTTTAAAGGTCAGAACCAGCACTTTGAATTGGGCCCAGAAACAAATTGGGAGCCAGTGGAGTCGATAAAGCACAGGGGTGATACGCTCCCTGCGCCATGCTCCAGTTAACATTCTGGCTGCTGCATTTTGAACCAACTGCAATTTCCAAACCATTTTCAAAGGCAGCCCCACATAGAGTGTGTTACAGTAATCAAGCCTCGATGTCACCAATGCATGTGTAACTGTGGCCAAGTCAACTGCTTCCAGGAACAGACGCAGCTGGTAGACCAGTTTGAGTTGGCCAAAAGCACTCCTGGCTACCGCAGCCACCTGATATACAAGCAGCAGGGCAGGATCCAGAGGACTCCCAAACTGCGGACCTGCTCCTTCAAGGGGAGTGCAACCCCATCCATTTGTTCACCGCCCTGAGAGCTACTTTTGCTAAGGGCGGTATATAAATCGAAATAATAAATAAATAAATAAACCCTGTCCCTGATGCAGTTTTTCCTTTGACCAGCAGTAGTTCTGTCTTGTCTGGATTAAGTTTCAGTTTGTTAGCCCACATCCACTCCCCCTGTCCTTCTCCCAATAAAGGTCACCCATGAGGGTGATCAAGGCCGATTCAGTCCCATAACTGGGCCTGAACCCAGACTGGGATGGGTCAAGATAATCGGTTTCATCCAAGAGTACTTGCAATTGCTGTGCCACAACCTTCTCAATCACCTTCCCTAAAAAGGGGTTATTTGCGACTGGGGAGTAGTTGTCACAAACCAATGGGTCCAGAGTGGGCTTTTTCAGGAGTGGCCGGATCACCCCCTCTTTCAAGGTGGCTGGAACCACTCCCTCCCACAATGATGTGTTGACACCCTGGATTCACTCGATCAAACCCCCTCGGCAAGCTTTAATAAGCCAAGAAGGGCAAGGGTCGAGAGGACACGTTACTGGTCGCATCAACGCAAGCATCTTGTCTACGTTATCAGGCTGCATCAACTGACACCATTCCCAAGAAGTTGCAGCAGACGTTGCACTGGCCACCTCATTGGGGATTACAGTAAATGTGGATGGGGCATCAAGACTGCTATGGAGGCGAGCAACTTTACCCTCAAAGTGCCTTGCAAGCAATTCAGTGGGCCTCCAAAGGGTCTACAATTCCATTTACTGGAGTTGATGTCAACAAACCCCTGGCAATACAGAAAAGCTCCACTGGACAGCTACTTGAGGATGTGATGGAGGCAGAGAAGTGGGCCGTCTTCACTGCCCTCATCACACAGTAGGCACGGTTATAATGTTTTACTTGTGCTCAATCACCCTCACAGCATATCTTTCACCACTTGTGCTCTAGCTGTCAACCAGCCTGTTTCATTGCCCGTAGCTCACTGGTGTACCAAGGTGCAACCCGGGCTCCACAATGCCGGAGAGGGCACTTGGGGGCAACTGTGTCAAGAGTCCAACGCGCCTCGCTGTTCCAAAGCCTGACAAGGGCTTCAACAGGGGCATATGCTCTATCTACTGGGAATTCCCCCAGGGCATTCAGGACTCCAGTGGATCCCAATTGTCTCTGGGGGCAGACCATCTTAATCTGTCCACACCCCCTGCAGGGAAGAAATCGGAGCCATAAGTCTAAACTTCACCAGGAAGTGGTCTGACCATGATAATGGGGTGACATCCACCACCCCCCATCTCCAGACCACCCGTTCCTCCATCTGGAGCAAAACCCTAGTCAAGGGTGTGCCCTGCCCTATGTGTTGGGCCAGTGACAACTTGAGACAGCCCCATGGTCATCATGGAGGCCATGAAGTCCCAAGCCGGAACACTAGAGGCAGCCTCAGCATGGACACTGAAATCACCCAGCACTACGTTCTGAGCTCCTCCAACACCACAGCTGAGATGGCCTCCACCAGCTCAGTCAGAGAAGCTGCCGGGCAGCAGGGTGGACAGTACACCAACCCTAGTTTACTGTCTCCTTGGCCCGACACCAGGTGCAGGCCTTCAAAACCAGCTCCAAAACAGAGTGGCTTCCTGGTGACAGAGATGGAAGTTCTGTAGACCACAGCAACTCCCCCCCCCTATCCCTGTAGCCTGTGCTGGTGTTGCACTGAGTATCCAGGTGAGCAAAGCTGGGTCAGATCAACTCCTCCCAGCTCACCCACTCAGGTCTCGGTAATGCACACCAAATCAGCACCTTCATCCACAATCAAATCATGGATGAGAGTAGTTTTATTGTGTACCGATCTGGTGTTAAACAACAACACACACAGGCCAGTGGGCACAGCAGATGAGCAATGAGGAACCCATTCATGAGAGGAGTGGCAGCAAGGAACAAGGCGCAGATAGCCTTGTTAAAGGCTCAGATAGCCTCGCAGATAGCCTGATGAAGCCACAATGTTCTTCTGGCAACAATTTCAGCAGTGAGAGATCCAGCACACAATTGAACCACATCCAAGGCTGTGTCTGCAACAAAAGCCACCACCCTATGCAATTAACCAGCATCTTCTGGACCCTATCAGGATCCTGATTAGGGGAGCCCAACAGATCAAATAAAAAATGATATTGCTGGATCCACCACAGATATCATAGCAATGATGACAATTTTTAAAATTTAAGATTTTTTTCCTGATACCTCCCCACCGCCCCTTCGCACAGCCCTGGGTCATAAGCAGACATATCTGGCAATGGTTGTATAAATTGCTGCTGTGCCCTGTGCCAGATACAAGGAGAAGACAGGTTAAGAATGAAACAATGAATGTTAATGGCTACCAGTGTCTGCAGTTGTGCCTTTATCATTACAAGTACATTCTGCTTAACAGTACAACGCTCTGGATTTGCCAACTTCTTTGTACCTGCTGAACATAAAAGATTCTCAGCTTCCCCCACTGCTTTCCTTGAATTAAATGATCAACTTTTTTTTTCTCCTTTCTCCTGCTCACTTCCCCACTCTCAGCATTAGACTTTAATTCCCTGAGGGGAAATACATATTTATGTTCCTTTTTAATACCTCATGCACACAGGTAGTTCTGTGGATTTTTTTTAATGGCATACATGCATTCCCCCACCCCAGGTATGTGATGTAAGTTTGAAAGTTGTAGACTTAACCACTCACTGGCTGCTGCCAATTTAGTCTGTTTGCCAACCAAAATATGATATTGCTAGATCATCAATATCACAGTAATGATGACAATTTTTAAGATTATTTTACTTCCCCCCCTTCCCATAGTCCTGGGTCATTAAGCAGATTTATCTGCCAGACAATGTCTATATAAATGAGTGCTGTGCCTGTGAGTTAAAAACAGATAGAAAGGAGAGACAGGTTAAGAGTAAAACAACGAATGTTAATGGCTACAATCATCACCTCATTGACACAGAAGTTAAAGAGAATGCACATTTCAGCTGTTTAGATAGATGTAATTGATAACAGCATAGTCATATTTGCTGCCTTTTTTGAAAAAAATCTGGTATCCGGAAAAGCTGTGGAAGCTTATAGCAAACAAGACTGGTGCACAAAGATAACAACCATGCAAACTATAGGGTAGTCCAGTTCCAAATTTAACTTCAGCAAAATTATTCCATCCCTAATCCATACATAGGGTTCATGTTGAAATAAAATCTGAACAATATATGAATACAATACCTCTTCCCTCTTCTGCTCAGCTTTTTTCTGGTTTTCCTGAACATAATTCTGACGTGCTAGAATAGCCTCCTCATAGCTTAGCTGTCCTTGCAGCCTCCTACACGCTGCTTTTGTAAGCTTTTGGTCCAAATCTTTCCCATGCATGTGCTTTTGCCATTCCAGAAATTCAGAAGGATCCCGAGCTCCTCGGAGAAGATGTTCTATTCTAAAAGGAAAGGAAAACAGGATACTTTGAGGTTGCTGTGCAAGGTCAGGTTTAATATAAGCTTAAGTGAAGTCTGACCACATCTGCGCTGATGGGTGTCTGAACTGGCTATGACTACCTTGGGAAGATTATAGGATTATGGTCAAGAACTCACTGAAAATATTAGCTCAATGTTCAGGAGGAGTGAAAATTAAAATATCATTCATATATTTTATAATACTTGCTACAAGGTCTCTGTTGTCTCATATTGAAGCTTTGGTTCAATTAGTTTGTTTCATGCATCTAATCCAGCATGCTGTTTTTAACAGTGGCCAACCACATGCTTCTGAGAAGCTTACAGTCAGGGCATGAAGGCAATTGCCTCCACCTGTCCTTTGTTCCTAGCAACTGGTGCGCAGAGGTATCCTACTTATGTACATATCTCTACCCTACCTATCCTCCATAAATTTGATAGAGCTATCCTCATAAATTTGCCTAATCCTTAAAAAAAAAGCTATCCAAGCTAGTGGATTCCATATATTCCTTTTGTCTGTCCTCAACCTACTGTCAATGTTATTTGTTTAGAACTCTAATACTATGAGAGAAATTTCTCTCTAACCACTATTTCCATAACATAATTTCTCTCCTAGAACACACAATGCAGTTGACTTTTCCCCTAATTTTTAAGTCCCAATTGCTTTAGCCTTTCCTGGTAGAAAATACTCTCTTCTACCCCATGATTATTTTTCTTTCCCTACTCTGTCCTTTTTCCAATTTTATTCCTCATGAGAACCAGAATTTTCCAAATGTGTACATGCTATGAATTTATATAAAGGCTTTATTATGCTTACCATTTTATTTTTAATTCCTCTTCGAATTTGCAGATTTCAGCCATATACAATCTTTGATGATACTCAGCAATCATTTAAATGTCAGCTTTTTTTTGTTCTTTTTGTTAAGATATGGAAATTTAATGCAAGCTTGCTTTAAATCATCATTTTGAGAATAATTAATGGATATTTAATAATTTTCAGTGTGAAACATGGGTGCAAACAGAGGCAGGTAACCCTCCCAGTGTCTCTTGCCCTCCAACTCACAGGGTGCTGGGTGCCTCCCACTGCTGGAATTTGCTCAGGGACTGCACCCATCATACGAGCTGCATCCCACCCTGTAAGACCATTATGGGGCACCCAAGGGGCAAAGTCACTTGGGGATTTTATCTTACCCATCTCTCCTGGTTCTGGGAGTTCCTCTTGGGGTTGCACTCCCACCTTAGGCTTTTCCTCCTGCACTTTCTCTTCCACAGCTGGCACACACGGGGTGAAGAAATCTATCGACAGCTGCTCTTCTCCAGCCTCTAGTTCACCTTTCTCCAAGGCTTTTTCTTCCTCCTGCACTACTTCTTTAACAGCAGGCACACAGGGAGCAGAGAAATCTATCAGCAGCATCTCTTCTTCAGCCTCTACCCCACTTTCTTCTGAGGCCTCTTCCTCTTCATTTTCCAGCCTGTCCTCCTTCAACTCTTGGGGCTTCACTTCCAGCTTTCTGCTGTCTTCCCCCCTGGCAGGCTCCTGGACAATCAAAACTTCTTCCTCCTCCGCTACTGACTGCAACTCCTCACAGTCCAAACCCTCCAGTTGCCCATCCACTTTCTGGATCTCTTTAGCCACCCCAGTCTGGGTGCTCTGCAGCTGGACTCCTGGGTCACTCTCAACCCCTTGTAGTGGCTGATCAGACAGGGCTCTCACCTCCTCACACGGGTCTCCTTTTCCCCTTCAAAGGTGCTTCCCAATATCTCCCTCATTCATTGCCAGTGCTCCTGTTCCTCCTGGCGATCTCTTTGCCTTTGCTGCTCAATCTTCTCAGCCAATTCTGCTTGCTCCTGGAACATCAATTTCATCTGTCCCAGGAAGGTTGCTGTTATCTCCTCCATCTTGACTCAGGCACACCTTGCTCCCAAGGCTTCTCCCAGGAAACTCAATCCCACTGCTAACACCAGTGTTGCGCGCCTCCCCAATATCTGAGTGGTGAGATCTCAGGGGTCCCTGCGCTTATCCAGGGTTTGGTTTCCTTTGGGAAGAAGGTCAGCGGAGACTGTGGTGTCTTTATGAAATATGGTTTGTTTATTTACACACATTCCAACCTGAGCTTCAGAATGGGGGGGGGGGGTTTCAAGGCATCAGCAGTCCAATATCCAGCTTTTCCATCTTGGCTGCAGGAGGCACCCCAAATGCCATGGTGCAGAGAGCCAGGCTCTCCGCCTGCCTTCAGTCTCCAAGCATTCCCCAGACACAACTAAACTACAAGCCTCTCCTGGGCTCCAGAAAGGGGGGGATGCTCTCCAGAAGAGTTTCAATGACAAAAGGGTCTTCCTGGCCCATTCACCATTGCTGGGCAACTGATAGGCCCATTATCCTACCTGGCCGATCTATTTGGTTAACAAAGGGAATTCATCTGGCTAGCAGAGCCAGCCCCAAGGCATGAGATTCCAAATCAGAGGCTGGAAAGGGGATCCACAAGAATCATCCATCCCAACCCCCATGCTCATAACACTATCATCATCATCATATTTGTTGTTGTGATGAATTAAAAGGGACATTACCTATTTATTTATTTATTTTATTTAATTTATATACCGCCCTAAGCCCGAAGGCTCTCTGGGCGGTGTACAAAAAGATAAAAAACAAGCAATGTATAAATACAATAAATACAATAAATCAAGAAAACAAAACAAACAAACAATAAAAGAACCAAACAACATCCAAAATACAAATAATGATGAAAATGCTATTAAAACACACTTTAAAATGCCTGGGAGTATAAAAAGGTTTTCACCTGGCGCCGAAAAGATAGTAGCGTCGGCGCCAGGCGCACCTCATCAGGGTGCTTCGTTATGTATTTTTTCAATTAACAGCAACTAAAATTACAATTAGCATGTTGGGATCACAATTTTTTTGAACTTACAAAGGGGGTCCCATATTCAATAAAGGTTGGGAACCATTGTCTTAGAACATATGCAACACTCCACAGAGATCAGTAGTGGTATTAAAGGAGATCAATAGTGATAGACAAGCTGTGAATTGAGGAAAGTGTATCTGCCATTAGTGATAGTCTCACTAAGGAATGAGTAACAAGCTTCTGAAGAACTACCTTCTGGAATCCTTCACAAAGGTTTGGAAAATAAGTTAATAACGTGAGCAACAGTAATTCATTTTAACTTAAGGTTGTCATTATCCAGTTAACATAACATAAGCAGATAAACAGTAAGTACCTGTTAAGCTCCTGTTCCACTTTTCGTTGGTAAAGGACACCTTCTCTTAAGATTGCTGTTGCATTTAGTTTAACAGGTACATTGTCAATCTGTAATGAAATTGAATGCATAGAGAATTGTAAAAGCATCAGAGAAATGTTAAACAATTTAAACATAATAAAAGCAGTTTTAGAACGTTTCAATGATTTTGCGCTGGAAGTTTGAATCCACCGCTGATGTTAATACTGTTTACCAGCCATTAAAATTTTAAAGAATACTTTAAGGACCTCAAATATTTAATGCAATACATTTCTTTACACGTGGAACACTTTAGCACCCTCCATTTTTATATTACACTAATATGCAATCATGCTTAGGATAGGTAAAACTGACCGGGGGGGAGGGAACGAGGGCTGAAGTGGGAAGGGGAGGAAGAAGAAGAGGGGAGGGGAGGAGGAAGGGAAAGGAAAGGGGAAGGAGGGGAAAGGCAGGTCTGATCATTTGCATGATTATTGAGTTCAATCAGATTTACTCCTATGCAATCATGATTAAGATAGGTAAAACTGACCATGGGGGAGGGGGAGAGGGAGGGGAAGGAGAAGCGTATTGGAGGGGGGCAAAGGAAGTGGGAGGGGAGGGGAGGTTTGATCATTTGCATGCTTATAAAGTTCAATGGTATTTACTTCTGTGCAATCATGCTTAAGGTAGGTAAAACTGACCATGGGGGAGGGGGAGAGGGAGGGGAAGGAGAAGCGTATTGGAGGAGGGCAAAGGAAGTGGGAGGGGAGGGGAGGTTTGATCATTTGCATGCTTATAAAGTTCAATGGTATTTACTTCTGTGCAATCATGCTTAAGGTAGGTAAAACTGACCATGGGGACTCCTCCCCATGGAGGAGAGGGGGAGGAAGGGGAGGGGGAGGAGGGGGAAGGGGAAGGAGGGGCAAAGGAAGGGAGAGGGAAGGGTCAAGAGGGAGGGGATAGGAGGATGGAGAAGGGAGGGTGGGTTTGGTCATTTGCATACTTTTTGAGTTCAATGGGATTTATGTCTGTGCAATCATGTTTGAAAATGGAAATGGACTGCCTTCAAGTCAACCGGACTTATGGTAACCCTTTGAATAGGGTTTTCATGGTAAATGGTATTCAGAGGTGGTTTTACCATTGCCTTCCTCGGAGGCTGAGAGGCAGTGACTGGCCCAAGGTCACCCAGTGAGCTTCATGGCTGTGTGGGGATTCAAACCCTGGTCTCCCAGGTCATAGTCCAACACTGACCCGGGGGAGGGGCAGGGAGGGGGGAAGGGAAGAGATTGGGTGGGTGGGCACTGGGCAGAAGGGAAGCCCCTTTCCCTTCCAAAAGGAAAACATTGTGCACAGTATCATTTCTTTTCAGCATTTTCCCCACCTTTTTATTCTACAGAAGGCACATGTAGCCTCCCACCCAAATTTAAAACAAAGCTGTCCCTGGCCACATCCACACCAGGCCTCTGTAACACTTTGGACAATCATGGTTTCTCTCAAAGAATCCTGGGAAGTGTAGTTACTGAAGAGTGCTGATAGTTGCTAGGAGACGCCCTGTTCCCCTCACAAACCTTCAATCAGAGTGGCTGACTGTGATTCTTTGAGGGAAGCCATGACTGTCTGAAGTGAAATCAAAGTCTGGTGTGGCCCCCTGATTAGGCAAGCCAAGCAGCTGTGAGTCTGAGCATGCTCCGCGTTATCATTGGCTTCAAGCCAAAATTTCTTAAATTAATTAAAAATCAGCCAGGCATTTTTTTAACTTTTAAACTGCAGAAGATGAAGGTCAGAGTATGGGGCAAGGTCAGTATTAGGATTACAGGTACTCTGTGAACATGGCTGATTTTTAATGAATTTCAACAAATTATGAGAACTCTCAGAGAAAAAAGTCCAAAAGGCCTCTCGGGGTTTTTTCTCTCTTTTTAGACTTTGAATTCTCAATTCTCTCTGACTGTTTTGTATATCACCATGAAAATTGAGAGGGTTGTTAAGCAGACGTTTCTGAGTTCAGGACTGTAAGTTTGGTAAGGTTTTATTTTGAAATGAGCTTATGGGAAGCATCAGAATGGCATGGGGGGTATTTTCAATTTAACATTCCGGAATGTGAAAAAATCCATGCTGGCTATAGTATACAGCCACTCTCGTGGCTGTATAATCAAACATATTGCTCACCTCTCCTTTGATCTTCTGAGCTTGAAACCTTGCTGTGAAGTTTTGAATTTCGCTAATAACCTAAAAATCATAGTTTTTAAAATGTCGTATTTATTTATTTATTTTATTTTATTAAATTTCTATACCGCCCCATAGCCGAAGCTCTCTGGGTGGTGCACAACAGTCAAACATAAAAATACAATAGGTCACATATAAACACATTTAAAAACTTTTTAAAAAACTTTAAAATTATAAAATACCCAGAAGAATCAAGACAGTTTTCAACACATACTAAAATGCTAAAATGCCTGGGAAAAGAGGAAAGTTTTAACCTGGCGCCAAAATGATAGTAATGTTGGTGCCAGGAGATTGTTCCATAATTTGGGGGCCACCACTGAGAAGGCCCTTTTCCTTGTTGTCACCCTCCGAGCTTCCCTATGGGTAGGTACACAGAGGAGGGTCTTCGATGTAGAGCGTAGTGTACGGGTGGGTTCATATCGGGGGAGGCGTTCCACCAGGTATTGTGGTCCCGTGCCATATAAGGCTTTATAGGTTAAAACCAGCACTTTGAACCTGGCCCGGAAACATATAGGCAGCCAATGCAAGCGAGCCAGGATCGGTGTTATATGATCGGAACGTCTAGTCCCTGTTATCAATCTGGCCGCTGCATTTTGTACAAGCTGCAGTTTCCAGACCGTCTTCAAAGGCAGCCCCACGTAGAGCGCATTGCAGTAATCTAACTTCGAGGTTACCAGAGCATGGACAACCAAAGCGAGATTCTCTCTATCCAGATAGGGTATTCTGTCTCTGAACATATTTAATTGCACATAGTTTCTGTTCCTCATCTTGACAATAAATTTATGTTTCTATGGCAGCTAACACAGTAGTAAGAAACTAATAAAAATATAAAACATACGAATGAATATAGCAAATTAAAATGAACTAAAGTAGCAACAGTCCAATGAAATATTTTTATTAATTTATTAAACTAGAATATGTTCACTGCTACTTTAATTAAAAATGCATATACACATAAAAACAAAATAGATATAGATCAAATTTCATCATTTTAGCAAACAATTAATAATCAAGATATCTTATAAATGTCAAATTCATTACACTAAAATTTTAATACCTAATGTTGAAATATGAAGTAATAATTAGCCATTAATCAGTTATTAATAAATTAAAACTTCATGAATTATAGTTAGTAATTTATGGCAGCAAGTAATTTATTCCAAGGTCTTCTATACCCAACTTTCTTTTTTAATATAAGCTATAGTTGGTGCCTATTTTTCCATTTCCTCCAGTATTTTATAGGGTCACAGCAGCACAGTCAATTTTAAAACCTTCAATTGCTCTCAGATTTTCCTAATCAGATCTATCTTCCTTAGTTCTTTTTAGCAAAAAGTGTCCTCACAATTGTTAGTGCATATGGGATTTGTGATTGATTTTCTTAATGCTCTCTTGCTCCTGCGTATAATTTAACAGACATAACAAAGGTCTCACAATCAACTGAATATTGAACAGCCCCACCACATATCCAAAAAACTCCTATCTGCTCCTGGCAAATCCAGCACTTTCCATCACCAGTCTTATCATTTTATTTTTCCAAGGGGTCCAATACCATTGAGTTGCCATCTTTATACAGTTCTCTTTATGCAATGTCAAAATTGAAAGGTTGGACCCTTTTGGGAATATAAACTGCCATGCTCCTTGAGGAATCTCCATGTTCAAATCTTTATTCCATTTCTGCATAAAATATTGTGGGTTTGCTCTTAATTTTTTCTTTAGCATCTGGTCTATATTTGAAAATGGTTTGGATCTAATAATGTCTCAAATTGAATCTTTCCCCTCTGGATTTCTTGATCCCTATCTGTATTAACTGGAAAAAGGGGGGAGGGGAATCTCATTTTAACCTAACTCTCATTGCTTCACTGTTTTTACCTCTTTCCAGTTCTGAAGTCATCAGTTTCATATCCTTCCATATTTTAAAGTTTCCTAATTGACCTTTTCAATAAAATCTTCTTTGTCAAAGAAGCTAGGGGGGAAGTTTTGGGCGATAGCATCTGTTTATTTTGGTTCAATATTCCCAAGCATATATCTATTAGTAAGTTTCTTTCTTTTTTGCTTATCCATATTAAGTTCCTAATTTTAGTTTTAACTGAGAGTTCTTCCATAAATCTATTATAGCTCTCTGTCATATTATTCCACTGTGTCAACCACACTAGACCAGCTGCTTTAAAAATAGTGGCTCAACTCGGGGATATATGGCCCACTTTCTCTTTGGGTTTCTTTCCCCACTTTTTTTCACACATGCTTTTTCTCCCTTTTCATATGAATTTCTATTATCCTGTTGCAACCGATTTTGCTCTGGGTACTAACAAATTTTGAAATAAAAATAGAATTCTAGGAAGAACATTCATTTTTATAATGTTTACTCTTCCCAGTAGAGAATCACTTGCCTTGTCCCAACTTCTTACATCATGTGATGGTCAATCTTATACAACTCCAATTTTGATGTCACATATATTCCCAAGTACTTCACCTTTTCATGTATTTTAATTTGTTTTACCCAATTCTCATCCTTGACTTTCTCAGTTCTACGATTTAGGAGAAGTAGTTCACTTTTAGATACCTTTATTTTATAACCTGAAATTGTGGCATAACTATTCAGTTCTTCTCCAAATTTTTCTGCTGATTCTTCCACATCTGTTAAGAATAATACCATATCATCTGTGTATAGACTTATTTTGTATTCCCAATATATATGCCTTGTACATCTTTTTCTTGCCTAATTCTTGTGGCCAACAGTTCCAGCCATAATACTGGGAGGAAGGACAGGATAGAAATTTAATAAATAAATAAATAAGCACTCCAGACAGGGGGCATCCCTGCCTTGTTTCTCTTTTCAAGTCCAAAGCAGTTTACAGAGGAAATAAAATGAAATAATATATTATAATGTATAAAATAATAAAACAAATTAAACATCAGAATCTGCAAGATAATATCCACATGAATTATATATCTACTAACATACCTGTATCTCAATCAATCTACAAAATACAATAACCATAAAGCAGCAAATTACAACATAAAATAATCAGTAAGCCCATTTCCAAACATAACCAAGATACAATGGCAATAAAGCAGCAAATCTCAAATGTAGAATAGTCAATAAGCCAATTTCAAAACATAGCCAAAATACAAGATAAATTGTGGATTAAAAAGAAAGGGGGAAAGTTAGTAGATCGAAAACAGACACACACACACAGCTTCATCTGGTGTTAAAAAGGAGACAAGAATGTAACTTTTGGAAAGCAAATTGCCAATGTTTGAAGGAGGCATGATGTAATAGTAATGGGGGACTTCAATTATCCCGATATCTGTTGCGAGACAAATTCTGCGAAACATGGCCCCTTCAAGAAATTTCTGACTTCTGCTGGATATAACTTTCTCCTACAGAAAGTGGAGGAAGCAACTAGAGGATCAGCTATCCTGGACTTGATTCTGACCAATAGAGATGATTTGGTGGATGAAGTGGCAGTTACGGGAACTCGGGGGAAAGTGACCACACCATACTTGAATTCTTGATTTTAACAGAAGCAAAAGCTGAGAGTAGCCATATTCGCACCCTGGATTTCAGGAAAGCTGATTTTAATAAACTCGGAACAATTGTAAGTACGGTTCAATGGCAAGTGACCCTAATGAGAAAAGGAGTCCAAGATGGGTGGGAGTTTCTAAAAAAGGAAATTCTAAAAGTGCAATGGCAAGCAATTCCAACAAGGAAAAAATGGGGAAAACAGCAGAAGAAGCCAATGTGGCTTCACAAAAAGCTTAGAGATGACCTGAAAACAAAAAGAAGGACACATACAGGAAGTGGAAAGAAGGCCAGGCCACAAAGGAAGAGTACAGGCAGGTATCACAGAATTGCAGGGATGGCGTCGGAAAGGCTAAAGCTGAGAATCAGCTGAAGTTAGCGAGAGATGCTAAAAGCAACAAAAAAGCTTTCTTCAGGCACATCCATAGTAAAAGACAGAGAAAAGAAATGGTGGCACAGCTACTCAATGAGGATGGCAAAATGATAACAGATGACAAAGAAAAGGCAGAAGTCCTCAATTCCTACTTTGGCTCAGTCTTCTTTCATAAAAGGGTCTATGACCCTCCCAGGAAACATGAAGTAAAAGGGGCAGGATTGGACCTTGAGATTGATAGACAAACGGGCAAGGAATACCTAATCACTTTGAATGAGTTCAAATTGGCAGGGCCCAATAAACTGCATCCTAGAGTATTGAAGGAACTGGCTGAAGAACTCTCAGAACCGGTCTCTATTATCTTTGCAAAATCATGGAGGACTGGTGAAGTGCCGGATGACTGGAGGAGAGCTAATGTTGTCCCTATCTTCAAAAAGGGCAAAAAGGAGGAACCAGGGAACTACAGACCAGTCAGCCTAACATCAATTCCTGGAAAAAGTCTGGAGCAGATTATAAAGCAGTCAGTCTTTAAGCACAAGATGAGAGACTTTCAGAGGGTGGGACTGAATTACAAATGGTAAATTATAATTTCGTTCTGTATGATGACGGAGCCATCGTTTACACGCAAAGACCTTCCCTACCTAAGCAGGTGCCCTCCCAGACTCTAGTGCTGAGTCAACTCTCCCCACACACTGCAGAGACTGTTTAGGTAGACTAGTTAGGGAAAGCAGTGAGTCAGAGTAGACAGATTTATGAAGTGCACTGCTTTGGATATAACCATCACATTAATAAAATGAGAAATAGAACAATCCTAGCCTCAGTCTGGTTCCTTCGTATCTGGGCAGGTCAGTTTGACTCAGCCACCACCTCCCTTCACCAACGCTCCCATGACCGAAACCATGGAGGCCAGCAGTGGCACAGAAGGGGGACTTCAGAGAACCATCAAAGCCTTGTATGCAGAAGTTCAGAATCTTCACACAGAAACCCAGAATCTCCAACTTGAGAATCAAAACCTTCGAGCCATATGTTTAACCAAGCTGCCTAGGAGGTGCGGCTCAAGCAGCTGTGCCACCCACCCAAGTCAAGGCGCCTGTGGGTCTACCCCCTCGCTATGGTGGCCAAAGTGACCAGTTCACCATGTTCCTTGCCCAATGTGAACTGTACATATGAGTACAACAAGCCGCATTTCCAAATTATGATGTGAAGGTGGCTTTTATCATCAGTCTCTTGGAAAGGGAAGCCACTAAATGGGCTACCACTTTTTTGGTGAGAAACTATTCTGTCCTGACTCAGTTTACTGCATTTGTTGCAGCCATGACCAAGATGTTCCGTGACCCTCAGCGTAAAGAGATGGCATCCCAACAGCTGGGACCCCTGAAAGAGGCGAAGGGCTCCATGGGAGCTTATACTAACACGGTTTGTGTCCTAGCAGAGGAGGTGGATTACAATGACCCTGCACTGATGTATTTCTACCGGAAAGGACTTAGTACAGAGGTGCTGGATAAATTGGTGTGCACCTCCCCACCCAGCAGCCTGACAGAGCTGATCCAGTTATGCCTGCAGATAGACAGCCGGATTGAAGGTTGCTGCTTGGAGCACAGGGCGGAAATCCCATGTTCCCATGCGTCTCCCTGTGCCTGTGTCATGCCTAGTGTGGGAACCTCAACTTTGTTGGGGGTGGAGCCCATGCAAATCGGAGGGGCACAACCATGTCTGTCAGAGGAGGAGAAGGAGAAGTGGAGGGAGAAATTGTGTTTGTACTGCAGGAAAGCTGGGCACCTAGCTCAAGGATGCCCCTCCAAAGGAGAAAGAGCTCCGGTGCAGGAAAAATCCAAATCCCAGCTCTCATAGAGGCCAAAGAGTTGAGAGCGAAGCAGACACCGCAGCCTTGCCAGCAGCCACTCCCATCATTGCTCGCCCTCCACCTGCCGGTACGGTTGATTCCACCTTTGGGACAAAGCCTCCAGGTCAGTGCCATGATCGACAGTGGGGCCTCCTCTAGTTTTATGGACTGGAGTTTTGCCCAGGAGCATGGCCACTCAGATGCTCGAGAAGCCCTTGTCCGTCGAGACCCCTGAAGGGCAGTCCTTAAAGTCAGGAACTGTTACCAGGGCGATGGAGAAGCTTGGAATGGAAATCCCAGACCATGTGGAGAGACTGTCTTTCTACATGGTGTCCCTGCCCCATTTCCCAGTGGTGATGAGAATGCCTGGTTGGTTCAGCACAATCTCATGATCTTCTGGGACAAGGCGGTGGTGGTGTTTACCTCTGGGCATTGCCATCAGCACTGCCAACCGCGGAAGAAGACCTCCCCCGACGTCATGGTGGGAGTTGCACTTCAGGAGGGAGTCATCTTGCCTGACAAGTATGAGGAGTACCGGGATGTGTTTGACAAAAAGGAAGCCAATCAGTTGCCCCCCGACCCTGTGACTGTGTCATAAATCTGATGCTAGGGGTGCACATCCCTTCAGGGTGGATTTACTCCTTGTCAGAACCAGAGTTGGTGGCACTAAGGGAATTCATGGAAACTAACCTCAAGAGGCTTCATTCGACCATCCTAGTCTCCAGCCAGGGTCCCTTTGCTGTTCGTTAAGAAGAAGAGCAGGGAGCTACACCCATGTAATGTCAGGATGCAGGATTGGGACCCTGGCACTTCAGACGAGGAGGAGGAGATCATTTTCCCAGAGTTGTGTGAAGAGGGGGAGGGAGGCCTTGAAACTCCAGCAGACACAGATACAGACTCTGCTCAGGAATTTCCCACGCTTACCCCCCTTCCCGAGCCAGAGCAGTTAGAACCAGAAGGAGGGGGACTTCAACTCCCTCATCAGCCAGAGAAAAGCCCTCCTGATGGGCATGACGTTCACACCCCTCTTTCCCCAATACCAGAGGTAGAATCTTCAGAAGGGGAGGGGGCAGAACTTCCCCCTTCACCACAAACCCGGAGAAAACAAAAATGAGCAAAGGGGAGAGAGAGGAGGGGCGGGGAAGAGAGCACCCTAAGGCGGAGTGAGAGAATTTGCGCCAGAAAGCCCCCTTTATAAGGAAAGGGGGGGCTGGGATTCCTTGTTCTGTCAACTCTCTTGCATGTTGCTGGACACGTGTATTGTGTTCCTTCATGAGAAGGCGCAGCCTCTGTTTGGATATTACTCTAATAAAGACTGAACTGCTTTCACAACCTGGTCTGGTTTCTGAGTCCAGTCCCGGACACGACAGATTGACAGAACCACCTACTTCACCCTCAACGCTCCCGCCACTTGAACGTGACAAGATGGAGAAGGGAGCGGGGTAACAAATCCCACTTCTGAGATGGAAGAAGTGAGACGGCTGAGGACTAATGTGGCAGACCTACAGGCAGATGTTCAAACCTTGTTAGTGGCTGTCAGGACTCTGAAGACTGACAATCAGACCTTGAGAACCACGGTAGATCAGATGCGAGCAGCCCCTCCAGCTGCTGTGGTGAAGATTCCTATAGGATTACCACCAAAATATGCGGGACAGAGTGAGCAGCTCTCTACTTTCATGGCTCAGTGTGAATTGTATTTGGACATCAGAAATGCAGAGTTTCCTAGTGATGTGGTCAAGGTGGCCTTCGTGATCAGCCTCTTGTGAGGAGAAGCTGCCAAGTGGGTGACTCCGTACCTGGTCAGAAAGGATGGCCTTCTGGGAAGATATAGAGACTTTATGCGAGCCATGACTGAGATGTTCCAGGACCCTCAAAGGGCGGAGACGGTGGCCAGGCAGTTGGGGGCCTTGAAACAAGGGAAAGGAACGGTGTCAGAGTACACTAACGCTTTTAAAATTCTGTCCCAGGAAACTGGTTATAATGATGCAGCCTTGATGTTCATGTATAGGAGTGGACTGTGTTCTGAAGTCCTGGACGACTTGGCTAGAACCTCCCCTCCAAATAATTTGCCTGGACTGATTCGGCTATGCCTACAGATCGATCATCGGTTGGAAGGAAGGTGCCTGGAAAAGAAACAGGAGATCCAGAGATACTCAGTTTCAGCATCTCGCAGCAAGACCCTTTCAACCCCAGGAACATCAGGCAACGCGACCGAAGGTCGGGGGGGGGCTAGGCCGAAGCTCTCAGAAGAAGAAAAGGAGAGGCGTCGTAAAGAACGTTTATGCTTCTATTGTTCAAAACCGGGCCACGTGGCTAGAGATTGTGGACTGAAGGGGGGAAAGACAGAGCCGGCGGGAAACTAGCGAACCCAGTCCATGTACAGGCCTGTGGACTGGGGGCTACGTTGGACAAAAGGCCTCCGGTGGCAAAACCTCCTCAAGAGGAGTCTTGGTGCTACCAATTAGGATTATAACTTCCTTTGGAATCCAAAGACGGGAGGCCCCTGAAAGGAGGGGGGGTAACGCGAGCAACGGAGGAATTGAAACTGCAAATCCCGGGGCACGAAGAGTTCATTTCGCTGTATGTAACAGACCTTTCAACCTTTGATGTGATCCTAGGAATGCCCTGGTTAGTCAAGCACGACCCAAAGATAAAGTGGAAGGACGCTGTGGTGTGGTTCACTTCTCAGTATTGCCAGGAAAACTCAGGCAGAAGAAAAACCCGACACGTTGGCTGGAGCAGTGCAGGAAACCAAACAAGTGACCCTTCCCTCGAAGTATGGGGAATTTAGAGATGTGTTCGATGAAAAAGAGGCAGAGACGTTACCCCCCCTACCGCCCTTATGACTGTGCGATTGAATTACTGCCAGGAGCCAGCATCCCATCGGAAAGAATTTACTCTCTCACAGAGAAAGAGAGAGAGGCCCTGAGGGAATTTCTGGAGAAAAACCTGAAGCAAGGATTCATACGTCCCTCGCAGTCCCCCGCTGGAGCGCCCCTGTTGTTCGTGAAGAAGAAGGGGGGGAGCTCAGGCCTTGCAATGATTATCATGCATTGAATCAAATCACCATCCCTAACAGCTATCCGCTGCCCCTGATCTCAGAGCTGTTAGACCGACTGCACTCTGCAAAAATCTTCACGAAACTGGACTTAAGAGGAGCATACTATCTGATCAGAATGAAGGAGGGAGATGAATGAAAAACAAGGTTTTTGACCTCTTATGGACAGTTTGAATATCTGGTAATGCCATTTGGACTTTGTGGAAGCCCAGGAGTGTTTCAAAAGTTCATGAACGACGTGTTTAGAGACCTTTTGGATAAGTACGTAATCTGTTATTTAGATGATATCCTGGTGTTTTCAAAGAACCAAGAAGACCATGATCAGCATGTGAAAACTGTGTTGGGAAGACTGAGATAGAACCATCTGTATGCTAAGTTAGAGAAATGTGGGTTTGACCTATCGTCTTTGGACTTTCTTGGATATCGCATCTCAGCAAAAGGAGTGGAAATGGATCCAGAAAAAGTGAGTTGTATACTGGATTGGGGGCAACCGACCACTAAAAAGGATGTACAACATTTTTTGGGATTTGCCAACTACTACAGAAAGTTTATTCCAGGCTTTTCCAGGTTAACAGCCCCTTTCACTGACTGTTTAAGGGGGAAAAGCAAATTCCAATGGACAGAGGACGCTGCAAGAGCCTTCGAAAAGCTAAAGGGAAAGTTTTCCTTTGAGCCCATCTTGCGTTTTGCTGACCCTACCCGCCCTTTTGTTGTGGAAGCAGATGCTTCAGATTTTGCCATCGGGGGGTTCTCTTACAGATGAATGGGGAAGGAACGGGGCTACACCCTTGCGCGTACTTCTCCAGAAAACTACAGGATGCTGAGAGAAATTATACAGTGTGGGAAAAAGAGTTACTAGCCATTAACGATTCTTTTCAAAACTGGAGACAATACTTAGAGGGGGCTCAACATCAGATAGAAATACGTTCAGACCACAAGAACCTGGAGAGCCTACAGACGGCCTGGAAGTTGAACCAGAGGCAGATACGTTGGTCGCAGTTTTTCACCAGGTTTAACTTCAAGATTACTTACCATGCCCATGCAAAAAACCAGAGAGCAGATGCCCTGTCCAGGCAGCCGCAATACAAAGGAGGTGAGATTGACAACCAACCCCAGTGCGTAGTTCCACCAGAGAAGCTGGTGTTGGGATCATGTCAACCTTCTTGGGAAGAGGAGCTCAGAAAGGCACAAAAGGAGGATCCATGCATGCAACAGTATATCCAGGAGATGGAACAGAGCCAGGGCCCAGAAGTAAACTTCCATTGGAAAGATGGGCTGTTGTGGCGTAAAGCCGCCAGATATGTGCCAAAGGGGGATCTAAGACTCAGGATCCTGTGTCAATGTCATGACTCCATCACAGCTGGGCACTTTGGCATCTTTAAGACCATACAGAATGTAGCCAAGGACTTTTGGTGGCCTCAAATGCGCAGAGACATTGAGAACTATGTAAAATCCTGTGCTGTCTGTATGCGAGCAAAAACAGACACGGAAAGACCTTCAGGATTGCTGGAGCCCCTCCCTACTCCAAACGAACCCTGGAAGGATCTATCCATGGATTTTATAACTGATTTGCCGAAGTCCCAAGGCATGATGGCCATATTAGTCATCGTGGATTCCCTGACAAAAATGGCACATTTCCTCCCTTGCCCAGGGGCCTTAGAGGCTAAAGAAACAGCCAAGCTGTTCATAAAGGAAATTTACCGATTACATGGGTTGCCAAACAGTTTAGTCTCAGATTGGGGAACCCAGTTCACAGCTAAGTTTTGGAGAGCAGTTTGGAAGCAGTTGCAGACGGAGCTAAAACCTTCATCTGCTCATCATCCCCAGACGGACGGGCAGACGGAGAGACTGAACGCCGTGTTAGAGAGGTATTTATGTTGTTATGTTTCTTATCAACAAAATGACTGGGTTTCCTATTTGCATTTCGCAGAGTTTGCCTATAATAATTCCTTGCATACTAGCACAGGACAGACACCCTTCTTTGCTAATTATGGGTTCCATCCCAAGGCCTTCCCTAGTAGTGCAGCAAGTGTGCTGGTGCCTGCAGCAGGGGAATTTCTGCAGGAATTACAGGCTGTGCAGCAGGTACTTAAACAGCAATTAAACGATGCCAGACTGGAGTATAAACGAATTGCTGATCAACATCGAAGACAGGGTCCTCCCTCCAACCAGGAGACCAGGTGTGGTTGTCCACTCGCTTCCTCCAGATGCCGGGCAAGTGTAGGAAGCTGCAGGATAAGAGACTGGGGCCTTTTGAAGTGGAGGCACAAATCAATCCCGTGGCTTATAGACTGAAGTTGCCAGCTACTTTCAAAATACATCCTGTGTTTCATCGCTCCTTGCTAATGAAAGCAGCCCCTCCCAGCGATTTACGACCCGTGGAAGCCCCGGGGGCACCCATTTTAGTAGATGGACAACCAGAGTTCGAAGTGGAACAGATTCTTGATTCGAGAAGGAGGCGTAATCAATTACAGTACTTAATTCACTGGAAAGGTTATGGGCCAGCTGACAGATCTTGGGAAAGTGAGAGGGATGTGCATGCCCCAGAATTAGTGGAAGAATTCCATCAACGATTTCCCCATCGCCCTAAGCCAACAAGTGGGGGGGCACAGCATGGGAGAGGGGATGGTGTCAGGATGCAGGAATGGGACTCTGGCACTTCAGACGAGGAGGAGGAGATCATTTTCCCAGAGTTGTGTGAAGAGGGGGAGGAAGGCCTTGAAACTCCAGCAGACACAGATACAGACTCTGCTCAGGAATTTCCCACACTCACCCCGCTTCCCGAGCCAGAGCAGTTAGAACCAGAAGGAGGGGGACTTCAACTCCCTCATCAGCCAGAAAAAAGCCCTCCTGATGGACATGACGTTCACACCCCTCTTTCCCCAATACCAGAGGTAGAATCTTCAGAAGGGGAGGGGGCAGAACTTCCCCCTTCACCACAAACCCGGAGAAAACAAAAACGAGCAAAGGGGAGAGAGAGGAGGGGCGGGGAAGAGAGCACCCTAAGGCGGAGTGAGAGAATTCGTGCCAGAAAGCCCCCTTTATAAGGAAAGGGGGGGCTGGGATTCCTTGTTCTGTCAACTCTTTGCATGTCGCTGGACACGTGTATTGTGTTCCTTCATGAGAAGGCGCAGCCTCTGTTTGGATATTACTCTAATAAAGACTGAACTGCTTTCACAACCTGGTCTGGTTTCTGAGTCCAATCCCGGACACGACATGTAATGACTACTGAGAGTTGAACAATATCACCATCCCCAACAGCTACCCCGTGCAGCTCATCACGGAGATGCTGGAGCAACTGCAGTCAGCCAAGATTTATACCAAGCTGGATTTGAGGGGGGCTTACAATCTGGTATGAATCAAGGAGGGGGGTGAGTGGAAGACTGCCTTCAAGACCCTATATGGACAGTTTGAGTACTTGGTCATGCCGTTTGGTCTATCCAATAGTCCTGGGGTCTTCCAGAGCTTTATGAATGACATATTGGCCTGTGGGGTCCCTCAGGGCTCAGTTTTATCCCATATGCTATTTAACATCTACATGAAACCGCTGGGAGAGGTTGTCCGGGGTTTTGGGGTTCGGTGCCATCAGTATGCTGATGACACCCAACTCTATGTCTCCTTTCCACCTAATTCCAAGGAAGCTGTCTCGGTTTTAAACCAGTGTCTGGCGTCAGTGGTGGACTGGATGAGGGTGAACAAATTGAAGCTTAATCCAGACAAGACAGAGGTGCTCCTGGTCAGTAGTAAGGTGAATCAGGGAATAGGGATACAGCCTGTGCTGGATGGGGTTACACTCCCCCTGAAGACACAGGTTCGCAGTTTGGGTGTGCTCCTGGACTCAGCGTTAAATTTGGAGTCCCAGGTTTCTGCAGTGGCCAGGAGTGCCTTTGCACAATTAAGATTAGTGCGCCAACTGCACCCGTTCCTTGAGCTGTCTGATCTGGCCACGGTGACACATGCCTTAGTTACATCCCGTTTAGATTACTGTAACACACTCTACGTGGGGCTGCCTCTGAAGACTGTTCGGAAACTTCAGTTGGTACAACGTGCTGCAGCCAGAATGTTAACTGGGGCTGGTTACAGGGACCATACTACCCCCCATTAAAAAAGCTCCACTGGTTGCCAGTCTGTTTCCGGACACAATTCAAAGTGCTGGTGATGACCTATAAAGCCCTATACGGCTTAGGTCCAGGCTATTTATCAGACCGTATCTCCCTGTATGAGCCTGCCCGGGCCCTGAGATCCTCAGGAGACGCCCTTCTCTCAATACCCACATCTTCTCAAGTAGGACTAGTGGGGACGCATGAGAGGGCCTTCTCGGTGGCTGCCCCTAGGCTTTGGAATTCCCTTCCTAGGGAGGTAAGAATGACCCCTCCTTGCAGTCCTTCCGCCGACAAGCAAAGACCTTCCTATTCCAACAAGCCTTTGGAATTGAAGGCTAAGGATAGGGCGTGAAGGGTGCTGCATTGCTAATGTCTATTATATCATTTTTAAACTAGACTGAACTCTTTTAGCTATATGTGTGTATGGTTTTAATATTGGAAATAGTTTAATCTTATTTTAATGTAGACTTTGTATGTTTTTAATTATATGTATTTTTTATCTGGAAGCCGCCATGAGTTCCAGTTTTGGAAAAATGGCGGGGGATAAATAAAGATAATAATAATAATAATATTGAGGACTATTTGGACCAGTTCGTTATTATGTATTTAGAGAATATCCTCATGTATTCTGACTCTCCAGGTGAGCATGATGAGCACGTGCGGGTGGTCTTACAATGTCTCAGGGAACATCGTCTCTAGACTGGAGAAGTGCGGCTTTGCTTTAACCATGTTGGACTTTTTGGGGGACCACATTTCTCCCACCGGAGTGGAAATGGACCCAGGCAAGGTCCACAGCGTTCTCATGTGGCAAGCCTCCCAAAACGAAGAAGGATCTTCAGTAGTTCCTGGGGTTCGCTAACTACTATCATCGGTTCAACACTAATTACTCCGACAAGACCACACCCCTCATGTATTGACTGAAGGGTTCAGGTCCCTTTCACTGGACCGATGCCACGCAAGGAGCCTTGAAGGAGCTGAAGGCTTGGTTCGCCTCTGAACCCCTAGTGCAACATGCAAACCCTACATGCCGCTTTGTGGTGGAGATGGATGCGTCAGACGTGGCCATCAGAGTGGTGCTTTTACAACCAGCCCGGGAGGGGGGGGCTGAGGCCATGTGCATACTATTCATGGAAGTTGACAAGTTCTGAGCAAAACTATTACCATGTGGGGAAAAAAAGTTGTTGGCCATCTGGGATGCTTTTGAAACTTGGCAACATCTTCTGGAAGAGGCGCAGCACAAGATAGAGGTGCGCACAGATCATCGGAACCTGGACAGTCTCCACACCGTCCATAAGTTAAACCAGAGACAAGTACACTGGGCTCAATTCTTCACTCGCTTCCATTTCAAAATCCATTACATTCCCCAGGTGCAGAATAAGCAGGTGGACGCTCTGTCTCGCAAACTGGAATATCTGGAGAACCCAATCCAGAGACCACCATAACTTATTATACCCCCAGAGAAGATGGTGGCAGGGGTGTGCCAGGATTCCTGGGTGGAGGAACTGCATTTGGCACAAGAACAAGATCTGTTTGTCAAGGAGAAACATTCAGAACTAGAGGGGCAGCTTCCTGGAAGTGTAGAGGGCTTCATGCTGAAGGGCGGGTGCTGTATCATTATGACACTATGTAGGTGTCCCCCAGGGACATGAGAGCCAAGGTCCTGTGTCAGTGTCATGATTCCCCCACTGCTGGGCACTTTGGAGTTTTTAAACGCTTGCAAGCAATTGCCAGGGCGTTTTGGTGGCCCCAGATGAAGCGGGAGGTGGAGTGCTACATCCAGTCCCGCCCCACCTGTGCCAGACAAAAAATGAAGACCAAAGAGCATTCTACAGAAGTGAGAGATAATGTAATCAAATGCATAGATTAGGAAAAAGGTACAAACTAATATCCAAGGGTGTGGATATTCCAGTGAGCACAGTTGGATCCATAATCAGGAAATGGAAGCTGCATCACACCACCCAGGAACTGCCAAGAAAAGGCCATCCTCAAAACTCAGTGCTTGAACAAGAAGAAGACTTGTGAGAGAAGCCACAGAGAGGCCAACAATCCCTTTGAAGGAGCTACAGAGTTCAGTGGCTGGGAGTAGAGTAATGGTGCACCAGTCAACCATATCAAGAGCTCTGCATAACAGTGTTTTGTATGGGAGGGTGGCAAGAAAGAAGTCATTACTCAAAAAGTACATCTGAAAGCGTGTCTGGAGTTTCATATCATACAGAACAAAATTACAATGTACCATTTGTAATTCAGTAATATGAGAGCATTGATCAGGGGTCTGATTACTTTGCAAGGCACTGTATCTTCCAATAATAACTCATATATCAGATCTTCACTACACTTAATGTATTTGTACTAGTTCCAGACCTATCTTCTTTGGCAGACATTTCATATCTCCTCCTTTTATTAAATGATTGATTGATTGATATCCTGCCCTTCCTCCTAGCAGGAGCCCAGGGCCTCTAGTCCTCATTTCCAAACTCAATAATTATTTTTCTTATTTTACAGTAAAAGGCTTTCTTTTGCAACATCTGCCTTTTCTCTACACAGCTTCATGAGGAACTTTTTCCTTTTTACCAAATTATTCAAGCCTCTCACATTGAGTGACAGGATCTTAAGCTGATTCATCTTATATGCTACTTTATTTCTTTATTAAGGTATTACGACAGTACAGTGACAAACTACTTTGACACAGCAGGTAAACAGTTATACTTCTTTCCCTCAGTCTTCTCCTCCTCCTCCTTCTCTTCCTCTTTATTTGGATCTGTTCTTCCTGATTGGTTTCCCCCAAAAATGATCTCATTCATTCTTCCCCCTCTTTGGTGTTTTTGATATTAAACATCCTCTTCTTATAATAAAATGTTAGTCTAAATGGAAATCCCCTTCTATACTGTATATTGTCCTGCCTCAACTATCTTTCACAAATTTAAGCTTCTTCCTTTATTGTAAGGTTATAGGTGACACATTCTGCAGAAAAATCAGTCCTTTATTATCAGATATAACTGGATTTTTTTTGTCTAATTGTTTTCATTGCTAGCTCTTTTGATCTCACATCACCAAATTTGACCAAAACATCTCTCCCCACTTCTTTTCCTTAGCTACTACCAAGTTTATTCTTTTTGCAACCTCAATTTATATATTAGCTCTGTGTTTTCTGTTTCTGAAACTGTTATAAAATGTGTATACGTTACATAGTGCATATAATATTTCTTAAAAGTGCCTCAGTGCCATTTGTACTACAAATAACATCATATATGTTATTTATTTCTCAATATATATTACAAATTTTAAAATATTATTTGCATATCTGAAACAGAGCTTGGAAGATTATTTTTAAAGAGTAATAAATTAGAGTTACGGTTACATGGCCCCAAAAAGTAGTAATTACTGTTACAATTGCTCTGAAAGTAACTGATTACTTTACTTTTCCTCCAAAGTAATCGCTACAATTGCATTTCAGTTACTTTTTAAAAAAAGCCTCCAAGGTGCTGGCCTTGGCTGCTGCACATCCAAGCAGCCTAAAACAACATTAAATATAAACACACACATACAGAGGTAGCAGAATTATTCTTTTTAGCCATAAGATAGCAATGGTGGCCTCTGAGGGAGGCAGAGGCCATTACTCAAATCTTTGCATGCCAAACCAAGTGCCACCCCCACCCCCCACCCAGCAAGAATAACCTCTCTCACTCAACCACCTCACGGACCCTGCCCTGCCACCAACTAAGGGACACTCACTCAAGCAAACATTTCCCCCTGAGATGCAAAAAAGTTAAAATACTGCAAATGCAGCACAGTAGCCAGAGAGGGTGGTGGAGGCCGCTTTGTGTGCCAAGTGCAAACACAGTATTCACACACACACACAAACACGTCATATTTCACCTCCACAGTTCTTTATCTCCATTCTGCCACTGCCTCTTTCTCCTCCTTTATCCATGTTCTTGACCTCCGGATTTTTCCCTCCACTCCATTCTTCACCACCACTATCTGTTTTTTTAAATAATTGTTTTCTCCACTCCGTCTCACTCTCCACCTCCTCCCCATCCACAGAGCATGAGGAAAGAGCGAGACTGCACAGAAGCCCAGTTTGAGGCACATGATTTTCATTCACAAATCAGAGGAGCAGAAGACTTCCCCTGCTCCCCACCAAGTAATGCCCAAAAGTAATTCTGGAATGTTACAATTACTCCACAAAAGTAGTAAAATTACTCCTAGTCCTATTACAATCAAAATGTAAAGGAATTACCCACTCGTTACTCAAAAAAGTAATGAATTACAAGTAATTCATTACTTGTAACTAGTTACTTCCAAGCTCTGATCTGAAATACTTGCCACAATACCAGAAATATTTTAAACATTCAGTCCAACTTACTGAGAAATACTAAATTTGATGTATATATTATATACATATAAATAAATAACACACCAAAGTGTCCCAGCTCTAAATTCACTACTAACCACTAGACTCCTATAGTGTATCTCTATGAAGAGGCTTATTTCCAATTGAAAAAGTTTCACATATCTTACATTGTTCAATTTAGAATCAGTTGAAGCAAGAGACCATAGACTGATTTTGGGACCTCTTTGTCCTCCCAAACTTTGTGGCCAATTTCTTCCAACTGCATATCAAGTGTGTGCTAAGTGCTGCTCTGCTGCTGCCATAAACATGCCAGCCCCCCCATGTCACTCATTTACTTATTTATTTATTATACTTGTATACCGCCTCATAGCCGAAGCTCTCTGGGCAGTTTACAGTAACTAAAAACAAATACAATTTAAGATACATCTCCCTCCTGGTCTCCTCAGGGAAAGGGCTGCTGGCTCTGGGTTAGGTTGGCGGTCTGGAGGTCATTGTAGCTGGTGAAGTTTCCTCCCCTGCGCTCTTCTTAGTCTGACTCATTCACCCAACACTTCTCTGGTGCTGCCATTGCCTCTTATGGTATAGGCATTCTGGCCCCACCCACATGTCCCTCGTCTCCCTCCTCAGAGAAAGGATGCTATGTCCAGATTAGGTTGGCAGACTGGAGGGGGGCATTGCTGCTAGTGAAGCTTCCTCCTGCCATGCTCTCCTTAACCCCGCTGACTCACCCCACACTTTTCTGCTGCTGCCATAGCCTCCTATGGGTGTAGGCATGCCGGCCTCACCCACACATTGGCCATCTACCTCCCAGTCTCCTCAGGGAAAGGGCTCCAGGCTCCAGGTTAAGTTGGTGATCACAGGTTGCTGCAGCTCATAAAGCTTAGCCTCACTCGCTCATAATGATGCCACTCTAATATTTAATAGACAGTAAAATCATACTGCAGTCAGTTTAAAATGGTAATTTTAGCAGTTCTTAAAAGCCCGAGAGAACAAACGTTTTTGCTTGGTGCCTAAATGATAGCAATGAGGTCTTCAGGTGAGCCCCTTTGGAGAGGGCATTTCATAGAAAAGGCTCTCTTTTTGATTGCAACCTGGTCCATTTCAGATGATGGGGCATCCAGTAAAATGCCTCAGATGACAGTATCAGCAAACTGAAATGTGAGAAAGTGATCCAATAAATACCTAGATCCTAAGCTGTGTAGGGCTTTAAAGGTTAGGACTCAGATACAGACTATAAACTTTTCATATTCAGAAGGCCTGCTGTGTGAAGGCAAGATTCTGGGGGACTTCAAAAAGTGGCATTTCTCAATATCATGACTGATCTAAGTCCCAACTCTAGAATCAATCTTATTCTTCATTCACACACCACTGAATAGAGGTATATTAAGGTTTATTTTACTTACGGGGCTGTTACGGCCAGATGTTTGGGCTGCACAAGAGAATTGGTTAACGTTTGCTTCCAGCAGTAGTTCCTAAAATTAACACAATAATTTTAGTAACATGGTAAATTTCCACACTGAAATTAAAAATGCTTGTTTGGAGGGGATGTAGAAAAAAAGAGGATGAATTTAAAATATATGAAGTTGGCTAACACTTTCGTTCTCCTCTAGAGATGTTCAGCTAGGTGGAAACATGAATGGGCTAAACATGCCCAGTTCTTTCACTCTCCTCATAGGGCTGTGTTTCCAGTCCCCTGTTAAATTTCATTCTGTTGTTTGCAGCCAATGCTCCAGCCTATCAAGATTCTGTTTCTTGACTCCTAACTGAGTAGAGCAGAGGGAGTGTCAACAAACAGGAGTTTGACAAAGGAGCTGTAGCAAGGGGGGGGAGGCCAAGAGGGCTGTGAAGCCATGTGCTCTGAAGCCATGTGCTCTAAGGTGTGTATGCTGAAGGGCTCCATAGCAGCTTCATTGGAAGGGGTGTGGCCTGATAGCTATTGGCTGAAGGGCACGGCCTGAGAACTGCTGAGGGCAACAAGCAGCAGCTGTGTGTCCTGGGACTTTCATTCTGTTTCCTGACTCCTAACTTAGCAGAGCAGAGGGAGCTGTCTCAGCTGGTCCAGAGGAGATACAAGCAAGCCAGCTTTCAGAGAGCGAGCAAACAGAGCAAGAGAACAGGGAAAGCAAACAGGAGTTTGACAAAGGAGTTCAACAGGGGAGGTCAAGGGGGAGGTCCCTAAAAAAATAATGACTAATTCTTCTTATGCACCGCACTGCATACCAGTGGGACTCTCAAGTTTACCCTGTAGTAGGAGAGGACAAAGCACAGCCCACTCCAAATCAAGTAGTTAGAAAGAAACAAAAGGTAGAAGAGAGTATGAACGGGAAGGATACTCCAGTGGTTGTGACCTGCAAGGTGTGTGCCATGTTTGTTTTCTTGCCTGAGAACAACATGGCATACACGTGCAACAAGCGCAAGCTTGTTGGAAGAAAGAGTGAGAGGCCTGGAACGGCGGGTGGCCACACTGAGGACTATAAGAGAAGATGAAGAGTTCTTAGACAGAACGCTGGAACAGCAGCAAAGAGAAGTGGAGGTAGAAGAACAACAACATGTGGTAGCAGAAGAGGAATGGAATAATTACAGTAGACCCCATGTGACAACAAGCAAGAGGCTGAAGGGGAGGAGGCCAAGATATAATGAGGCTGGACGGCAGATGCTGGTGGGGTGCTAGTGGCAGGCCACGTCAGGTAAGAGGAACGAGGGAGAGATGCATAATATCTGTCTCTTGTTCCGGGCCTGCCCAACAACAGAAGATAGCTGGGGGATGTGGGACTACATGTTCTGACCTTCGGCTGCTGCTGTGCAATGCCAGGTCCATCGCCCAAAAAACATCCCTCATCCATGATATGATATTGGATGAGGGTGCAGTCCTGGCATGTATTACGGAAACCTGGCTGGATGAAGCCATGGCTCCCATCCTCGAGGCCATGTGTCCAGCTGGGTTCCTATATGCACAGCAGCCGAGGGTTGGAAGACGGGGAGGTGGAGTGGCGGTCATCTATCGGGGGTCCCTGGTTCTCACCAGGCCTCCTCTCCATGAGACCAAGGTTGTTGATTGCATGTATTGGAGGCTGGGCCCAAAGGGCAGCTTAGGGATTCTGCTCGTGTACCATCCACCCTGCTGCACGATGGACTCCCTGGCTGAGGTGCTAGAGGTGGTCTTGGATGTGTGGGCGCAATCCCCGAATTTGCTGGTGCTGGGGAATTTCAACGTACATGCTGAGGCCACCCTCACAGGGGCACCTTGGGATTTTATGGAAACCATGGCTTCCTGGGAGCTACACCTTACTTCCATGGGGCCCACCCATGTAGCTGGTCATGCACTTGACCTTGTATTTGCCTTGGGAGAGGAGGGGAGTGATCTGAAAATGGGGGCTATATCTTTTACCCCCTTGTCATGGTCAGATCACTACTTGGTGAGAGTAGACCTTTCGATGCCACACACTCTCCGCGGGAGTAAAGGACCCATTAGGATGGTCCGCCCCAGGCATTTGATGGATCCTGGTGGATTCCTGAATGCACTTGGGGATTTTATGGAGCCTGCAGACGGGCATTAGATCGGGTGGCTCCAAAATACCCTCTCCCCCTGAATAAGACTCAGATGGTATACTCCACGGCTGCAAACTCTGAGGTGGGAGGTGAGACAGCTAGAACGCCGGTGGCGAAAATCTTGCTCTGATGACGACCAGACACGGGTCAGAGCAGCTGCAGCAGCCTACCATGTGTCCGCTGAGTGCTGTCCCAGGAGGCTGTTCCAAGTGGTCCGGAGCCTGGTCAGTCCAGTTGCTTCAAAACTGATGGAACATTCTAAGACCTCCTGTGATGAGTTTGCAAAGCACTTTGCGGATAAAATCGATCGTCTAAAGAGTGCGATTCCACACGCTATGGATACAGTGAGCGATCCAGAGTCGGCCAGTGGTTCTTCGGTGGCGTGGGATCGGTTCCAGCTTCTTCCTTCTGATGAAGTGGACAAGGTGCTTTCAACCTTAAGGCCAACTACCTGCTTACTTGACCCTTGCCTGTGGTGGCTCATTATGAGCTGCAAGAACAGACTGGGCAAGGGGATCAAGGCGGTGGTAAACACGTCCTTGGAAGAGGGCGTGATTCCATCAGGTCTCAAGGAGGCATTAACAGAACCAATTCTAAAGAAGCCCTCCTTGGATCCACAAGATCTGAACAACTTTCACCCAATCTCAAATTTGCCATTCTTAGGCAAGGCGGTTGAGCGGGTGGTGGCAAAGCAGTTGCAAGCGCACTTGCAGGAAGTGGATTATCTGGACCCATTTAAGTCAGGTTTCAGGCCTGGACATGGGACTGAAACAGCCTTGGTCACCTTGGTGGATGATATGAGGAGAGCGT
Source organism: Rhineura floridana (assembly GCF_030035675.1). NCBI lineage: Eukaryota > Metazoa > Chordata > Lepidosauria > Squamata > Rhineuridae > Rhineura > Rhineura floridana. The sequence continues at coordinate 404,476 of NC_084484.1, forward strand.
TGGATAGGGGTGAATGCACCTTCCTCATCCTCCTGGACCTCTCAGTGGCTTTTGATACCATTGACCACAGTATCCTGTTGGACCGCCTGGAGGGATTAGGCATTGGGGGCACTGTACTGCAGTGGTTCCATTCCTTCCTCTCTGGTAGGCACCAAAGAGTAGCATTGGGGGATGAGGTTTCGGATCCTTGGCCTCTCACTTGTGGGGTGCCGCAGGGCTCCATCCTCTCCTCGATGCTATTTAACATCTATATAAAGCCACTGGGGGCTATCATCAGGAGATGTGGGCTGCAGTGTCACCAATATGCGGATGACACGCAGCTCTATCTCTCATTCAAATCTTCACCAAGGTTGGCTGTAGGGAAGGAATAAACTGAAACTGAACCCTGACAAAACTGAGGTACTGCTTGTGGGAGACAAGGGAAAGTTAGGGGATTTGGACCTGGTGCTCAATGGGGTACAACTGCCCCTGAAAGACCAGGTCCGCAGCTTGGGGGTCATTCTTGACTCCCAACTGTCCATGGAAGCTCAGGTTTCGGCTGTGAGCCGGGCAGCACTGTATCAACTCCATCTGATACGGAGGCTGTGCCCTTACCTTCCCAATCATCTGCTCCCATTGGTGGTATATGCCCTGATCTCCTCTCGCCTAGACTACTGTAATGCGCTCTACGTGAGGCTACCCATGAAAACTGTCCAGAAGCTGCAACTGGTACAGAATGCGGTGGCGAGCCTGATCAAAAGTAGCCACCAGCGAGATCACATAACTCCAGTGCTAAAAAAGTTGCACTGGTTACCAGTTGCTTGCTGGGCCCAATTCAAGGTGTTGGTTTTGACCTTTAAATCCCTACATGGTTTCGGCCCAGTCTATCTGAAGGAGCGACTCCAGAATCATCAGCCATGCCGTCCAAAAAGATCAGCCTCAAAAGACCTTCTCTCTATCCCATCAGTCAAAACAGCCAGACTGGTGAGGACTAGAGAGAGGGCTTTTTCAATTGTGGCCCCCACAATTGTATTTGTATGTTTATTTTGTACGTCGTCCAGAGTGGCTGGATAGCCAGCCAGATGGGCGACTAAGAAATTCAATAAATAATAAATAAATAAATTAACAAGAAGAGAAGAGTACTAGTAGTGGGAGACTTCCTACTGCATGGGATCGAAACCCAAGTATGCAGAGAAGATCCATGGACTTGCCAGGTATGCTGTCTACCAGAAGGACGGATTAGAGATGTGACAGAAGGGTTGCCATCAAGCCCACTGACAGGCATCCCTTTCTCCTCATCCATGTGGGAACAAATGATACTGCCAAACGGAGCAATGAAGAAATCACAGCAGACTGTGAAACTCTAGGAGGGAAACTCAAGGACTTTGGGGCCCAGACAGTTTTTTGATCCATCCTTCCAGTACTTAGAAGAGGAGTAGAAAGGGAAGGAAAAATACTCTGTGTGAATGAATGGCTACGAAGGTGGTGCCGGCCTGGGGAATTTGGATTCTGGGACTCGCACTGTGGATTTCAGGAAAGCTGATTTTAATGAACTCAGAACAATGCTAAGTACAGTTCCATTGCAAGTGACCCTAATGAGAAAAGGAGTCCAAGATGGGTGGGAGTTTCTAAAAAAGAAATTCTAAAAGCCCAATGGCAAGCAATTCCAATGAAGAAACAAGGGGGGAAACAACAGAAGAAGCCAATGTGGCTTCACAAAAAGCTTAGAGATGACCTGAAAACAAAAAAGGGCACATACAGGAAGTGGAAAGGCCAGACTACAAAGGAAGAGCACAGGCAAATATCACAGAATTGCAGGGATGGTGTCAGGAAGGCTAAAGCTGAGAATGAGCTGAGGTTAGCGAGAGATGCTAAAAGAAATAAAAAAGCTTTCTCCAGGTATGCCCATAGTAAAAGAGAAAAGAAATGGTGGCACAGCTACTCAATGAGGATGGCAAAATGACAACAGATGACAAAGAAAAGGCAGAAGTGCTCAATTCCTACTTTGGCTAAGTCTTCTCCCAAAATTTATTTTATTCATTTATTTATTTATTATGCTTGTATACTGCCCCATAGCCGAAGCTCTCTGGGCGGTTTACAGTAACTAAAAAGAAATACAATTTAAAATACATCTTTTAAAAATAAAAGAGGGTCTATGACCCTCCCTGGAAACATGAAGTAAAAAGGTCAGGACTGGAGCTTGAAATTGATAGAAAAACAATCAAGGAATACCTAATCACTCTGAATGAGTTCAAATCGGCAGGGCCCGATAAACTGGATCTTAGAGTATTGAAGGAACTGGCTGAAGAACTCTAAAAACCACTGTCTATTATCTTTGCGAAATCATGGAGGACTGGTGAAGTGCCGGATGACTGGAGGAGAGTTAATGTTGTCCCTATCTTCAAAAACAGCAAAAAGGGGGAACTGGGGAAGTACAGACCAGTCAGCCTAACATCAATCCCTAGAAAAACTCTGGAGTAGATTATAAAGCAGTCAATCTGTAAGCACCTTGAAAACGAATACTAGAAGCCAACATGGATTTATGAAGAACAAATCCTGCCAAACTAATCTTATCTCATTTTTTGATTGGGAAACCTCCCTTGTAGACTGTGGGAATGCTGTGGACATAATATTTCCAATAAAAAACAATATGATTAGTCTGGCAAGATTTGTTCTTGATAAATCCATTTTGGCTTCTAGTAATCACTGCATTGTTTTCAAGGTGCTTACAGAATGACTGCTTTATAATCTGCTTTATATTTTTCCCAGGGATTGATGTCAGGCTGACTGGTCTGTAGTTCCCAGGTTCCCACTTTTTGCAGATTGGGACATTAGCCCTCCTCTAATTGCCTGGCACTTTTGCCTATCAATCTAAAGCTGCAATTCTGCCCCTTCATTCACATTTCCCAGGAGGGAATTGAGCACTTCTGCCTTTTCTTTGTCATCTGTTATCATTTTGCCATCCTCATTGAGTAGCTATACCACCATTTCTATTCTCTGTCTTTACTGTGAATGTACATGAAGAAAGCTTTTTTGTTGCTTTTCTCTCGCAAACCTTAGCTCAGTCTGCTTAGCCTTTCTGATGCCATCCCTGCAATTCTATGCTACTCTCCCTTTGTGGTCTGGCCTTCCTTCCACTTTCTGTATGTGTCCTTTTTGTTTTCAGGTCATCTCTACGCTTTCTTTGGCTTCTGCTGTCTTCCCCCTTTTTTCCTAGATGGAATTGTTTGCCATTGTGCCTTTAGAATTTCCACTTTTAGAAACTCCCACCCATCTTGGACTCCTTTTCTCATTAGGGGTGCTTGCCATGGAACCTTACTTACCATTGTTCTGAGTTTATTAAAATTGGCTTTCCTGAAGTGCAGGGTATGCATATGGCTATTCTCAGCTTTGCCTCCTTTAAAATCAAGAATTCTAGTATAGTGTGGTCACTTTCAGAGCTTGGAAGTAACTCGTTATTTTTAACGAGTTACTTGTAATTCGTTACAATTTTAAATAACGAGTAGGTAATTCCATTACATTTGGCAAGTAATGGAACGACTAGTAATTTCCCTACTTTTCAGCTGCAACTTTAACGTTTCCACGTTAGGTTGGACGTTACTTGGGGGCGGGAACAAGGGGAAGTCAGCTCCTGGCTGTGATTGGTTAACACAAGACATGTGCCTCACACTGATTGGACCTCTGCACAGACTGTCTCTTCCCTCGTAATCTGTGTTAGGAGGCACGAGGGAAGAGGTGAATAGGCAGGGCCTGCTAGCATCTGAGAGGAAAAAATGGATGCCGGAGGAAAAAGCCAGGGCAATGACAATGGAGGAGAAGGCAGCAGCAGAATGGCGAAGAGCTGTGGAGGTGAGTGATGATGATTTGTGTGTGTGTGTGTGTGTGTGTGTGCCCCCCGTGGCCCCTTCCGCCACTGTGGCATTTTTGCCCCCCGCCCCCCCACGGCCCCTTCTGCCCCCCCACGGCCCCTTCTGCCCCCCCACTGCCTCTCCTTGCCTTGTTGCCACCCCGTCCGTCAATCACAAGGCACTTCTGAAACTTCGGCCTACTTCTCTTCCTTCCCCCCCTTTTTGAACTCTCCCCCTTGTTCCCATGCATACTGTGCTGTATTTATCCAGACAGAGCACTCCTGCCTTTTAAAATGCCGGCTAGCTTTTTATTGTATATTTATTTGAACTCCATCTTTCTTTTTATTTGTATTTTTGTCCTGTTTAATCACAAGACTGAATTGTATGTGGGACAAAAACTGTCTCAGTAATAATAATAATAATAATAATAATAAATCATTAGGCATATAATAAATGGCTTAAGGGTGATTTTTTTGTTCTTGGCAGAGATGAGGTGAGAAGTAGGGTCCTTGCAGCTCCTCCTCTCAGTCCCCCAGCTCTCAAACTCATGTTCTGTGAGAAAGAGAGAGATTCCCAGTCCCAGAGAGAGATAGACTGTTGACAATCTCTGCTAATATCTATACAAATGTACATAACATGCATCACCTGAACTCACATGATCTAGAGTTACCTTAGATCTTGCAAGATTTGCAAATGAGAAGCAATAGGGTTTTATATTAGTTCTGATTGTCTATTGTGCTATCATAGGTTATGTGTTTTTTCATTTTCTATGGCAAAATCTCCAACTTCAGTGGAATTTATGTGATGTGTTCTAATCATTTGAATTTGGCTAATGAATGCTTTATTCCTTCATCAGAACTTTAGCAGTAGTACTAAAATATTAATAAAAAAGAAAAGGGAAAGAAAAAATACTTTACATACATCATTCAGCTGTATTGCTAATTATAGATATAGATATAAAAGATAAACGGCATTTTGTCAAAAGTATTTTTGTCTACGTTTTATACCTCATCCTTGGTTTTCCAAGCTTGGCATGGAATGCTTCTCATACAGAATTAATTTGAAATGCTGCATATTTATTATCATAATCATCATATTCAAAATAAAAAATATATGTACCGCCTTCAAGTTGATTCCAACTTATGGTGACCCTATGAATAGGGTTTTCATGAGGCTGAGAGGCAGTGACTGGCCCAAGGTCACCCAGTGAGCTTCATGGCTATGTGGGGATTTGAACCCTAGTCTCATTTTGTTCTCACAACAACCCTGTGAGATAGTAGGTTAGACTGGCCCAGGCAGGGTTATTCAGTGAGCAAAAATGATACAAATAGGATCTCTTTTAATTGTGCTATCGACCTGCTTACTTCCACTCTGACTGGGGGATCTTGCAGCATGGGGAAGAGATGGGGGCACATCACAGCTGAAGTTCACCCATATAGGAGCATTATCTCTTGTTTATTACAGAGACACCTGTTGCAGGTTTTGCTGCTGAGAGCAGCAGTCAGTTAGTGCGGCCACTTGAGTCACAGCTTGTTGATCCTGAGGAGGCAAAACTAGAAAGTGAGGTTCAGAAAGGAGGCCCTGTGCATGAGGAGGAGAAGGGCATGAAGCAGTGCCAGTTGCCCACAGCCACATCTGCAGAACAGCAAGTACCATAGTTTGGCTTTGAGAAAGCTTGTACATTTGTGAGCCAGAGTGGGAAAAATGTTGTTGTACGATGCAATTACTGCCTTCCAAGGATCACAAATCTGAGATCAGCTGTTTCCTCCTCATCCAATGTGAAGAAACATTTTGAGGTAAGCCTTTGTCATGCTGGTCCTCAAAGAGTGTCCATTGTCTATTTATGTTTAAATTGTGAAGTTCCTCTTCCATTTTTTCTTGGATTCATGCTTTGTTCTTCTTCCTCAGAGGGCACACCCTGAGAAGCTGAGAGCAATTGAAGAAGCAATAAAGGCAAGGAGACGTGGCCTTCCTGAACCAATGCATGGCACCCCTCCTCCCAAAATGCTGAAGCAGCAGCAGACAACCCTTGAGAGGTGGGGATCTGGCAGGGAGCCTGTCACCCAGAGCAATCTCGACAGGAGAATAATTGATTTCATTGTAGAGGAGACATTACCACTTCAGACTGTGGACAAACCATCATTCATTAATCTGGTTCGCATTGGACTCCCCAAAGATCTCACCGTCATATGTGCCAAGACTCTGAGAGACAGAATTGAGAAGAGAGCATGCCACATGAGAGAAACTCTTGCAAACCGAATGGGTGCTGTGGCATATATAGCAACCACTGCAGATTATTGGACCAATGGCAAGAAGAGTTACTTTGGGGTAACAGCCCACTGGATCAACCCAACTACCCTGAAACGTGAGGTCGGGGCCTTGGCTTGTAAGAGTCTGAAGGGGCGCCATACATACGATGTCCTTTCAAAAGCACTGCATGATGTACATGTGCAGTACAGGATCCACAACAAAGTTATGTGCACTACTACAGACAATGGCTCCAACTTTGTGAAAGCGTTCAGAGTTTTCATGGCCAAAGAACCAGTGGAAGCTGCAGGCACCAGTGACGATGATGGTGATAACCAGGAGGAGGAGGAGGCTGAGGTGGAGTTTGTGCCTATCTGTGAGATCCTGGACACAGGACCTGAGGCAGAGGAAGAAGCTGCAGACTCAGGAGAGGATTGTTTTACCACAACACCAGAGATGTGCTAGCCACACCCTCAACCTTGTGGCAACACAAGACATAGAGGCCATGCTTTCTGACTCCTCCAAAAGTAGTCTTCTTGGTCCTTTCAAGAAACACTTTCGTTCCTTGATGGGAAAGTGCAGCAAGTTGTGGTCCAAGCAGAACCAGTCAGCACAGATTGCTGAGTATATCCGTGCGCAATGTGGTGTGTATCTGAAGGTACCGAATAAGACCAGGTGGAATTCCACCTTTGATGCGTTGAAGCAACTACATGAGCTCCTGTCAACTGTGCCACTAAAAATGCATGCCATAATGGACCGCTGCTCCTTGTCCAGGATCACAGATGCTGAGACTGAAGTGGTACAGGAATACACAGAGATTATGGAGCCACTAGCCCAGTCCCTAGATATCCTGCAACGGGAGAACGGCATGTTCATGGGGTATTTGCTACCAACGCTCTGCAATCTGGACCGCAAGTTAGAAGGACTGGAAAACAAACCTGAGAGGTACACATACTGTTTTCAGCTGCTGAGAGGTGTGCGCGAAGCCCTAAGAAAGCGGTTTGCAGCTATCTGGGAGGACAAGAGACTTCTTCTGGCAGCCTGCCTACATCCTCGCTTCAAACTAGATTGGCTGGAATCGTGTCAGGCCACCACCCATACCAACAAGTAAGAACATTAGGGAAGCCCTTTGGGTGGATTACTCCAAGGGAAATGTTGTCTCAAGGGAGGCATCAGAGGGCTTAAGGTGGTAGGCAGGGGCTGGGCCTTTTCTTCCTGGGGCTCCTCATCACAACCTTGGGTTGCTGCAGGTAATCCTTAAGGGTCTGCTGTGCTGCCCCATGAGTGTGGTGACTTGGTCACCTTCCTACCTTCCATGTCATCATCCACAGGCTCAGGCTGGACCCTGAACCAGGGGACATGACAAGCATCAGGAAATGAAGAGCAGATGATGGTTTCCTAACATATATGTGTTAACATATCCTCTCTCTTTCTTAGATACACAATGGAAGCCTTGTTGAAAGCTGAAATAAAGATGGGTGTACTTAATGAGGACAGTGATCAGTCTTCAGATAAAGACCAGGAAGGAGATGACTTAGAAGATGACTTCTTTAACTTTCTGCCCCAGGGCAAGAAGTCAGCAGTGGACACTGCTGAGGAGGAACTGGTGAGGTACCTGAGGTCTCCCAGCAGGGAAGTGTCATCACTCCAAGGCTTTCCACGTGTGCTGCAGTGTTTTTTGCAGCACTACACAGGCATGCCTTCAAGCGCCGCAGTAGAACGCCTGTTCAGTACTGGTGGCAACGTAATGACTGTAAAAAGACATTCCTTGTCCGACATGCTCTTTGAGCATCTTGTTCTTTTGAGACATAATAATAATAAATAATAATAAACTTTAATTTATAGGCCGCCTATCTAGCCAATGGCCACTCTAGGCGGCGTACAATAAAACATGATAAAATACAATAAACAGTATAGCCAGTACAGTACAATGCAAAAATTACAGTATTTAGTAGATTGTTCATATTACTGTTCTAGAACTAATTCACCCTGGAAGTCTCAAAGGTCGTAAAGGCCTGAAGGAAAAGCCAAGTTTTCAGGCCCCGGCGAAATATATCTAGGGAAGGGGCATGTCGAAGATCCATTGGGAGGGAGTTCCAAATCGTGGGGGCTGCCACAGAAAAAGCCCTCTCTCTAGTCCTCACCAACCTAGCCACTTTAGTCGGTGGAACCGAGAGAAGGCCCTGAGTGGCAGATCTTGTAGGGCGGCACACTTTATGATGTTGGAGGCGCTCCTTCAGGTATACTGGGCCGAAACCGTAAAATAACAGAAACATATTATAAAAGCATTTCAAGTGTAAAATTTGATTTCAAGAGTTGGGGTATCTTCACTGCTTGGGGGGATGTGAGATTCTGTTATGCCATTATGTTAATCTTATGGATAAAATTTTTTATTCTACTACCCCCTGTGTGTGTGTATTTTTAATATTGTTTTAGGCTTCTTAGATGTGCAGCAGCCAAGGCCAGCACCTTGTAGGAGTTTTTTTAAAAAAGTAACTGAAATGTAATTGTAGTGATTACTTTTGAGAAAAAGTAAAGTAATCAGTTACTTTCAGAGCAATTGCAATTGTAACGGTAATTACTACTTTTTGGGCCAAGTAATTGTAACTGTGATTTATTACTTTTTAAAAGTAATCTTCCAAGCTCTGGTCACTTTCCCCCAGAGTTCCCGTAACTGTCACTTCATCCACCAAGTAATCTCTGTTGTTAGAATCAAATCATAGCCGATCCTCTGGTTGCTTCTTCCACTTCGTGTATGAAATTATGTTCTTAAAGAAAGCCAGGCATCAACGTTTATAATGAGGGGTTGAGAGATATCCAGGGGTTTGAGTCTTATACTGGCCTATGAAATGTCCAATGAAACAGAGATGGGGGAATGGGCAGGGGCTGAAAGAATTTGGAAAGAAGGCTGACACCACCACAAACATTGGGTTTAGGTGAGTGGGAGAAAGACCCCTGAGAGAGAGAACAGTGGCAGTATCAGAGGACCGAAGCCTGGTTTCAGTGAGAGCAAGTAACCCTGAGGGACTGGAAAGGAAAAGATCATAAATTGTGACTTCTTTCCAGATGGAAAGAGACAGTTCCAAAGGGAGAAGGAAAAGGGAAGCAATGAGGGAGGAGACAATGAATCTGTAGGAGAGAGGTTTAGTGAGCCAGTGCCATAATATTTAGAACACTGTCTCAGGCAAAATCAGGTGTTTAAGCAGTCAGGGAAGATGCAGGGTATTAGGGGCCACTGGCAGTTTATTTTATTTATTTATTATTTAATTTGTATCCCGCCCTTCCTCCCAGCAGGAGCCCAGGACGGCAAAGCACTAAAAACACTTTAAAACATCATAAAAACATATCTTAAAATACATTAAGACAAAACAGTGTTAAAAACATTTTAAAAAAACAACTTTAAAAAAAGGGTTAAAAACATTAAAAAACATATTAAGCAATTCTAACACAGACACAGACTGGGATAGGTCTTAACCTAAAAGGCTTGTTGAAAGAGGAAAGTCTTCAAAAGGCACCGAAAAGATAACAGATAATAGCCTGCCTAATATTTAAGGAGAGGGAATTCCACAGGGTAGGTGCTGCCACACTAAAGGTCCATTTCCTATATTGTGCAGAACCAACCTCCTGATAAGATGGTATCTGCAGGATGCCCTCACCTGCAGAGTGCAGTGATCGACTGGGTATAGTTGCTGGAGGTCTCAAAGTAGGAGGGGCCACAGAATAGCCATCTGAGGAAATATGCCACACCCAAACACTCCTGGTCCATCTGGACAAATACAGACTCCAGGGTTGTCACTACCGGGGTGTGGGGAGTGCGGATCGCACCCGGGTGACACCATGAGGGGGGTGACACCCAGAGCCACCCCGCCCCGTGCCATTGCATATATGAACGAAATTGTGATTAACCAAACAGAGGTTTTTATTATATTAACAAAACGTTTCAGCTTCCACCTTCATCAGCTGCCAACATACAAAAGCTGTTACCAAGGTGGCAGTTATAGAGCTTTGAGGATGGAATGCTCAGAGGGGCTTCCTTTGCAGAAGCTAAGGAGTGGTGGTACTGTCCTCCAGGTTCAGGCCATGTGGTGCCAATGTGTCCAGAGAGTAAATCCAAAAGTTCTCCCTTTTGGTCAATGCTGCTGGATCTGCTGGCATCTCTATCGCTGTAATGGAAAAGTCCAACAGGCTGTGACCGTCGATGTTAAAATGCTTTGCAACTGGTTGCTCCACTTTTTTTGTCAAAATTACCAACTTGTGGTTCCTGAAGCGCGTGCGTAGGTCAGTTGTGGTCTTTCCTACGTATTGGATATGACATCCTGGTCTTTTGCACTCGATGATGTAAACTATATTGCAGGACCTGCAGGTGATGTTCTGTTTGATGTAATATGTCCTGCCTGTCCTAGTGCTTGTAAAAGTGGCTGTCTCCCTGAGGTACACACAGGTGATACAGCATTTGGAGTGACAAGGATGAGACCCTGGATTGGTGATAGGTGCCTTAAGCACAGCTCTCACCAACAGTCTGCGCAAATTAGGAGGTTGGCGAAATGCGATAACAGGAGGCCTGCTGATGGCTCTGGTAAGATGTTCAGAGTTTGCCAGCAATGGGTAGCTCTTCTTGATTGCTCGGTGATAGTTAGGAGATGCTGGATGGAAATCTACCACAAATGGAATCCGTTGCTCTCTGCTCTTTGACACCTCAGTATGATGGAGGAGGTTTTCTCTGGACAGAATGGAGGATCGGTGGATGTTGCAATTCATAATATGTGGAGAATATCACATATGTGGAGTATATATATATATATATACATACAGTACTGTATAGTAATGTATACTGTACTGTATACAGTAAAAATATAAAAATAAATTGTATACAGTACAGTACTGTACAAAATATATACAGTACTGTACAGTACAGTACAGTTACAATGGCATCTCAGTGTAGTGATAAAAAAGGAGTCGTAAGCCTCTTTCTTTAGCTGCCAAGTTAGAAATGATAAACCTAAGTGAGCAAGGCATGTCTATGGCTGAGATAGGCCGTCAGCTAGGTTTGGCTTGCCAAACAATTAATACAGTTGTGAACACTAAGGAGAAAGTGTTGAAGGAAATTCAAAGTGCCACACCAGTGAACACTAAAGTTATAAGAAAACGTGATAGCCTTATTGCTGACATGGAAAAACTGTTAGTGGTGTGGACTGAAGATCAAACCAGTCACAACGTGCCTTTAAGCCAAGCCATCATCCAGGGCAAGGCCCTAAGTCTCTTCAATGCTATGAAGGCTGAGAGAGGCGAGGAAGCTGCTGAGGATAAATTCGAAGCTAGCAGAGGCTGGTTTAACAGGTTTAAGGAAAGAAGCCATCTCCACAACATCAAAGTGCAGGGTGAAGCAGCTAGTGCTGATGCAGAAGCTGCAGAAAGGTATCCACGTGAGCTGGCAAAGATAATTGAAGATGGTGGATATACTAAGCAGCAGAAACGGGCCTATACTGGAAGAAGATGCTGTCTGGGACTTTCATTGCTAAAGAGGAGAAGTCAATGCCTGGCTTCAACGCTGCAAAAGGCAGGCTAACTCTCTTGTTAGGGGCTAACGCAGCTGGTGATTACAAGTTAAAACCTATGATGATTTATCACTCAGAAAATCCTGGGGCCCTAAAGAACTATGCAAAAGCAATTCAAAAGCTTGGATGACTGGCGATCTTTTCTCAAATTGGTTCACAGAGTATTTTAAGCCTACAGTTGAGGCTTACTGCAAGGAAAAGAAAATTCCTTTTAAGATTTTACTTCTGACAGACAATGCCCCTGGCCATCCTAGAGCTCTAGGAGATATGTACGAGGAGATAAATGTTATTTTTCTACCTGCAAATACAACTTCATTGCTGCAACCTATGGACCAAGGTGTAATTGCAGTGTTTAAATCCTATTACCTAAGAAGAACTTTTGCTAAGGCTATAAATGCCTTAGACAGCAATACAGTACCTGGGCAAAGTGAAAATAAATTAAAAGCATTTTGGAAAGGCTTCACAATTTTGGATGGTATAAAAACTATTAGAGATGCATGGCAGGAAGTTAAAGAAACAACATTGAAAGGTGTTTGGAAGAAGCTAATTGCCACACTTGTAGATGATTGTGAAGGCTTTGAGAATCCAGTGGAGGAAGTCACTACCAATGTTATGGAAATGGCAAGGGAATTAGAATTGGAAGTCGAGCCTGAGGATGTGGCAGAATTGCTTGTCTCTCATGATGAGACCCTAACAGATGAAGATCTTCTTCTGATTGAAGAGCAAAGAAGGATGTTTCGCGAAGAGAAGTCCCATCCTGATTATAGTCCTGCTGTGCCTAGAGAAATGTCAACCAAGGAACTGGAAGAAGCTATCAACTGTATAGAAACAGGGATGGCAGCTTTTGAGAGGATTGATCCAAATTTCGAAAGAAGTTCTATAATGAATGCAGGCCTTCTAAATGATATTGCATGCTATAAAGAAATTCTAAGGGAAAGGAGACGGGAATTCACCACGCAAAGTTCATTGCTTTCCTACTTTAAGAAAGTACCATCGCAACCTTCAACAGCAACAGGTACAGCTAGCCTTGAACAACCTTCAACTTCAACGTCAACAGCAGTAGCAACAGCTTCATTCAAGTCTCCACCATCAAAGCGAATAAGATTCGATGATGAGTCAGATGATGGAGACTTGGATGACTTGGACTCAGATGATGAAAATGTGCCACGCAACAGAAAGCCAGCCGGCCTCACAGCCCTAAAGGATGTAGCAAGTGCTTCTTTTTACCCAGCCTTTCAGTAATTGTTTTGGGAGAACTTTGTACTTGGGCTTCTATGCTGAAGCAGACTGAAGGAGGAACTGCTGCTCTTCCCAGCCAGTTCTGACCCTTACAAATCACCTGGTTATGTGTGGTATCATCAGTCTAGCCATCTCTCTCCTGCCTGTGCTCCCCATTTTTCTGACTTTCCATTGTGTTAATGCCCAATCTCAACACCCTGAAGGATGACAGGGCAGACTACCCCAAGCACTTCTCTGCCCAGAGGCTGATCACCTTTGCGTGCGCAGGAATGACACCTGCATCAGCTCCAACCCAGTCCTCAGTGCCGTGCCAGGAGACCCAGCAAAGATACAGTAGAAGCACCGCAGCCAAGGTAAGCAATGTGTGTTTACCGAGTGAGTGAGTGCGCAAGCGAGCAAGTGGGGTGGGTGGGAGGGGGGACAAGCATGGGAGGCAGTAAAGAAAAGCAAGCGAGCGAACGAATGGGCAGGAGGGAGGGTGATTGGTGAGGGGACAAGTGAGGGAGGCGGCGGAGGGCTAGCGAGCGCTTCATCGATCAGGCGGCAAACAGGCAAGCGAGGGAGGCAGCAGAGAAAAGTGGAACATTGATCAGCTGTTGTGGGGGGAGCTCCCCACACTACAGCTGATCGATGTTCTGCTTAACGACAATTTTCGCTTGTGGGGGTCTGGTACCTAACCTGCCATATAAGCGGGGCCCTACTGTATAATGTCTGTTAAATGTCTGCATGTGTGTTGTTTGTTCATCTATTCTTTACCAAAGAAGAGCAGATCCCAAAGGACCCTCTGAGAAGAGAGGAACAGTTTCCCATTCCTCTCACGGATAGGTCACCATTAGCAACTGATACAGAAGTCAAGTCACAAAACCCTGAAAGCACTTCTTATATTGCAGAAGCATCTGTGCATATATCAGTCTTGTCAAAACTCCAATCCATGTGCTCTCCAAATCTGATAATAAAGAGGAGGTCAATCCGGGTCCTGTACTGGCCAATAGGAGCACGCTCCAAGCAAACAAACAAAGCAAAATGAACCCACTTGAGGTAGTGCTAGGTAGCTGGTGCTGTCCTGACTACAACCGGACAGACTGACTGCAGACTCTTCAGTCTTGTCAAAGGGCTCTGGTAAGTGCTTTCCGGATTCCAAGGCAAAAACCTCAGAGGTTACCCGACTGGAGTCAAATGATGTCAGGCTTATGAATGGGTTACCCTTTACCCTCAGGACAATCTAGATTCTAAATTGGCTCCATGGGGAGCATTTCTGTAAAATACTGAGGTTCCTAAAATTTGGGGAAGTGAAGGGGTGTGAGAGCAGAGAGAAACAGGGCTCAAGAATGAAGCCATGAGGCTTCGTAGCACAAGTATTTGCAAGTACGATGAAACATGGTTTTAAATTGGCTAACTGAAGCTGCTTTTCCTTGTTAGTAATGTCCAGGGCTTGGTGAGCGGCTGATTGACCACAAGTGATAGTCACAAGGGCATGAAACACTAGCTTCTTAATGGAAATGTGCCATTTAAAGAGCGTTGCGGATGTTATGAAAATGTGCTGGGGTTTTTTTAAGTCTTGAAACGGTGGAACTCCAGCAAAAGGTCTCACTACGGCTACCCTCACAATAGAGAAACTTGCATGACAGTCATCATAACTGCAGTTATGAATGCAGCAGCTCTGATTATGAAAATAACTCAGTGTAAAATAGGGGGGAAGTTCATAAGAATAAATTCTTGCCAATTGGTAACCATGGCTCCAAAATCCATGCCGATTACAGCTGCGGCCCACAGCAAGAAATAGGTGCCGGTCCAAAAGGATGGCGAAATATCGAACTCAGTTGGAATCCGGTGCCAGGTCCAATTTAGCGGATATTCTCCCCCATCCCTAGCTGATATACACAAAGAATTCAAAAAGGTTGGTTAAACAGGACTTCCCTTTGAAAAAGCCATGCTAAATCTTGCTCAGTGATGTTTAGTCTTCAGATTTGAGCTCATGTTAATCTTGATGCATTGAGACTAGGAATGGGGAAAGAATTAGTTTGTTCTGCATTTAGGATGAAATCTCCTTGATCACAACTCCTAGACTACTATGCAAATTGGTATGTGGGTCAGTCTGCATTTTCTCAAAATGTGCAGAAAACACAAAAACCTGCAGTATGAAGTGCACCATGGATTTGTCAGGATTTTACTTCCTTTAAAACCATGTTCTAGCTCAGGATTGAGGAATTTTGGCCATCCAGATGTTGTTGAAGTTCAACTTCCATCAGCCCTAGCAAGCATGGCCAATGGCTAGGGATGTCATTCAGCAACTTCTGGAGGGCCTAAAGTTCTCCATTCCTATTCTAGCCACTTGGAGCAGCTATAAAGTGCAGCAACTGCCATGCACATTGGAAATGAGGATGGAAAAGGCCCTGGGAGGATATAATGATATGTTGTCCCTCTGCTGAACATAGCCATCTTTTTTAATGTTCAAACACCATGTAGCAATGGAGGCAGCCATCTTTTTTTCCAAACAGAGAGATTCACTATGTACTCTGGTTACAGTAATTTGGTTTTCACTCAAGATGAGTACCAGACATAGTCTAGTCATCTGCTTCTGTTTTATTCTTCTGAGATCCCAGTGAACCAAGGATACCAGCTGGTTGATTAGTCTCTTGGCTTCTTCATGATAGGCAAAAAAAAAAAAAGTATAGGGGAAGTACACATAGATCCATAATACAGGTTAGGCAATCTGAGACAAAGACCCGAAGAGTCATGTTTCTGTAGACAGAAACCAACAAATATGGGTAAACAAACACCAGAAAATATGTCAAACTAAATGGATTATAAAGAGATAATACTGAACTTGCCTCTGCTTTCCGACGATTCTTCAACTTAATTCCTTCTAGGTGCTGCTTCAATCTAGGGGGTTTGTAAATATTCTCAGGAACCTGAACACACAGAAACAATAATTTAGTTAGAAAGTATAAGAGAACAAGAAGGTCTGGAAGGACCACAAGAGCATATATTTCAACAGCTTACTCAAGAACAAAAGAAAATCCCTGCTGATTCAGGCCAAAGGAGTATCATGTTTTTCATATTGCCTAAACCAGGGAATTTTTAAAGGAATAGTAACTGGGTGTCCATTTTTTTTAATTAAAATGACTTGCATGTGAAAGCACCTCTATCATGTACAAGCTGACATTTGGATTGAGGCAAAAGTGGTTCAAAGTAAAGAAACAAATAGGGAGTGGATAAGCCTTGCAAATGCATTTACAGAAGTTACTAGACTACCAAAATTCTTACTAGCCTGCCCACCCCACAGTAAATACATCGATTAAAAGCAAATGAAAATGAAAAACTGCTGCTTATGATCCTGTTGAGCCCCAGCTCCCCCAGGAGGAGCAGAGAGGGGAGTTGGCCGAGCCCCAGCTTCTCTGGATAGATCAGGGAGAGGAGCCAGAAGTGGATGAGGCTTTCGAGGGCATTGAGGGAGGGGGTGAAGTCGACAGCCTGCCAGTGCCCATGGGCAGTCCTCCCGCCAACGCAGAGCTTGCTCCACATACAAGTGCCCCAACAGAGCCATTGGGGGAAGACCTCTCACATGCGCCAAATCCACTCCCCCCAGGACTCCCCGCCTGGCACTTCAAATGCTTCCCTGCCAGTGGGTTTCCCACGCCCTGAAGTAGACCCAGCACCTAGCAAGCCTGTACTGTCAGATGAGCAGGCGGAGGCTCGCCCCCCCTCACCCCATGCAAGATGGCGCGAGAAGCGGGTCGGTTAGAAGGTGGAGCTTTGAAGGAGTCAGAGATTTAGGGCAAAGACCTTTTCTACTTAAGGCAGCGCCCCCCTGACTGGGGTGCTGAGTCAACTTACTCCACATGCTGCAAAGAATGTCTTCGTAGCTTAGTCAGGTTCAGTAGTGAGCATAGATAGGTCTATGAAGTGCACTGCTCTTGATGTAACCGTTACTCTAATAAAGCAAGAATTAATTCCAGTCTCGTCTCTCAGACTCTGGGCAGGACAGATCCACACCTAAGCTGTAGCAGAATTCTTACCAAACAAAAGACACAGAGAACCAGGCATCACAGTGAACAAGGAGGGATTTGTTTAAGAAGTTCTTCAGAAAGACTGGTGATTTGCAAGAACCCTAAGAATTATTGTGTAATGTGTCCTACTGTTTCTATTACACTAAAAATTCATACCTCTAGTCAGTATTTGAGTGCTTTCCAATCTGAATTTGTGTTCTTGGTTCAGTGATTACATTTTGTTCGTTTGTGTCCACTGAGTGCCCAAACGCTGAGACTGGGTGTTCAATTGGACACATAACTATTACTCCCTTGGTCTAACCAGATGCTTCTGGGAAGCCTATAACCAGGACATGAGCATAGTATCACTTACCCATTAAGAACATAAGAACTTAAGAAGAGCCTGCTGAATCAGGCCAGTGGCCCATCTAGTCCAGCATCCTGTTCCCACAGTGGCCAACCAGGTGTCTGGGGGAAGCCCGCAAGCAGGACCCGAGTGCAAGAACACTCTCCCCTCCTGAGGCTTCCGGCAACTGGTTTTCAGAAGCATGCTGCCTCTGACTAGGGTGGCACAGCACAGCCATCATGGCTAGTAGCCATTGATAGCCCTGTCCTCCATGAACTTGTCTAATTTTCTTTTAAAGCCGTCCAAGCTGGTGGCCATTACTGCGTCTTGTGGGAGCAAATTCCATAGTTGAACTATGCGCTGAGTAAAGAAGTACTTCCTTTTGTCTGTCCTGAATCTTCCAACATTCAGCTTCTTTGAATGTCCACGAGTTCTAGCATTATGAGAGAGGGAGAAGAACTTTTCTCTATCCACTTTCTCAATGCCATGCATAATTTTATACACTTCTATCATGTCTCCTCTGACCCGCCTTTTCTCTAAACTAAAAAGCCCCAAATGCTGCAACCTTTCCTCGTAAGGGAGTCGCTCCATCCCCTTGATCATTCTGGTTGCCCTTTTCTGAACCTTTTCCAACTCTATAATATCCTTTTTGAGATGAGGCGACCAGAACTGTACACAGTATTCCAAATGTGGCAGCACCATAGATTTATACAACAGCATTATGGTATCGGCTGTTTTATCTTCAATTCCTTTCCTAATTATCCCTAGCATGGAATTTGCCTTTTTCACAGCTGCCGCATACTGGGTCGACATTTTCATCGTGCTGTCCACTACAACCCCGAGGTCTCTCTCCTGGTCGGTCACCACCAGTTCAGACCACATGAACGTATATGTGAAATTAAGATTTTTTGCTCCAATATGCATAATTTTACACTTGTTTATATTGAATTGCATTTGCCATTTTTCCGCCCATTCACTCAGGTTGGAGAGGTCTCTTTGGAGCTCTTTGCAATCCCTTTTTGTTTTAACAACCCTGAACAATTTAGTGTTGTCAGCAAACTTGGCCACTTCACTGAACACTCCTAACTCTAGGTCATTAATGAATAAGTTGAGAAGTACAGGTCCCAATACTGATCCTTGAGGGACTCCACTTTCTACAGCCCTCCATTGGGAGAACTCTCCATTTATTCCTACTCTCTGCTTTCTGCTTCTTAACCAATTCCTCCTTATCCACAAGAGGACCTCTCCTTTTATTCCATGACTGCTAAGCTTCCTCAGAAGTCTTTGGTGAGGTACCTTGTCAAACGCTTTTTGAAAGTCTAAGTACACTGTGTCCACTGGATCACCTCTATCTATATGCTTGCTGACACTCTCAAAGAATTCTAATAGGTTACTGAGACAGGACTTTCCCTTGCAGAAGCCATGATGGTTCTGCTTCAGCAAGACTTGTTCTTCTATGTGCTTAGTTAATCTAGCTTTAATAATACTTTCTACCAGTTTTCCAGGGACAGAAGTTAAGCTAACTCACCTGTAATTTCCGGGATCCCCCCTGGATCCCTTTTTGAAGATTGGCATTACATTTGCCACTTTCCAGTCCTCAGGCACGGAGGAGGACCCGAAGGACAAGTTACATATTTTAGTTAGCAGATCAGCAATTTCACATTTGAGTTCTTTGAGAACTCTCGGGTGGATGCCATCCGGGCCCGGTGATTTGTCAGTTTTTATATTGTCCATTAAGCCTAGAACTTCCTCTCTCGTTACCACTATTTGTCTCAGTTCCTCAGAATCCCTTCCTGCAAATGTTAGTTCAGGTTCAGGGATCTGCCCTATATCTTCCACTGTGAAGACAGATGCAAAGAATTCATTTAGCTTCTCTGCAATCTCCTTATCGTTCTTTAGTACACCTTTGACTCCCTTCTCATCCAAGGGTCCAATCGCCTCCCTAGATGGTCTCCTGCTTTGAATGTATTTATAGAATTTTTTCTTGTTGGTTTTTATGTTCTTAGCAATGTGCTCCTCAAATTCTTTTTTAGCATCTCTTATTTTAGCATCCCTTATCCCTATCCCTTTTTTTTTAGTATCCCTTATTAAGAAAGGCCAGGGAAGGAACTGGCAATCCCACTCCATATATACGGTCTGCCTAGTAAACGTTGCAAGACGTCACCCTAAGAGTCAGAAACGACTCACACTACAAGTGCGGGGACACCTTTACCTTTATTGTCTTCTTGCATTTCTTTTGCCAGAGTTTGTGTTCCTTTTTATTTTCCTCATTCGGACAAGACTTCCATTTTCTGATGGAAGACTTTTTGCCTCTAAGAGCTTCCTTGACTTTGCTCGTTAACCATGCTGGCATCTTCTTGGCCCTGGTGGTACCTTTTCTGATCTGCGGTATGCACTCCAGTTGAGCTTCTAATATAGTGTTTTTAAACAACTTCCAAGCATCTCTGAGTGATGTGACCCTCTGGACTTTGTTTTTCAGCTTTCTTTTTACCAATCCCCTCATTTTTGTAAAGTTTCCTCTTTTGAAGTCAAATGTGACTGTGTTGGATTTTCTTGGCAATTGGCTATTTACATGTATGTTTAATTTAATAGCACTATGGTCACTGCTCCCAATTGGTTCGACAACACTTGCATCTCACACCAGGTCCTGGTCCCCACTGAGGATTAAGTCCAGGGATGTCGAGCCTCCGTTCTTTCTCCACGAGCAGGGAGGGGGAAGGCATGAATTGCAGGCGCCTCCACAGCCAGAAGGAGCGGAAGGTCCAGCTGTTGTGTCTTTTCCAGCCTTGGGGGAAGGGAGTGTGTTAGATGTTCCGACAATTCCCACGGAGGAACCCTCCCCCTTTTAGGATAGTGCTCAGCCACCAAATGCCCTCTCGGAGCCGTTAGGGGAGGATTCCGAAAGAGCAGTAACTCCTCCTTTGCCAAGCGGTGAAAGAGTCGTAACTCCCCCTTTGTCCACCCGTAACTTAGAGATGTCTGAGGCTTCCCCGCCTTCTACTTCCCTGTCTGTTGATAAGGACCCTGTTTTGTCACACGAGCCCTTGGAAGTTCGCCCCCCTTCACCCCGCTCTCGATGGTGGGAAAAGCGCACTGGTCAGAGGGCGGGGGTACGAAGGAGAGATTGCGCTCCAAAACTTCCCCTATATAAGCTTGCTGAGTTGGGAGGGGGGTGTTGCGTTAACTCTCCTTTATGTTGCAGAGCAGGTCTAAAGTGTTGTTAGGGAATTACAGTGAGTTATTGTAGGAATCCTATGAAGCGCACTGCTTTTGATGTTTCCATTACTCTAATAAAACAAGATTTACTTGCACCAACGTCTCAGCCTCTTGGGTTCGACTCTGGACGGGACAAGGGTTGCCGTGCCTCTGGTTGGTTCCATGACCAACTGGTCTAGGGAATAGTCATTTAGAATATCTAGAAATTTTGCTTCTTTGTTGTGACTGGAACACATATGAAGCCAGTCTATGTCTAGGTAGTTGAAGTCATTGTTTGCTAGCAACTAGTATTCACTGGCATACTTATTTTGAATCTAAAGTTTCCATATAGTCATCTTTGAGACTGGTAGCTCTTTGAATTAATCATCCATAAATTTATTTAATCTTTTAAAACTATGGCCATCAGCACATCTTGGGGCAGCAAATCCCATAAATTTATTGTACATTGTATAAGGAAGTACTTTTTTTCTGAATCCACTGCCATCCCCAATTATAGTATTATGACAGAGGGATAAAAGGTTCGTCTGTATACCTTCTTCATACCATGCATAATATTATAAGCCTCTATCATGTTTCTCATTTTTCAAAACTAAAAAATCTCAAATGTGGTAGCCTTTCTTTGTAGCAAAGGTGCTTTAGCTACCTAATCATTTTGTTCTTTTATAGAACTTTTCCAGCTACATAGTAGCCTTCCTGAAATGAGGCAGCCAGTATTTTATAGATTTGTACAAGAGCATTACAACAGCACTAGATTATTTTCATTCCTTGTCCTAATAATCCCTAGCAATGAATCCATATTTTTCACATTGGATTAACATTGTAATTTGCAGTGTCCACCTTAACCCTAAGAACTCTTTCCTGGTTGGCTTCCACCTATTCAGGCCCTACACACATGTGAATCCTTTAAATTTATTTACATTGAACCATGTTTGCCATTTTATTGTTGTCTCTAAAGTCAGGCAGGAATGGCAAAATCTCTTTGACAGCCTCCATGCCCCTTTGGTGAGTTGTCCATCCCAGCTGCAGAATATCATCTGACTTCCACAAAAGAAAAGTAATGATGGCAGTGGGCAGGAATAGGCTGATGTTGATTATTATATTGATGATGCTCACTGGTCAAGAACCCTGAAGTTAAAAGGAAGGTGGCAAAAGGAAGCCAAGAAACAGGGAAAGGTTTACTATAGACTGGTAGACCATAACTGGATGAGCTAGTTTTCAACCTTTATTGTTTATATGGGGTTGATCCTCTAAGTTTGAAGTTAACCAACTTATTTTGCTTCCTTCCTCCCCTGCCCTCCCCCCTTGGTCAGTTTTTCAATGTGCTGGTGACGAAATACTTGTTGTCTGCCTGAAGCAACAGACTAACCAAACTCACAGTTCTTTACTAAAGTCAGCTTTAAAAAAAAAAAAGATACAAGGGGAGACAGATGAGTCTAACAATGAATATTAATGGCAATCATCATTTCAATGACACAGAAGTCAAAGAAAATGCACAGTTCAGAAGTATGGAGCAAAGATGTATTTTTTTAAAAAAAAAATCTAGTATCCAGAAAAGCCGCAGAAGCTCGTAGCAAACAAGACCAATCCACAAGCACAGTGAACATGTAAACTGAAGAGTGGTCTGATGTCCAATTAGACTTTAGCAAATTTCTCCCCATCCCTAGTTGTTACTGGAGCCTCAGAACATCCCTTTTGGGTGCAATTAGGAAACTGGTTATAAGAAAAACGTAACACGGGAATGTTAGCTTAATTTATCATTGGTGATCAATAATCTGATTGGCTAAGAGGGGCAAATCCAATAACTGAATAACTTACAATGCCTTTTCCTTATAGGAATGTGAAGGCAGGCTTTGATAGAATTGGTCAGGAAGTGATTGACTTAACAAAAGTCAAGGATGGCTGGCATCTTCAGTATTTGGCACAGTGAAAAAACAAACACTGGCTCAATGACATTGACACGGATGAGATGCCAAATTGCTTTGAAGATTCTGTTTTATTCTGTTTGACTGCATTTCTGTATACAGGGATTGTCAAGAAAAAGATATCTTTGTAAAGATTACTGTTTGGAATTCGGCGTTGTCCCTGGAGAAATTGATGAAGATATCAGAGATAAAGTTATCAATGCTTCGATGGAATTTCTGGACTGGAATGATTTGATGGAACTTGAAAAAGAGAAAATTTATAGAATTAATTCCAGATATGTGACAATGGAAAAACTCTCAAGAGATGTGCTAGTGCATTTCGTAAAAAAGAGGAACAGAGATATGACTTTACAACAATATTTCAGCAACACATTCAGAATTGACGGCAAGGAAATATTTGTGATGAAGGAAATTCCCATCAGACTCTTACTATATGACTATGACTATGACAGCAAGATTATTATGGGTGCAAGGATGGAAGTTGGAAGATGGAATTAACACTGATAATGGAAAAATGGCTATTGAAATTACTGGACCTAGCAGACTTGATGAGATGGATTAATTGACATGATTATTTGGAGAAAAATCGATGGATATATTTCTCAAGGAGTGGAAACCTCTCTTTGACTTTTTGCGGAAAGAATAAAGTGATGTTAATGAGATTTGATGATTAATTAAGATAACTACTGGAGGAAAGTGATTTTGTAATATATTAAGAGACAGGTTTGTTATATATCATAGACCTATAACTGATCTGCGACAAATCGGAAGTCAACATTTTATTTTATTGTTTAATCTGTTTCTTTTTTATTTTGTTTTGTTTTGTGTTTGAAAATTTGAATAAAATTAATGATAAAAAAAAATCTCTTTGGTTCAGTAAAATGTTGTTTTCCCCTCAGACTTCTGGGTAGGGAGTTGGCCTATGTGAAAATGTACAGTAGGGCCCCACTCATATGGCAGGTTACATTCCAGACCCCCGCCTAAAAGTGAAACCTGCTGGAAAGCAGAACTCCGTCAATAAAATGGTGCCCGATGCCCAAAAAATGCTATAAAAGCGGAACAAGCGTCGTATGAGAGGGGTCTTACTCTAATTGAAAACCACCATATTAGCAGAACGCTTAAAAGTGGGGCCCTACAGTACTCATTCCTACACCTGTGTCATCTGGTACAAGCTGTACTTCAAGGCCACTATGGTGGTCCTGCTGATGAGAATGGATGCCTCTCTGGTGAGATGTGATGTATGTTCCAGTTCTGGAAAGTTACAGCCAGTTAGCCCTCTGATTGGCTGGGAGGACTGGTTCACTGTTAGTAGGCCTTTTTCTATCAAAATAGTTTTGCCCCTTTGTTCAATGCCTCACATCCTGGTTCCTGACACCCATAGACATCCTTCTGCTACTTGCTGGTTTCTGTGAGGTCAATTGCTTTACTGGCTTGTATTAACGTTAGGCAAGTTAACTTTTGTTATTTTTACTCGTTTTATAATTCCCAAAATGTAATTTGGTACTCTTAATAGCCTCTTAAAATTATATTTCTTACTCATGTATAGGTTCTTCTTTTATGTTGCTATTTTTAAATACTTAATAAATATTTTCTATTTTAGTGTGGTTTCTTGGAACTGATTTATGGTACTAAAGCAGTTCTTTAGCATCTTTGTCAAACTGCTACTGAGGAACCTTTTTGGGATTTGGGACTCAAGGGACAGAGAGGCAATTTCCTTAGACTTTTTTGTTCTGGCAGGAGGAGCTTGAGGGTTCCTTGGTTAAGAGTCTCTATGGAAACAGCTTGGAAAATAGTCACAAGGCAAGGATAACTTTGGCTGGCTTTTCCCTGCTGCTGTCCTCTACAATTTATCACCCCACCTGCAGAAACACAATGGCTTGCCTGGGAGGAAGTTCTAGATCTATAGGATTGAGGGAAGGGATTTGAGACAGTGAAAACTTACCCGGCAGATGTTTCTTTCTCTGTACCACCCCAATATGATTAGATGCAGAAGCTATAAAAGTGGTTCCTGCTCTCCTATGCCCCTTTTGTGTCTGAATAGACAAGGGGGATTGCCATTCCCTTTTAAAAGTATCTCTATGGGGAAGGGGAAAAGCACCTCCTGCAGGTGTATGTAGGGTAGTTGTAGCCACCCTGGAATGTCTGGAAGAGGGTGAAGTTTCATATCCCCATGGGGCAAGTGGTCTTGTCCCTGGGGTCCCACTACTTCCTGTGGTTGATAGTCATGGGATTGTGTACTTTTACTAGATAATGGGCAAAACTGGTTTTTATCCATCTTAAGAAGTCCCTATAGGAAAGAATTTAAACATTTCCTCCTGAAGATGAATGGACAGTGGAGGAATCTTGGGTCTGCTTGTTATCTGGCTCAGGAAACAGTGCCTCTTGTGTAACTCTTCCACCATGGGCCTATTTTCACACCCTCTAATCGGTGGCAAGTAATCTACCCTTTGGCAGTTTGTCTGGCTTGCCAGTGGCAAAGGTATGGAGAGGAGAGAGATTTAGATTAGAAGTGTAACCATGTTGTCTCTGTGGCTTACACGGAATTGGAAAGAAACCTATATAGTGGCAGTCTAAACATACTTCTGAAGCCACCCACCAGTGGAGACATCCCACCAGTGTCAGACATAGGAAAAGCTCTTTGTTGGGACAACTTCCCATCCCCCATAAGGTAGAGAGTTGGCTTGGCAAGGACCTTGGGAAGGGGATAATTAACCGAAGGGATCATAGAATCATAGAGTAGGAAGGGGTCTATAAGGCCATCGAGTCCAACACCCTGCTCAACGCAGGAATCCAAATCAAAGCATTCCTGACAGATGGCTGTCCAGCTGCCTCTTGAATACCACCAGTGTTGGAGAGCCCACCATTCCTCCAGGTAACTGGTTCCATTGTTGTACCATCTAACTGTTAGGAAGTTTTTCCTGATGTTCAGTTGAAATCTGGCTTCCTGTAACTTGAGCCCATTATTCCATGTCCTGCACTCTGGGACGACTGAGAAGAGATCCTAGCCCTCTGTGTGGCAACCTTTCAAGAATCCAAAGAGTGCTATCACATCTTCCCTCAGTTTTATCTTCTCAAGGCTGAACATGCCCTCTTCTTTCAATCTCTCCTCATAAGACTTTGTTTCCAGCTCCCTCATCATCCTTGTTGCCCTCCTCTGAACCTGTTCATTTGTCTGCATCGTTCCAGGGAGGTTACCCAATCAAAAAATTAGATAAGATTAGTGACAGGATTTGTTCTTAATAAATCCATGTTGGCTTCTAGTAATCACTGCATTGTTTTCAAGGTGTTTAGAGATTGACCGCTTTATAATCTGCTCCATAATTTTCCCAGGGATTGATGTCAGTCTGACTAGTCTGGAGTTCCCAGGTCCCCCCTTTTTGCCCTTTTTCAAGATAGGGACAACACTAGCCCTCCTCCAGTCATCACTTCACCCATCCTCCATGATTTCGCAAAAATAATAGATAGCGGTTCCAAGAGTTCTTCAACCACTCAAGGGTACAGTTCATCGGGCCCTGCAGATCTGAACTCATTCAAAGTGATTAGGTATTCCTTGACTGATGATTTGTTTTTTAATTGTACAGTGTATTTTAATCTGTTGTTGTAAGTCACCTAGAGTGTCCGTTAACTCGGACAGATAGGCGACTAACAAATAAAATTTATTATTATTATTATTATTATTATTATTATTTGTCTATCAATCTCAACCTGCAATCCTGCCCCTTCAACTTCATGTTTCCCAGGAGGGTCATAGACCCTCTTTTGGGAGAAGACTGAGCCAAAGTAGGATTTGAGCACTTCTCCCTCTTCTTTGTCATCGGTTAGTGTGGTGTAGTGGTTAAGGTGCTGGACTACGACCTGGGAGACCAGGGTTCAAATCCCCATGCAGCCATGAAGCTCACTGGGTGACCTTGGGCCAGTCACTGCCTCTCAGCCTCAGAGGAAGGCAATGGTAAACCACTTCTGAATACCGCTCACCATGAAAACTCAATTCATAGGGTCGCCATAAGTCAGGATCAACCTGAAGGGTTAGGGTTAGGGTTAAGAGGAAGAAAAACGGAAGACATTGGAAAAAGCCGATGTGGCTACACGGAAGACTGGTGGAGGAGGTAAAAGTAAAAAAGAGCATGTATAAAGAATGGAAGGAAGGATGCATCACCAAGGAAGAGTACCGACGAGTGGCTCGGGCTTGCAGGAATAGCGTAAGGAAAGCTAAAACCCAGAATGAGCTGAGGCTGGTGAGGGAAGTGAGGAACAACAAAAAGGGGTTTTTCAGATATGTTCGAAGCAAGAGAAAGACCAAGCAAACGGTGGGACTGCTGCTTAATGAGAATGGCAAAATGTTGACAGATAACAAGGAAAAGGCAGAACTGCTCAACGCCTATTTTGCCTCCGTTTTCTCCCAAAAAGGGAACAGTGTGCAACCTTGCATCGGTAGCAATCTCAGTAAGGGGTCGGGATTGCAGTTCGAGATTGATAAGGAGATAGTCAGGAAATACCTAGTTAACCTAAATGAGTTCAAATCTCCAGGGCCTGATGAACTGCATCCCAGAGCATTGAAGGAATTTGTGGATGTACTGTCGGAACCTCTTGCCATCATCTTTGAGAAATCCTGGAGAACGGGAGAGGTGCCGGAGGATTGGAGATGGGCAAACGTCGTCCCGCTCTTTAAAAAGGGTAAAAAAGAAGATCCGGGGAATTACAGGCCGGTCAGTCTGACTTCAATACCGGGAAAGATATTAGAACGGATAATAAAAGAGTCCATTGGCAACTATCTAGATGACAATGCTGTGATTAGAAGGAGCCAGCATGGGTTTGTCAAGAAAAAATCCTGTCAAACTAATCTCATCTCTATTTTTGATCAGGTCACTAGCTTAGTAGATGGTGGAAATGCTGTAGATGTCATCTATCTAGATTTCAGCAAAGCATTTGACAAAGTCCCCCACGACCTTTTGATTAGCAAACTGGTCAAATGAGGACTACATGGAAATACTGTCCGGTGGATTCACAACTGATTGGAAAACCGTACTCAAAGAGTGGTCGTCAGTGGCTCTGCTTCGGACTGGAAGGAGGTTTCGAGTGGAGTCCCACAGGGTTCTATCCTGGGGCCGATACTCTTCAACATTTTTATCAACGACTTAGATCACAGGGTGGAGGGAAGCCTTATGAAGTTTGCGGATGATACGAAACTGGGAGGGATAGCTAACACAATGGAAGACAGGAATAAAATCCAAAGGGACCTGGATAGACTAGGAAATTGGGCTGAAATTAATAAAATGACATTCAATAAAGACAAATGCAAGATTCTGCATTTAGGCCACAAAAACAAAATGCACAGGTACAGGATGGGAAATACCCAGCTTAGCAGTAGTGCGTGTGAGAAAGACCTTGGAATTGTAGTGGATCGCAAGTTGAACATGACCCAGCAGTGTGATGCTGCGGCAAAAAAGGCAAATGCGGTTTTGGGCTGCGTAAACAGAGCTATAGTTTCCAGGTCGAGGGAAGTAATAGTCCCACTATATTCTGCATTAGTCAGGCCTCATCTGGAATACTGCGTTCAGTTCTGGGTGCCTCATTTTAAGAAAGATATAGACAAGTTAGAGCGGGTTCAGAAGAGGGCGACGAGGATGATAGCCGGTATGGAGAACAAGTCTTATGAGGAAAGGTTGAAGGAACTTGGCATGTTCAGTCTGGTGAAGAGAAGGCTGAGGGGTGACATGATTGCTCTCTTTAAGTACCTGAAGGGCTGTCACATAGAGGAGGGTACAGATTTGTTCTCTGCTGCCCCAGAGGGTAGGACTAGGTCTAATGGTTTTAAGTTGCAGGAGTGTAGATTCAGATTGGACATTAGGAGGAACTTCTTGACAGTAAGGGCAGTTTGACTGCCTAGGGAGGTGGTGGGATCCCCTTCGCTGGATGTCTTCAAGCAGAGGCTGGACAGCTATCTGCGGGAGATGCTCTAGCTGTGGATTTCCTGCTGTGAGCAGGGGGTTGGACTCGATGGCCTACAGGGCCCCTTCCAACTCTCTGATTCTATGATTCTATGAAGGCAGTACATTTGCATATATTAATATATATATTCTACTACCCTCTCTCTGTGTGTGTGCTTATTTTTAATGTTGTTTTAGACCACTTAGATGTGCAGCAGTAAGCATTTTTTAAAAAAAAGTAACTAAAACATAATTGTAGTTATTACTTTTGATTAAAGGTAAAGTAATCAGTTACTTTCAGAGCAATTGTACTTGTAATGGTAATTACTACTTTTTGGGGTTGTGTAACTATAACTGTATTACTTTTTAAAAGTAATCTTCCAAGCTGTGCTGTGGATGTACCTGAAGAAAGTTTTTTTGTTGCTTTTGGCATCTCTCACTAACCTCAACTCATTCTCAGCTTTAGCTTTCCTGATGCCATCCCTGCAGTTCCATCCTACCTGTCGGTACTCTTCCTTTGTGGTCTGGCCTTACTTCCACCTCCTGAATGTATCCTTTTTTGTCATCTCTAAGCTTTCTGTGAAGCCACATTGGCTTCATCTGCTGTCTTTCTCCTTTTTTCCTTGATGGATTGTTTGCCATTCTGTCTTCAGAATTTCTTCTTTTAGAAACTCCCACCCATCTTGGACTCCTTTTCTCATTAGATGAGATGTCAACATCCATGCCTAGGCCACCTTATCTGGGGCGGCTCAGGATTTCATGGTCTCCATGACAACCATGGGACTGTCCCAATATGCCATTGGCCCAACACATGTAGCAGGGCATACTCTAGATTTGGTTTTTGCATCTGGACATGGAGTTGGTGATCTGAATGTGGGGGGGCCTTGCATCAGTCCCTCTGTCATGGACAGATCACTGCTTGCTGAAGTTTAGACTTACAGCGGCTTTTCCTGTCTGCAAGGGTGGGGGACCTATGAAGTTGGTCCACCCCCAGAGACTAATGGATCGGGATGGTTTCCAAAGGGCTCTGGGGAGTTTTCCGGCTGATAGGGCTGGCGCTCCTGTCGAAACCCTGGCTGAACTGTGGAATAAAGAAATGACCCAGGCAGTTGACATAATTTCTCCTGAGTGCCCTCTCCTGTGTAGAGCTCATACGGCTCCATGGTATACCCCAGAGCTGAGAGCGATGAAACAATATAGATGGCTTGACTGCAGATGGAGACGAACTACTGGTGGATGCAATTATACACTGGTAAGTACCTATGGTAAGCTGTATTTAGGGGCAGTGAGGACAGCAAAAAACAATATTTTGCTGCCACTATCAAATCATCACTCTGCTGTGAAGCAGAGCTCTTCAGAATTGTCCGGCGGCTATTACACTCTGGCCCCAGGGACATGGTAGAACCATCTGAGGCCTGCTGTAATGAATTTGCTAGGCACTTCCAGGACAAAATATTTAGCATCCGCCAGGACTTAAGACTCCAGTGTTATAGCAGGTGAATCAAGCGAGGTATCCAGAGCACAGCCTTGTCCCGATTTCTTGGATGAGTTTCAGTTGGTGCAGCTTGAGGACATTGACAAGGTGCTTGGACAGGTTCATGCAACCACTTCTGTGCTGGATCCTTGCCCTTCTTGGCTAATAAAAGCTAGCAGGGATGGAACAGCCGGCTGGGCCAGGGAAGTGATTAATGCCTATCTGCGAGAGGGGGTGGTCCCTGGCTGCCTGAAAGAGGCAGTAGTGAGACCACTCCTGAAGAGACCCTCCTTGGACCCAGAAAATCTTAATAACTATAAGCCGGTAGCAAATATTCCATTCCTGGGCAAGGTCCTTGAACGAATGGTTGTGGGCCAGCTCGACACTCTTGGATGAGACCGATTATCTGGATCCATTTCAGTCAGGTTTCAGGCCTGGTTTTGGCATGGAAACAGCCTTGGTCGCCCTGTATGATGACCTTTGTCGGGAGAGAGACAGGGGGAGTGTGACTCTGTTGATTCTTCTTGATCTCTCAGCGGCTTTTGATACCATCAACCATGGTATCCTTCTGGGAAGACTGGCTGAGTTGGGAGTGGGAGGGACTGTATGGTGGTGGTTCCGCTCCTACTTGGCAGGTCGGCTCCAGAAGGTGGTGCTTGGGGAACATTGCTCGGCACCCTGGATTATCCAGTATGGGGTTCCACAGGGGTCAGTTCTGTCCCCCATACTGTTCAACATCTACATGAAACCGTTGGGTGTGGTCATCCGGAGCTTTGGAGTGCGTTGCCATCAGTATGCTGAGGAGACGCAGCTCTATTTCTCCTTTTCATCTTCTTCAGGTGAGGCTGTCAATGTGCTGAACCAGTGCCTGGCTGCAACAATGGACTGGATGAGGGCTAATAAATTGAGGCTCAATCCAGACAAGACTGAGATGCTGCTAGTGAGTGGTTCTTATGACCAGATGGTGGACATCCAACCTGTTCTGGATGGGGTTGCACTCCCCCTGAAGGAGCAGGTTGGTAGCTTGTTTGTTCACCGCCCTGAGAGCTATTCTGCTAAGGGCGGTATATAAATTGAAATAATAAATAAATAAATAAACCATCTCTGTCACTTGAGGCTCAGATAGCCTTAGTGGCACGGAGTGCCTTCTACCAACTTCAGTTGGTGGCCCAGCTGTGCCCCTATCTGGACAGGGATAACCTGGCTTCAGTTGTCCATGCTCTGGTAACCTCCAAGTTAGATTACTGCAATGCACTCTATGTGGGGCTGCCTTTGAAGATGGTTCAGAAACTGCAGCTTGTGCAAAATGCAGCAGCCAGATTGGTAACAGGGACCAGACGGTTTGAACATATAAAACCAATTCTGGCCCACTTGCATTGGTTGCCTGTATGTTTCCAAGCTCGATTCAAGGTGCTGGTTTTAACCTATAAAGCCTTACATGGCTTGGGACCACAATACCTGATGGAACGCCTCTCCTGATACGAACCCACCCATACACTACGCTCAACATCTAAGGCCCTCCTCCGGGTGCCTACTCCAAGGGAAGCTCGGAGGGTGGCAACAAGGGAGAGGGCTTTCTCAGTGGAGGCCCCCAAATTATGGAATGATTTTGTTGATGAGGTGTGCCTGGCGCCATCACTGTTATCTTTTCGGTGCCAGGTCAAGACTTTTCTCCCAGGCATTTTAGTATGTGTTTTTTAAAATTGATTTAAATTTTTTAAAGTGTGTTTTAAATTGTTTTTAAAAGATGTGTTTTAAGCTTGTATATTTGTTTTTAATGTTTTTCGTTACTGTAAACCATCCAGAGAGCTTCGGCTATGGGGCGGTATGCAAATACAATAAATAAATAAATTAGGGATGCTTGCCACAGAACCCTACTTACCATTGTTCTGAGTTTATTAAAATCGGCTTTCCTAAAGCCCAAGGTACAAGTATAGCTACTCTCAACTTTTGCTTCCTTTAAAATCAAGTATACCATAGTTGATTTCCCCCAGAGTTCCCATAACTGCCACTTCATCCACCAAGTCATCTCTGTTGGTTAGAATCTAGTTGCATCCTTCACTTTCTGTAGGAGAAATTTATTTCCACCACAAGTCAGGAATTTCTTGGAGGGGCCTGGGGCAACTGAAATCCCCTGTTACTACTACATCATGCCTCCTAGAAACATTGGTAATTTGCTTTGCAAAAGTTTCATCCCCGTCTTCTCATTGATTGGTTGGTCGGTAGTAGACTCCAACTACCATGTTCCTTTTATTTCTTGCTCCATTAATTTTAATCCAGATACTCTCAGTGGAGTTACGAAATTCATCCTCCTGTATTTCTGTGCAGGCATATATATTTTTAAAATATACCACACCTCTGCCTCCCTTTCTATTCCTTCTGTTCTTTTTGAAGAAGTGATATCCTTCAATCACAGTATTCCAGTCATGGGAGTCATCCCACCAAGTTTCAGTTATACCTATCAAGTCGTATTTACTCTCTTGCATTTGTTTCCCATACTCTGAGCATTAGTATGCAGACATAGACCATGTGATTTACGGCTTGGCTTTCTGCCTACATTTTTATGAAGACTAAAAACCCTATTCATAGGGTCGCCCATAAGTCGGAATCGACTTGAAGGCAGTCCATTTCATTTTCATTACTGGGCCCCATTAGAGCCATTCCCTCAGTTCCTCTTACTGTGCACAAGCCTTTGTTAGTCGTTACCACAAGTTTACAACGCCCTCCCCTTTAGGATTCATTTAAACTCTCTTGATGAATTTCTCCATGTTGTGGCCAAACACATTCTTGCCAGTCCTTGTGAGGCGCAACCCATCACTTGCCAGCAGTTCATTTTCCAGGAAGCATAGCCCGTGGTCCCAGAATCCAAATTTCTCGCGTTGGCCCCACCTTTGTAGCCAATCATTCACCTAGAGTATTTTTCTTTCCCTTTCTACTTCTAAGTACCAGAATGATGGACGAAAAAACTGTCTGGGCCCCAAAGTCCTTGAGCTTCCTTCCCAGAGCTTCAAAGTCTGACATGATTTCTTTGTAGCTCTGCTTGGCAGTATCATTCATTCCCACATGGATGAAAAGAAAGGGATATCTGTCAGTGGGCTTTATGTGATGACAACCCTTCTGTCACATCTCTAATCCGTCCTCCAGGGAGGCAGCATACCTGGTGAGTTCATGGATCTTCTCGGCATACTTGGGTTTCAATTCCATGAAGCAGGGAGTCTCCCACCACTACTGCTCTTCTTGTCATGGGGCGTGGTTTCATTGCTTCTGCTTGACTGAGATTCAGTCGCTCGCTTGCTGTCACTTGGGGGCTCCTATAATTCTTCCTCTCTAGACTGTCCTCTAGTCTCATCCTCAGGTGCCTGGAAGCTGTTCCCTAGTTTCACTGGTGATGGATGTCTTCTCACTCTTCTGCTCCTGTCACCCTTTTCCATGGAGTTTCCTCCACTTCATTGTTGCTCTCTACGACAGTCTCCTCTTCAATATCCTGTTGTTCTTCCAGCTCCCGTACTTCTCTTTGCTGTTGTTGTTCCAGAGTTCTATCTGAGAACTCTTCATCTTCTCTTATACTGTTCAGTGTGGTCACCTGCCATTCCAGGCCCATAACCTTTTCTTCCAACATCACCACCAGCTTGTACTTGTTGCACATGTACACCATGTTGTTCTCAGGCAAGAAAATAAACACTGCACAAACCTTGCAGGTCAGCACTGTCAAGAACTTATCAAATAGGTTCAGAATGGTTGCTTGTAACATGGCCCTGATGCAAAGCATTGTGGGGATTTCATCTTGTGCAGAGATGGGCCTCTGAGTGACTGGAAAAATCCTAGTTTCGTTTCTGAGCTCCAGTTAATTAGGAGGCATGTGAAGAGGCACCTATTTATCTGTTGAGAGCCTGGTACCAAAGTCAAACTGGCCAGAGAACAGAGGGGAGGATGGGGCCTGTTAGGCGGGAGGATGGGGCCTGTTAGGCGTGAAGACTGGAGAAGCCTTGAGAAGTATTACCTCACAAGAAAGCCCCCTGATTGGCTAAATTAGTATGGTCTGTTACTAGGGACTTTTCCTTAAGTATAGGGGATGAAACCTATAGCCTCTGTTCCCCTGGGTTACATCTAGACAGGTGGTTACCCGATTGGGTTCCACTGCCTTTCACTACCCAAACTATGCCTCTCTAGGGAGAGGTGAGACTTTGCAACAACTACCTCTTCAGTAAGTAGAATAGGTTAGTTAGTTTTGTTATTTTGGTTGGTGTCTGACCTCTCTATTTGTATTTTACCTAATCCCTGTTTTGGGTATGGGTTTTCAGGAACTGTTTTGCTGCTATTAATTGTGCACTTAATATTTTATTCAAATAAAGCTACTTCTTATTTACCCATGTGTGTTCTTTGCAGGAGAGGAAATTTGGCTCTGAATCTTGAACCTTGGCCACTGACCATTGACTACCATGTGTTGGGTTTGCTGGGGCTCCAGGATGAGGAGTACCTGTTTTGCTCTTGTCTTTTGGAATCTGTGGCAGAACTATTTCAGGACTCTGGGTTTCCCCTGCCTCAGAGCGGCTAACCAGTTTTAGGGGTGGTGGCAGTCTACCTACATTGCAGGGTTGGTGTACAGCCTTGGCAGTGGGAGGTATTTTGCTAGGGTCAATTGCCTTGGGTTGGGAATTGGGTCCTGGGACTGCATGGAAGGTCTGTTTGGTGGCCGTAGTGCATGAAAACCACCACTGAAGTATCCTTCCCATCCACAGTCTCTACTGCTTTTTGTTTCTTTCTTCCTACTTGCATTGGAATGGCCTGTGATTTGTCCTGTCCTCCTTCAGGGTAAATAGGAATGTCTCACTGGTATGTGGTGCGCTGTACAAGGGAAACATTTTTTTAGGAACCTCCTCTCTGACCTCCCCTGCCGAACTCCTCTGCCAAACCATCTCAAGTGCAGCTGGAGATTCATTTCCTCCTTCCTTCACTGCCGTGGGGCTTTCAGAAATGGGAGCCCTGCCTGACTCTGCCTCTTGTGTCAAAGACAAGAAGTTATCTAGGAATAAAAGGAACAATAAAGGCAGAAAGTAATTTGAGAAAGTCCTGCCCTGGATCAAGATTTGGAGGCTACCTTCCCAGCACTTGAGAATGGCTTATCCCTAGCTGTCCTACTCCCCTTGGTAAGAGAATCCCCTATTCAGACTTAGAGGTAGTATATCTCTGTCATAATCCTGAGGTCTGATTCCCTAGATTCAGGAGATGAGGCTGTGAATTCAAAACAATGAGAGAGGAAATTGCCTTTATTGCTGACCTTAGACAACTGCTGCCCCAGCAGCCCCTCTATCAGGAGCCTTTCTTCCCACCACCTCCCTAGACTGCAGAGGTTGCATTATTGTCCTCCATTTCCAAGGCCTCCAGCCTGCAAGCTTCAGTGGAAACACAGTCTCGCCAACACCACTGAAGTCAATAACTGCTGAGGCAGGAAAGGCCCCTTTGGCTATGGATTTATACTACTTTGACATATTCAGGATGATCTATAGAACCACTAGGGTTGCCAAGTCAGTAGCATCCCAAAACCTGACATTTTGGGGGCAGGCCCAAATGATGTCATGGGGCAGGTCCAAGTGATGTTATGGGGTAGGTCTAAGTGACATCATGGAGTGGGTCCAAGTGATGTCACAGGGTGGGTCCAAGTGACATCATGGGGTGGGCCCAAGTGATACCATTAAGCATGATACATTAAGCATCAACCACAGTTGCTTGGCGCATACAATTCATACAAAAACATTTATCTGATTGGAAATTAAGATAGAAATCTTAGCTAAAAGATGGAACCTGGAGAGGGAACATTTAATCTATCCAATTAGCTTCTGGCAAAAAGGGTTCAAGTGCCCTCAGGACAGGACAGGCACCCGAAGGCCATTGTAGGAAGAAAGAAGCCTACTGTTGTGGAGATGTTAGATGGGAGCACTCAGGAATAAAGATGGATGCCTCCAAAGAGCTGCAATTCTAAACACACTTACTAAGGGACTAAGCCTCAATAGGACTTACTTTTCAGTAGATATAGAATCATAGAATAGTAGAGTTGGAAGGGGCATATAAGGCCATCAAGTACAACCCCCTGCCCAATGCAGGAATCCGAATCAAAGTATTCCCGACAGATGGCTGTCCAGTTGCCTCTTGAATGCCTCCAGTGTTGGAGAGCCCACTACCTCTCTAGGTAATTGATTCCATTGTCATATGGCTCTAACAGTTAGGAAGTTTTTCCTGATATGGTTTAGATTGTGTTGTTGGTAAAGCTTGACAAGGGATCCTCTACAAAGATATCCATATCAAAGTAGGGTTTGCAATCCCCTGTCTGGAATGCCCTGCCCGTACCTTTTAACATCCAAATTTCTTTACAGATTTGACCCTTCACTTCAGAAAGAGGTCTGAGTAATGAGTAAGATTCTCTACCCTTTCTGTCTCCCCTGTGGGCTGCTATAAACTCACTTTATCAACCAACCCAATTCCAGTGAATATAATTGACAGAGAGAAAGCACACATGATTTGGTCTACCTTCACAGACAGTAGCTTAGGAACAACACCAATTGCAGCCAAGCTGCCCAGCATGTGAATTCTCTTTTACCACTATTGGACAAGAAACAAACAACAAGGTGAATCATCAGTGGGTTTTAGAAGGTTGAGTGGAGTGCATGGAACCACTGTTGTTGCTTCTATGGATGTAAGGGAGTGAGGATAAAGGTAAATGAAATGCAAACAGAAAAACCAAAACAAAAGACAGTGATGATCTCCTAACTGCAATACCATACCAACCACAACAAGATTCCTATGAGTAGGGCAGAAAACTAAGCATCTCACAACCAGTCAGGATTCCTAAACAAAACCCAAAAATATGATAAATGAAGAAATATTTGTATAAGCATGACTATCAAATATATTTATTTACACAACCTGTAAAGATATTTATAGTGCAATCCTATGTTTATTTATTCAGAAGCAAGTCCCAATGTATTCAGTGGGGCTTACTCAAACAGGGACAGAACTGCAACCTCAAGTGATAAGCAACTTCATTCACACAACCCAAAATTCAGAATCATGCCACTTGAAGCTGTTTTGCAACTGTTTATACTTGTTTTTATGGTTATTGGATTTTAAAGGGATTTATTTCTTATTATGAGCTGCCTTGGTTTCCAGACTGCAACCCTACCTCACAGGGTTGTTGGAAAGATTCCCATATACACGCACAAACTGGAGATGTAAAAATACATACACCCCATATTGTTATTATCAAAACCAGTTGATCATTGCAGAACATTAAAAAAATAAAATCAGTATTCGTTTCTAACATAATAAAAAATGTGATACCTAAGTAAGCCCTGCCTAATTGCTTTAAAAATAGGATTGGAGAGGGAGAGAAAGATATACAACACAAACACAATTCTTTCCTATACAGTAGGGCCTCGCTTTACAGAGCTTCGCTTTACAGCATTCCGCTAATACAGCTGTTGTGAATTGTAGAAAAGCCCCGCTTTACAGCACTTGTTCTGCTTTTACAGAGGTTTTTAGCCACCAGGCGCCATTTTGGTCAATGTAAGTCAATGGGATCCACTTTACAGCGGTTTTCGCTTTGCAGCGGGGGTCCGGAACGTAACCCGCTGTATGAGCAGGGTCCTACTGTATTCACTCAAAAGTCCCATCAATTTACAGCACAATCCTAACTATGTCTACTGAAAAGGAAGTCCTATTGAATTCAATGGGGTTTACTCTGGGTATGTTTACTCTGGAAAATGAAGTACTAGATTTATTATTATTATTATTATTATTATCATCATCATCATCATCATCATCATCATTTATATACCACCCCATAGCTGAAGCTCTCTGGGTAGTTTACAACAATTAAAAACATTAAAAGCAAGCATACAAATTTAAACCATTAAAACCCATAACAACAGATAAGCAAGTTAAAAACACATGTTATTCAAATGCTGCTAAAATGCCTGGGAGAAGAGAAAAGAGGGTTAAAGCTTCAATTTGGGAAGTCTGCAAAACACTGCCCTCTTCAAAATTTAAACCTACACACAGGAGAGAAAAAGACTGAAAGCTTACTTACTCAATCTGTGAGATGTTCAGAAAAGCAGGAAAAAGTACGTTTCTGAGCCTTGGGCCAATCACTTCCTCTCAGCCTCAGAGGGAGGCAATGGTAAACTCCCTCTGAATACCTCTTACCATGAAAACGCTGCTCATAGGGTCACCATAAGTCAGAATCGACTTGAAGGCACACAATTCAATTTGACTCTACATTTTTGTCTTTATCATTCCTTGTCAATCACAACCCTGATTTCTTATTGGCTAAAAACCTGAAAGGGCAGGGATTAAAGCAGAACTTAGAGCAACCAAGAAGTTGCGGGGGGGTGTGCTGATGTTTTGGTGTGTATCTCTGGAACTATACCACCTAGAAACTTATTTTTTGTTTTTAAATGAAAGCTGAAAGTCCAGAGATTAAGGTGAGTCAGTCGGAGAGCCAGAGAGGACCCCCAAAATGCAGAGTCTCAGGCTGAAAAACAGAGATCTGGCAACCCTAGGAACCACTGTGGTAAAACTATAACAAGGTGAAACAATGTGACCTGTCATGATGTATAAGAAAGAATACCCTCAATTTTTTTGTACCAAGATGTATATGATATATATATGATTCTGTTATATTGAGCAGCTTAAAGTTTATTGATTACGTTACTGATTACTTTGTAACAAATAATTTTCTGTGAATATTAGTAAAATAACAATAATTAGCAAATTAAAAAATTGCTTTCAGGAGAAAGATCGCAAATTATCCCAACTTAACAGAAGCCCGATTTAGGTCTCGGTCTGGGGCTGTCTGTTGTCTGCTTGTATGTTTCTTCAGTCAGAACTTCACACAGGGCTATAGTGAGTGCTACTCACTTTTCTTTGACTTACCAGAAATTCAACTTTGCCTTACTGAGAACTAAATTTTGTCTTGATTTATTTGCCAGGCCTTCCTCGCCAGAACCTGAAATCTTGCCTGAAACCCCCATCTAACTGAGATCACCACTGGGTGAGAACAATTTCCAATTAACAAAAGAAAAAGAAAAAGAAGATGGACAGCCATCATGTCCTGTTTATGAACTTTCAGAGGCACTTGGCTGGCCACTGTGGGAAACGGAATGCTGATTAGATGAACCAGGATCTGATTCAGCAAAATAGTTATTCCATTCTTAGAAATGGATACCTCTGGATATTGACCTCTCAGTATTCAGCCTACCTGACCATTATCATTGCTTAATCCCATAATTTCTTCTAACAGATATAATTCAGATCCAATCTAGACTAATGACACGAAGTGACATTCATCAATGTTCCTGAGACCAGCCTCTGAAAAATCTACAGGTACTTTAATTTAAGAATGACAAATTCAAAAGCCATTATTATACAGCCACAAGAGTGGCTGTATACTATAATCAGTGTGGATTTTTCATATTCTGCAATGTTAAATTGAAAATGCCCCCCATGTCATTCTGATCCTTCCCATAAACTCATTGCAAAACAAAACATTACAAAACCTATAGTACTGAACTCAGAAAAGCTTAACAACCCTCTCAATATTCATGGCGATACACAGAACAGTCAGAGAGCATTGAGAGTTCAAAGTGTAAAAAGACTTGAGACAGTCATGGCTTCCCCCAGAGTATCCTGGGAAGTGTAGTTTGTGAAGGATGCTGAGAGGAGACTCCTATTCCCCTGAGAGCGCTCCAGTGGCCAGAGTGGTTTAACAGTCAGCTGCTCTGCTTGAAGCTCTGTGAGGGGTACAGGGCATCTCCTAGCAACTTTCAGCACCCTTCACTAACTACACTTCCCAGGATTCTTTGGGAGAAGCCATGACTATCTAAAGTGAAATAACAGTCTGGTGTGGATGTGGCCAGGGACAGCTTTGGTTTAAATTTGGGTGGGAGGCTACATGTGCCTGCTGCAGAATAAAAAAGTGAGGGAAATGCTGAAAAGCAATTATACTGTTCACAATGCTTTCCTTTTGGAAAGGAGAGGGGCTTCCCCTCTGCCCAGTGCCCACCCACCCCATCTCCTCCCTCTCCCCTCCTCTTTCTGCCCTCCCCCCTCCCCCAGGTCAGTTTCAGCTATCCTAAGCATGATTGCGTAGGAGTAAATCCCACTGAACTCCAAAACCATGCAAATGATCAATCCTGCTCTCCCCTCCTCCTCCCTCCTATCCCATCCCTCTTGCCCCTTCCCTCTCCTTTCCTTCATCCCTTCTCCCCTCCCCCTCCCCTTCCAATCCCCTCTTTCAACCTCCTCCTTCCCCTCTCCCCTCTGCCTTCCCCCTCCTCCATGGTCAGTTTTACCTATCCTAGCACTACGACCTGGAAGACTAGGGTTGAAATCCCTACACAGCCATGAAGCTCACTGGGTGACCTTGGGCCAGTCACTGCCTCTCAGCCTCAGAGGAAGGCAATGGTAAACCACCTCTGAATACCACTTACCATGAAAACCCTATTCAGAGGGTCGGCATAAGTTGGAATCAACTTGAAGGCAGTCCATGTCATTTTCAACCATTGAACTCAGTAAGTATGGAGATGTTATGTTATGTTACAGTTTATTTCTAGGGCACCTTTTTGGCCAAAAAGGCCCCCAAGGCAGCTTACACACAAATAAAGAACACAAATACAAAATACAAATAAAAACAATACAATTTATAAAAAATAAAAACTAACAAAATCCTAGCATTTCTAAAAAGCAACAACAGCTAACCAAAAGGATTCATCTTCCTGGTAAAGTACAGTCCCCAGAAAAATGTCACTAAGAGCAGGAGTGAGGGGGCAAAGTAGGTAGAAAAGCAAGCCCCTTGATGGTCCCAGCACAGTCTCACCCCTGCAGCAGTACCTCTCAGTCTGCAGCTCTTCCTGATAAGGTCCAGGCAGGCAAATGTTCAAACCTGCCCTCCCTTCCTCCTCCCTTCCATCACATTCCTTTTGCCCCTTCCCTCTCTCTTCCTTCACCCCTCCGCCTCCCCTTCTAATCTCCTCCTTCCCCTCCCACTCCTTCTGCTCCCCTCTCCCCTTTCTTCCTTCCCTCTACTCTCCCCTCCGCCTCCCCCATGGTCAGTTTTACCTATCCTAGCCATGATTGCACAGGAGTAAATCCCATTGAACTCAACAAGCATACAAATGATCAGACCTGTCTTTCACCTCCTTCCCCTCTCTTCTCCCTTCCCCCTCCCTTCTTCCTCCCCTCTTCCTTCTTCCTCCTCCTCTGCCCACTCCAGGCCTACCTCCCCATGGTCAGTTTTACCTATCCTAAGCATGATTGCACAGGAGTAAATCCCACTGAACTCAATAAACATGCAAATGATCAAACCTGCCCCCCTCAGCAAACTTGCACAGGATCCCATTTCTTACCTCCCGGACTAAAAAGCAGGGAAATTTACTAATAGGCAAAACATCTTGCAGTTTAAGAATGTACCTATAGCCCATAGATATTTCTACAAGCTTTAAAAAGCAGGGAAATTGGGCAGCTATAATGAATGCAATAGGGGAGCAGGAGACCTGACCTCCTCTCTGAGATATTGTACTGCCCTACAAATTTGTCAAAATGCAAACACAATTTGGGTTGGTCTTTCACAGTCCAATCCACTTCCTGTGTAGCTTGGAAGAATTTCATAACATATGCCTCTGAGCATATGGTGAGTGGTGGCAACATCTGCAGTCAGCCCAAATAACAGAAAGAAGACATGTGATGTGCTGATCTTGTTTTAGCAGGAAGGAAGCAATTATATTAAAACAGTTGATATTGTTCAGATAGTCACTTTAAATATGTTTGATTTACTTTGCAATTTTAGTGAAGTTTCCTATAGGAAATCATTCTTTTGCTTCTGTTTCTGTGAATATGTGAACTACAGCAACACCTTGCAACACTAAAAAAAAGCTCCAAAAACAATTGTGGTATAATGGCACTGACTGTTCTGCAGAATAGTTTCCAATGGGCATAAGGAGTGTCTCAGTTTGCACAAGATAAAACAATAGGAGGTGAAATATATCCTAGTAAAATTCAAGGTGCGCTCTATGTTTTTAATTGACCATGCCCATCTTTCCTTAAGTGGAGTAGTTTAAGCATAGCAGGCTGAAAACATTCATCTTGGGCAGGATAAGTTTGTTTTTCCCAAAAGCTAGAGTCATTGCTGAAGTAGCAACATATTGTAATCTGTCTGATTTTACATCAAAATGCAGTTTCAGATTCAACTGTTAATGCGCCCAAAATAGAAATAGAGCATAACCTCCAGTTTGAAACAAAAAAAGCTATCTTCACCATCATATGACATCGACCAATAAAAAGACTTTGAAATTAATAAAAATAAAGTTGACAGATTTCTACAATGAGAGAAATATAATTTTCTAGGATAGATTCTCTGTAGAAACAGTAGTAACACAGAAAAGGAGCAAAGTAAGAAGAACACCAACAAACATACAAAAACGTAAATCTCCATCTTTGGAGATGACAGGTGTTGCCATCACTCACCATATACTCAGAGGCACATTTCCAAATTCTTCCAAGCTACACAGGAAGTGGATTGGACTGTGAAAGACCAACCCAAATGGTGTTTGTATTTTGACAAATTTGTGGGGCAGTACAATATCTCAGAGAGGAGGTCAGGTCTCCTGCTCCCCTGGTGCATTCACTATAGCTGCCCAATTTCCCTGATTTTTAAAGTTTGATAGAAATATCTATGGGCTATAGGTACATTCTTAAACTGCAAGGTTTTTTGCCTATTAGTGAATCTTATAAAATGCTGTGCTGGGGATTTGCTAAATTGAACTGACTCTCTATTTCCTTACTGTAATATATATCTCTTAGTTTGGTTTGTAATGGCTATTAGTCAAATATAATAAAATGATGACTGCCTGCCTGCCTTGTAAAATGGGTCTTTGAAAAGCAGATTAAGCACCTTACTGAAGACTCTCATCAACTTCTGATTCCAATGGCTGCTATTATTACACTGGGATTTTTCACTTTATAGAATGGCTGGTGTTTTTGTTACAATTGCACAATTGCAGCCAGTATCCAACTAAATATATTTACTAGCGCAAAGATTTCCATTTGTGCAACAGAACTTCTCCCTCTCTTCTTTCCGCACCCTCACCAAAGCTGCTCCAGAGAGTTGAGGGAAAACACAGAATAGCTTAAGCAGGGACACATGGAGAGAGGAGGGGAAGTTCCTTTGTGCAGCCAGAAGTCTTTGCGCTAGCAGATATATTTAGTTGGATACCGCCCTACAGAAATAACTGGATTTTTCAGGCTTCATCTTCAGTAACTAATATGAAACATTTCCTTAAACAACTGTTAGATTCCATTATTTTATTTTGTTTTATTTATTGGATTCAGATACTTTCAAAAATCAGCCAAGGTTTTTAATTTTTTTGTAAATACTCACGGGCTTTCTTTTTTCTTTTTGTGGAATTAGCTCAGGAATCAGTATAGCTCGTGGATTAGGGACTGTCAAATTAAACTCCTTTGGTTCAGTTATCTTTGAAGTTGTAAGAGTGTATTTATTTAATTTAACATCAAGCAGATCGATCAGTTGTTGCACTTTGGGCTGCCATCTTCAAACATAAAAAAAATATAATCTTATTTTCATTTTATAACTTGATGATTTTCTAACAGACCATGCAAGAGAGGAATCACAGTTCAGTGGTAAGCACATTCTTTGTATCCATGGCACCTCCAGTTAAAAGAATGAACCGTTGGTTCTCACCTGAAAGTGATTTTACTGGATGCCAGTCCATCACGTGGGTAGTAGTCTGTCGTCTGGTCCAAGGACAGGAAATGCGCTCACGTTTGCAGTCTGAAGGGGGCGTCGCTGGCCTGCAGACCCCAGTTCATTTCTGGATGCCATCCGCCGAGGCGTAACGCTGGAGGCGTAATACTGGAATAGCTTATGTGCAGTCCTGGCACGAATCCAGAAAGGTTAATAATACTGTGGCCAGCGACAGCCTAGCATAGCTAATGGAGAAAAATGGCTATGGTGATAACGTAGGCAACAAGTGTTCCATAAATTACAAGGAAAATGATCGGAAGGTCAATTTTCTTTCTCTCTCTCTCCTTCTATGAGAGCCTTCGAATGCACTGGCAGCAGCTTGACTCTAAGCTAGAAATAGTGGTCGAGCCCTGATGTACTGAACCGGGCGGGCCATGATGGACTGGCATCCAGTAAAATCACCTTTCAGGTGAGAACCAACGGTTCATTTTCCCTGGATGCCAGTCCATCACGTGGGACATACCAAAGCCGTCCCAGCTGGGTGGGTTGGGCGAGCCCACTAATCTGTAGAGATCGTTTGCTGCAGCACCCGTCTCCCGAAGGAGGCCTCGGCCAAGGCGTAACGGTCTATCTTACAGTGTCTAATGAAGGTAGAAGGAGAAGACCAATTTGCCACTCTGGAGATTTCTCTCAGAGAGGCATTAGTGGAGAAGGCTGCTGAGGTGGAGGCTGCCCATGTTGAGTGGGTTGTAATGCCCTGTGGTGGTGCCAAGTTGCTGGCCTCATAGGTCAGCCTGATGCAAGTTCTTAGCCATCTCGCTAAGGTTGGAGTTGAGGCCATTTTGCCCAGAGACCTGGGGTGGAGTGATATGAATATTGCCTCCATGGACCTCAG
The DNA here is from genome assembly GCF_030035675.1 of Rhineura floridana. Lineage (NCBI taxonomy): Eukaryota > Metazoa > Chordata > Lepidosauria > Squamata > Rhineuridae > Rhineura > Rhineura floridana. The sequence continues at coordinate 448,866 of NC_084484.1, forward strand.
CTTTCTTGTTCTGTCTATGTACACCCTCAGCGCCCTAGTGACATCTAGGCAATGCAGCTCCCTTTCCCTTGGGTGTACTGGTCGGGGACAAAAGGACGGTAGGATCAGTTCCTGTTACCTGTGGAAGGTGGAATTGATTTTAGAGATGAAGGATGGGTCCATTCTAAGGACAACGGACTCCTCGTGAAAGGTACAGAGCTGGCATGCAACCGACAGGGCGCCCAGCTCCGAGACGCACCTCGCTGAAGTGATGGCGATGAGGAATAGAACCTCAAGTCAAGAGCTGAAGAGGAATGGTCTCTAGCGGCTCAAAGGGTGATCTCTGCAGTGCAAATAGAACCTTCTGCAAATCCCAAGAGGGAAGGCAGTGGGTGGTCAGAGGCTGTGAAGCCGCAGCTCCTTTGAGGAAACGCCAGAGCAGTAGATTGCTGCCAACTGGCTGACTGGAAGCGGGCAAAAGGAAGGCAGATATAGCTGATGCCTGCCTCCTTAACGTAGTGGCCTTCAGGCCAAGTTGGATCGCCTATGCAAGAATTTGAGAATCTGCGGGGCGCTGGCCTTAGACGGGCAAATTTTCCTGGAGTGACACCAGCCAGCAAATGTCCTCCATGTAGCCTGGTAGATTCTAGTCATGGATAGCTGCTGTTCCGACAAAATGATGTCGATGACTCGTGACGTAAGGCCAGAGCATCTCAAGGTTCTCCGCTCAAGAGCCATGCCGTCAGGCTCAGCCAATCCAGGTCCAGGTGATGAAGTGGCCCCTAGCACAGCAGATCCTGCCTCTGTGGTAGCCTCCACGGATCTGCGACTGAGAGGTTGAGGAGCTCCAAGAACCATGGTCTCCGTGGCCACCAAGGAGCAATCAGCACTAGGTGGGCCCTCTCCTCCCTCGTCTTTTGCAGGGTGCGGCCCAGGAGAGGGACCAGAAGGAATGCGTAGAGAAAGCCCTTCGGCCATAGTTGTGAGAGGGCATCCACGGCCTCCACTCCTGGGAACGGTGCCTGGTGGTTGAGATTTGATGCGAAGAGGTCTATCTCTAGCTGACCGTACCTCAGCAGAATTCTGGCAAACACCTGCGGGTGTCTCCCATGGCAGAACCCTCTGGCGGCTAAGCCAGTCTGCTGTGGTGTTGTGCTCCCTGCTGAGGTGCTCTGCTGACAGGGTGAGGTTTTGCTCTGCCCACTGCATGAGAAGAGAGGCCTCCGCCTGTAGGCTCCTTGATCAGGTTCCCCCTTGTCTGATGATGTGAGCCTTCATCATTGAATTGTCGATGTAAATCATGACATTCTTGAGAAGAAACAGCTGACTGAAGTGAAGGAAGGCGAGACGGGCTGCTCAGAGTTCTAACCAGTTGATGCTGTGATTTGTCTCCTCCTCTGACCCAGTGCCCTGTGTGTATGCTGTGTTGCAGTGTGTTCCCCAACCCAGCAGGCTGGTGTCCGTTGTAATTAGGGTACCCCTTAGCATGTTGTCCTGCCTTGTCCACCAATGGAAGGATCTTCGGAGCTCCCTGGACAGAGGAATCCGTTTGTGCCGGCATCTTGCAATGCTTGCCTGATGGGGGATCAGGGCCCACTGCAGGCGATGTGTATGGTGGCGCACCCACGGAACTATCTGAATGGTTGATACAAAGAGGCCCAGGGCCCTGGCCAGGCTCATGATGTCCGCCAATCTGCTTTGTCGAAGGGAGGAAGCTGTCTCCCTGATTGCTTGTACCCTTTGAGGTGAGAGACAAACGAGGCCACGATCTGTGTCTATCAGGGCCCCCAGATGCTGCAGCTGTCGGGAAGGGGCTAGGCAGCTCTTCGCGTGGTTGACTAGGAAGCCCAGTCTGTTGAGGAGTTAAGGCAAGGTGGACATGATCCCGGGTGCGCTGTAAAGTGCTCACCCTCAAGAGCAGGTCATCAAGGTACGGATAGATGCGTACTCCCTGAAATCGGAGATGGGCCACTGCGGCTGCCATGATCTTTGTGAACACCCTTGGGACTGACAAGAGGCCAAAAGGCAGGGCTCTGTACTGAAAATGACGGTGCCCGAGCGAGAACCTTATAAACGTCCTGTGCCCAGGAAGGATTGGTATGTGGAGATGTGCCTCCTTCAAGTCTATGGAAGCCAGATAATCGCCTTCCTGCAGGGCTTCCCTGATGGAGGCTAGGGATTCCATCTTGAATTTGTGGTACTTCACTGACCTGTTCAGATGCTTGAGGTCTAGGATTGCCCTCCATGAGAGGTCCCACTTGGGCAAGAGAAACAAGACAGAGAAGATGCCTGAGCCATGCTGAGACTGCTCGATCTCCTCTATGGCCTGGATCTCCACCAGGTGTTGTACAGCCGCTGACAGATTGAGCTTTCTTGGTTGATCCCTTGGGAGCCTGGAGGGAATGTATCTGGGGCATGGTAGGTGGGAGAATTCCAATGAATAACCTCTGGTGACAGTATTTAGGGCCCAGGCGTCCGCCCAATGACCTCCCATGCGGGGGCGAAGCGTAGTAGATGGCCCCCAATGTGTAAGGCATCATTGATGACAGGCCCGACCGTCACATCTGGGGGCGGTGGCTGTGTAGTCTGAGCAGCCTCCCTGAGCTGGATGCTGCTTGGTGTTGTAGTGGGGTCTAGGCCATGAGTAGCAGGAGGAGGGTTTGTAGTCTCTACTTCCTGGGGATTGTCTAGAAGCTCGAAAGGACTGGAAAGAGTTGTAGGGGGCGTATTTTCTCTGGAAACGCCTGCCCTTGCATCTCACGGTCACCATGTATGTCTTTCTCCTTTCCTTGGGGTCCACAAGAACTTCCTTGAGCGTCTTGTCGCCAAACAGCTTGCCTCCGGCGAAAGGCCTAGTAGCAAGATTGGCCCTGGCTGTGTTGTCAGCCTCCCAATGCTTGAGCCAGACAGTGTGCCGTAGAAAGGCTCTGGCCGCAAATTGAGAGGAGTCCATTGTGGCACCTGTGACGAAGGACGCTGTTCTATGAAGCTTTAACAGCGTCTTCTTAGTGCGCTCTGGATCCTGCTCAGGGTTGTCCAGTAGCTTGTCCAGCCAGACCAAGGAGGCCCTAGAGAAGGCTGATGCAGTGCTAGAGGCTCTGAAGGCAATGGCGACGGCTTCGTGAGCCCGCTTCAAGGCATAGTCCAGCCAGCGCTCCGTAGGGTCCTTTAGCTGTGTCTCCCCTTTACGGAGAATGGATGTAGAAACGAGGCCCAGCACTGGAGTGTCCACTGTCGGGATCTGAAGAAACTCCATGACATCAGCTTCAATCACATATAATTCGCCATCTGAGGGCTCCACGTTGGGTACGTTGCCTGCCCCCTGCCCTGAGGAGCCCTGGGCTCTGAGGTTATGGGCTGTCTTGGGCATGGGGATCTGTGTCTGCTCCTCCTGCCCCATGCGTCTAGCCCTGTTGGAGGGCTGACTAGAGGATCCCTTGGTGCGTGTCTTCTTTGATTTCTTGGTGACGGGAGGAGGTTGAGCGGCCCTCTGGCCCGTCAGGGGAAGAGGCGGGCTCGCCATGGGTTGAGCTGACTGTGTAAGCGAGGAAACAGGCAGCTCAGCCGCATCCTGTTTGGAGGCCATGTGGAAGGCTATGGTAAGGTTGTCAACTCGCTGACCGCTGTGGTGAGCCTTTTTCTGTCCACTGGCATGAAGGAAAGGAAAAGGAAAAGGGCCAGTTAGCCTTGGAAGTGGAATGGCCACTTAACAAAGGACTGGGTATAAAGGCGAAAAAGGCATGCTCTGCCCAGCTTGAGTGCCCCAGTGGACTGCTGTGCCCAGTACCACAATTGGTACGGGGTGGTAGCCTAAGGTCTGAGTGTCGTATGAGGCTTGCTCTGCCCAGTACTGCGATTGGTATGGGGTGGTAGCATGTAACATCTGAACACCTGCAACGGCTTGCTCTGCCCAGTACCATAATTGGTATGGGGTGGTAGCGCAAAGCCTAAGTGCCTATCCAAGCTGCTCTGCCCAGTACTGCGATTGGTATGGGGTGGTAGCATAAAAGGCTGAAAAAACTCACCAAGGTGCGCTCTGCCCAGTACCACCGTACGTATGGGGTGGTAGTGTAGCTTGTGCATGTTGGTCAAGGGCATGGAAAAATTGGTTGATTTTCTATCACTATTGTCCTTATTTTCTTTATTTTTAATTTTATTTATTTATTTATTTTTACCAGGAGGGGGTGCTGCAGGTTACGCAATCTGCTCCCTCCTCAATGAATGCTCGGGAAGCGGTTGCAGAGGTCCGCCAGCCAGCTGAATGCTGGGAGGAGGCAGAGGAGGTGGAAGCGGTGGCCCCATCGGGCGACTGTCTGCTGGTGGCCAGAAAGCCGGAGGCAGTGGCCTGGGCGCCAGTGAGCCACACGGACCCCAGTGGTTGGTGAGGAAAACAAACTCCTGGCCCTGCTGTATTGGCTGGAGCCGGTGGGGTGCGACGGACCCGCTGGCCAGGTGATCATCAGCCACCAGGAAGGTTGCTTGGGTCCATCGGCTGCAGCTGCAGCAAGGAATGGATCCCGCCTACTGGCAGCTCCCCAGTGGCAGCCACAGTTGCAATGAGGAGCATTGCCGTGAAGAGAATTGCTGCTGCCGCTCTACCCCGGTAGGACCATGGCGAGGCAAAGCGGCGAGGGCTGGGGATCCAGAATGAGAGGGACTCCCAGGGGTATACCCCCTCCTCCAGGCAGCAAGGCCTGGGTTGGGCTCCCAAGCACGCGGTTCAGTGGAGGCCGACAAGATGGCGCCCGTTCACTCCAAAAATTTAAAGGACCCCTAAACTTAAAGGGGGCAATAAAAAAAAAAAAGAGGAGCTTAAGAGCCTCAAAAATGCAAGAAAGAGGGACGGGAAAAAAAAGAAAACTCCAACCCCCTTAGCCCTTACAATATAAAATGGAAGAAAAAACAAGGAGTCAACCCTAAGTAAACAACTCACGTGGAGAGTAGTTCAACTGCGTCTGCCTTGGACCAGGACAGGAAATGAACTGGGCTCTGCAGGCCAGCGATGCCCCCCTCAGACTGCAAACATCAGTGCATTTCCTGTCCTTACACCAGATGACATAAGAACATAAGAACATAAGAAGAGCCTGCTGGATCAGGCCAGTGGCCCATCTAGTCCAGCATCCTGTTCTCACAGTGGCCAACCAGGTGCCTGGGGGAAGCCCGCAAGCAGGACCCGAGTGCAAGAACACTCTCCCCTCCTGAGGCTTCCGGCAACTGGTTTGCAGAAGCATGCTGCCTCTGACTAGGCTGGCAGAGCACAGCCATCATGGCTAGTAGCCATTGATAGCCCTGTCCTCCTTGAATTTGTCTAATCTTCTTTTAAAGCCGTCCAAGCTGGCGGCCATTACTGCATCTTGTGGGAGCAAATTCCATAGTTGAACTATGCGCTGAGTAAAGAAGTACTTCCTTTTGTCTGTCCTGAATCTTCCAACATTCAGCTTCTTTGAATGTCCACGAGTTCTAGTATTATGAGAGAGGGAGAAGAACTTTTCTCTATCCACTTTCTCAATGCCATGCATAATTTTATACACTTCTATCATGTCTCCTCTGACCCGCCTTTTCTCTAAACTAAAAAGCCCCAAATGCTGCAACCTTTCCTCGTAAGGGAGTCGCTCCATCCCCTTGATCATTCTGGTTGCCCTCTTCTGAACCTTTTCCAACTCTATAATATCCTTTTTGAGATGAGGTGACCAGAACTGTACACAGTATTCCAAATGCGGCCGCACCATAGATTTATACAACGGCATTATGATATCAGCTGTTTTATTTTCAATACCTTTCCTAATTATCGCTAGCATGGAATTTGCCTTTTTCACAGCTGCCGCATACTGGGTCGACATTTTCATCGTGCTGTCCACTACAACCCCGAGGTCTCTCTCCTGGTCGGTCACCGCCAGTTCAGACCCCATGAGCGTATATGTGAAATTAAGATTTTTTGCTCCAATATGCATAATTTTACACTTGTTTATATTGAATTGCATTTGCCATTTTTCTGCCCATTCACTCAGTTTGGAGAGGTCTTTTTGGAGCTCTTCGCAATCCCTTTTTGTTTTAACAACCCTGAACAATTTAGTGTCGTCAGCAAACTTGGCCACTTCACTGCTCACTCCTAACTCTAGGTCATTAATGAATAAGTTGAGAAGTACAGGTCCCAATACCGATCCTTGAGGGACTCCACTTTCTACAGCCCTCCATTGGGAGAACTGTCCACTTATTCCTACTCTCTGCTTTCTGCTTCTTAACCAATTCCTCCTTATCCACAACAGGACCTCTCCTTTTATTCCATGACTGCTAAGCTTCCTCAGAAGTCTTTGGTGAGGTACCTTGTCAAAAATTTTTTGAAAGTCTAAGTACACTATGTCCACTGGATCACCTCTATCTATATGCTTGTTGACACTCTCAAAGAATTCTAATAGGTTACTGAGACAGGACTTTCCCTTGCAGAAGCCATGCTGGCTCTGCTGCACCAAGGCTTGTTCTTCTATGTGCTTAGTTAATCTAGCTTTAATAATACTTTCTACCAGTTTTCCAGGGACAGAAGTTAAGCTAACTGGCCTGTAATTTCCGGGATCCCCCCTGGATCCCTTTTTGAAGATTGGCGTTACATTTGCCACTTTCCAGTCCGCAGGCATGGAGGAGGACCCGAGGGACAAGTTACATATTTTAGTTAGCAGATCAGCAATTTCACATTTGAGTTCTTTGAGAACTCTCGGGTGGATTAAGCCTACAATTTCCTCTCTCGTTACCACTATTTGTCTCAGTTCCTCAGAATCCCTTCCTGCAAATGTTAGTTCAGGTTCAAGGATCTGCCCTATATCTTCCACTGTGAAGACAGATGCAAAGAATTCATTTAGCTTCTCTGCAATCTCCTTATCGTTCTTTAGTACACCAAGTGACCAATCGCCTCCCTAGATGGTCTCCTGCTTTGAATGTATTCATAGAATTTTTTGTTGTTGGTTTTTATGTTCTTAGCAATGTGCTCCTCAAATTCTTTTTTAGCATCCCTTATTGTCTTCTTGCATTTCTTTTGCCAGAGTTTGTGTTCCTTTTTATTTTCCTCATTCGGACAAGACTTCCATTTTTTGAAGGAAGACTTTTTGCCTCTAAGAGCTTCCTTGACTTTGCTCGTTAACCATGCTGGCATCTTCTTGGCCCTGGCGGTACCTTTTCTGATCTGCGGTATGCACTCCAGTTGAGCTTCTAATATAGTGTTTTTAAACAACTTCCAAGCATTTTCGAGTGATGTGACCCTCTGGACTTTGTTTTTCAGCTTTCTTTTTACCAATCCCCTCATTTTTGTGAAGTTTCCTCTTTTGAAGTCAAATGTGACCGTGTTGGATTTTCTTGACAATTGGCCATTTACATGTATGTTTAATTTAATAGCACTGTGGTCACTGCTCCCAATCGGTTCAACAACACTTACATCTCGCACCAGGTCCCGGTCCCCATGGGGGATTAAGTCCAGGGTTGCCATGCCTCTGGTCGGTTCCATGACCAACTGGTCTAGGGCATAGTCATTTAGAATATCTAGAAATTTTGCTTCTTTGTCATGACTGGAAGACATATGCAGCCAGTCTATGTCTGGGTAGTTCACCCATTACTACCACATTTCCTAGTTTGGATGCTTCCTCAATTTCATATCTCATCTCAAGGTCTCCCTAAGCTTTTTGATCAGGGGGATGATAGATCGTTCCCAGTATTAAATACTTCCTGGGGCGTACAGGCACTTGTAAGCAGTGTCTCTCTTCAAGTGTCTTTGGCACTTGTGGTTTGGCCTGTGGTAATTTTGCCCTTCTGAATTGATATCCTGTGCCCCTGCTCTCACAATGCCTACTTCTAGGCCTACCCCTTTTAAAATTTCATCATTTCTTTGGTCTTTAACCCAGGGGGGAGGTTTATTCCAAACAGACCTCCCTCAGCTCCTGTCGGGTTTCCCCCCTCAGTCAGTTTAAAAGCTGCTCTGCCACCTTTTTAATTTTAAGTGCCAGCAGTCTGGTTCCATTCTGGTTCAAGTGGAGCCCGTCCCTTTTGTACAGGCCTGGCTTGTCCCAAAATGTTCCCCAGTGCCTAACAAATCCAAACCCCTCCTCCCGACACCATTGTCTCATCCACGCATTGAGACTGGAAAGCTGTGCCTGTCTGGCTGGTCCTGCACGTGGAACCGGTAGCATTTCAGAGAAAGCCACCTTGGAGGTCCTGGCTTTCAGCATCCTACCTAGCAACCTAAATTTTGCTTCCAGGACCTCACGGCTGCATTTCCCCATGTCATTGGTGCTAACGTGCACCACGACCACTGACTCCTCCCCAGCACTGTCTACCAAACCATCTAAACGACGGGCGATATCTGCAACCTTCGCACCAGGCAGGCAAAACACCTTGCGGTCTACACGCCCATCACACACCCCACAGTCTATGTTCCTAATGATTGAATCACCCACAAGGATTCCTCCACCCCCCAGAGAGATATCCTCGGCACGAGAGGATAGCTGTTCATCCCCCAAGGAATGGGTCCCTTCTAAGGCATCGTTTCCCTCTTCCTCAGCTGGATGCTCTCCTTCCCCGAGACCATCGTTCTCCGTGATAGCAGGAGAGCTATCATCCTTGGAGTGGGACACAGCTATAACATCCCTGAAGGCCTCCTTCACACACCTCTCTGCCTCTCTCAGCTTTTCCAGGTCAGCCACCTTGGCCTCAAGGAAATGAAGTCCTTCCCGGAGAGCACACCCATGACTTCTGTCCAACAGGCAGACAGTCGTACATGCTGCAGGCAGTGCAAAACACTGGAAAGTCCACACACCCCTGCTAGCTTCTTACCTGCATGGTTTTGTTTAAGGTTTATTACGTTAATGGGTTGGAAACTGCAGTTTAGTTGAGGTCAGGGAATAGACGGGCAGAGTGGGGGGGGCTGGCCTTCTCGCCCTGCTGCTAAACTCACTCTGCTGCTTAACTCACCTTGATGCTTTGTTAGCTGCGGCCTTGACGGTTCGTCAGCTGGGGCTCCCTCTAGCTCGTGGAACAGGCTCCCTCGCTAGGGTGCTCTGAATTTATATGTGGGGCTGGTCCCTCCCAGCTACTGCTGCCAGCCAATGATGTGTTAATTGAGGCTGAATTCTTTGCATCTGTCTTCACAGTGGAAGATATAGGGCAGATCCCTGAACCTGAACTAACATTTGCAGGAAGGGATTCTGAGGAACTAAGACAAATAGTGGTAACGAGAGAGGAAGTTCTAAGCTTAATGGACAATATAAAAACTGACAAATCACCGGGCCCGGATGGCATCCACCCGAGAGTTCTCAAAGAACTCAAAGGTGAAATTGCTGATCTGCTAACTAAAATATGTAACTTGTCCCTCGGGTCCTCCTCTGTGCCTGAGGACTGGAAAGTGGCAAATGTAACGCCAATCTTCAAAAAGGGATCCAGAGGGGATCCCGGAAATTACAGGCCAGTTAGCTTAACTTCTGTCCCTGGAAAACTGGTAGAAAGTATTATTAAAGCTAGATTAACTAAGCACATAGAAGAACAAGCCTTGGTGCAGCAGAGCCAGCATGGCTTCTGCAAGGGAAAGTCCTGTCTCAGTAACCTATTAGAATTCTTTGAGAGTGTCAACAAGCATATAGATAGAGGTGATCCAGTGGACATAGTGTACTTAGACTTTCAAAAAATTTTTGACAAGGTACCTCACCAAAGGCTTCTGAGGAAGCTTAGCAGTCATGGAATAAAAGGAGAGGTCCTCTTGTGGATAAGGAGGAATTGGTTAAGAAGCAGAAAGCAGAGAGTAGGAATAAACGGACAGTTCTCCCAATGGAGGGCTGTAGAAAGTGGAGTCCCTCAAGGATCGGTATTGGGACCTGTACTTTTCAACTTGTTCATTAATGACCTAGAATTAGGAGTGAGCAGTGAAGTGGCCAAGTTTGCTGACGACACTAAATTGTTCAGGGTTGTTAAAACAAAAAGGGATTGCAAAGAGCTCCAAAAAGATCTCTCCAAACTGAGTGAATGGGCAGAAAAATGGCAAATGCAATTCAATATAAACAAGTGTAAAATTATGCATATTGGAGCAAAAAATCTGAATTTCACATATACGCTCATGGGGTCTGAACTGGCGGTGACCGACCAGGAGAGAGACCTCGGGGTTGTGGTGGACAGCACGATGAAAATGTCGACCCAGTGTGCGGCAGCTGTGAAAAAGGCAAATTCCAAGCTAGCAATAATTAGGAAAGGTATTGAAAATAAAACAGCCAATATCATAATGCCGTTGTATAAATCTATGGTGCGGCCGCATTTGGAATACTGTGTACAGTTCTGGTCGCCTCATCTCAGAAAGGATATTATAGAGTTGGAAAAGGTTCAGAAGAGGGCAACCAGAATGATCAAGGGGATGGAGCGACTCCCTTACGAGGAAAGGTTGCAGCATTTGGGGCTTTTTAGTTTAGAGGAAAGGCGGGTCAGAGGAGACATGATAGAAGTGTATAAAATTATGCATGGCATTGAGAAAGTGGATAGAGAAAAGTTCTTCTCCCTCTCTCATAATACTAGAACTCGTGGACATTCAAAGAAGCTGAATGTTGGAAGATTCAGGACAGACAAAAGGAAGTACTTCTTTACTCAGCGTGTAGTTAAACTATGGAATTTGCTCCCACAAGATGCAGTAATGGCCACCAGCTTGGATGGCTTTAAAAGAAGATTAGACCAATTCATGGAGGACAGGGCTATCAATGGCTACTAGCCGTGATGGCTGTGCTGTGCCACCCTAGTCAGAGGCAGCATGCTTCTGAAAACCAGTTGCCAGAAGCCTCAGGAGGGGAGAGTGTTCTTGCACTTGGGTCCTGCTTGCGGGCTTCCCCCAGGCACCTGGTTGGCCACTGTGAGAACAGGATGTTAGACTAGATGGGCCACTGGCCTGATCCAGCAGGCTCTTCTTATGTTCTTAACAGAACATTCACCTTAGCACTACCTCCAGCAGGCTCTTCTTATGTTCTTATCAGGTCAGGAGAACCACCCACCAGCAGTATCTCAGTCTTGTCTGGATTAAGCCTCAGTTTGTTAGCTCTCATCCAGTCCAGTGTTGCAGCCAGGCATCGGTTCAGCACGTCGACAGACTCACCTGAAAAAGATGAAAAGGAGAAATAGAGCTGCGTGTCATCAGCATACTGATGGCAACGCACTCCAAAGCTCCTGATGACCGCACCCAGCGGCTTCATATAGATATTAAAAAGCATTGGGGACAGAACTGACCCCTGCGGAACTCCATACTGGAGTCCCAGGGTGCCGAGCAATGCTCCCCAAGCACTACTCTCTGGAGACAGCCTGCCAAATAGGAGCGGAACCACTGCCAAGCAGTACCGCCTACTCCCAGATCAGTGAGCCGCCCCAGAAGGATACCATGGACGATGGTATCAAAAGCCGCTAAGAGATCAAGGAGGATCAGCAGGGTCACACTCCCCCTGTCTATCTCCCGACAAAGGTCATCGTACAGGGCGACCAAGGCTCCGTGCCAAAACCGGGTCTAAAGCCCGACTGGAATGGATCCAGATAATCAGTTTCATCCAAGAGTTTCTGGAGCTGGCTGGCAACCACTCATTCCAGGACCTTGCCCAGGAATGGGACATTAGCTACCGGCCTATAATTGTTAAAATTTTCTGGGTCCAGGGATGGTTTCTTTAGAAGTGGTCTTACTGCCGCCTCTTTCAGGTGGCCAGGGACCACTCCCTCTCGCAGTAAGGCATTAATCACTTCCCTGGCCCAGCCGGCTGTTCCAGTCCTGCTAGCTTTTATTAGCCAAGAAGGGCAAGGATCCAACCTAGAAGTGGTTGCACGCACCAGTCCAAGCACCTTGTCAATGTCCTCAAGCTGTACCAACTGAAACTCATCCAGAAAATCAGGACAAGACTGTGCTCTGACTCCAATGTTAAATATCTTAAATTAATTAAAAATCAGCCAGGCATTTTTTAAACTTTTAAACTGCAGAAGATGAAGGTCAGAGTGTGGGACAAAGTCAGTAGTAGGTTTACTGGTACTCTGTGAACATGACTGATTTTTAATTAATGTCAACAAATTATGAGACCACTGACAGAAGAAAGTCCAAGAGGGGTCTAGATTTTTTTCTCTTGTTTTACACTTTGAACTCTTGAGTCTCTGTAAGTGTTTTGTGTATCACCATGAAAACTTAAGCAGGTTGTTAAGCGAGCATTTCTGAGTTCAGGACTATAAGATTTGTAAGGTTTTGTTTTGAATTGAGCTTATGGGAAACAGCAGAATGGCATGGGGGTATTTTCAGTTTAACATTATGAAATGCGAAAAAATCCATGCTGGCTATATTATAGAGCCACTCTCATTGCTCTTTTTTAAAGCATCCATGATGAAGTGGAATTCTTGGAGGCAAGTGATGCTTAAGATAATGTAATTGTCATTAGTTTATTAATAGACCAGGCTGCAATCATATGCACATTTTTCTGTGAGTAAGCCCCATCAGGTACCTTGGGACTCACTTCTCAGTAAACATGAACAATTACTTACCTTAGCAATGGTTCTATCCAGTTATCTTTTACAAAAACAGAATCGTATATCTGGCTCCATTCATCTTTTATCCAAGTGCACAAATTCGTGACATTGAAAAAGAATCTAAGGAACTAAAAACAATTTATTCGTTAACTAAAGGAATTAAAATCAGAGAAAACCCAGTAGCTACCTTACACAATGAGAGCGATTTTGTATTTTGGTTGGCCAAATAATTGATTCCATCCACTCCTATGTCTGTTTAAAGTCTGTTGAGATTACTGGATATCCTGCAACCACAGGTCCTTCCACCCGCAGTACCCTATACCTCCTAGAAATCTGCTCCATAAATCTGAGGAGGGGGGAACTGTCCAGAAGAGTATGGGAGGTGGCGTGGGAGGGTTGCAAGGGGAATTGGCAGAAATGTCCTCCCTGTTTCATTCAGCAGGAGCCTTCACTGAATCTCAGTCCCTTCTGTGAATAGAAGAAGCCCTTCCGTGTGTTGAAGGGCAACTTTGGATTCAACCCATAAGGTAGTGTTTCATTAACTGAGGAGCACAGAATAATGATGTGGTGGACAACCTTTGTCTGGAGATTGATAAGGGAACTTTTTATTATTATTGATGTTTGGATGTCTCAGTGGCTTTTTAACTGTAGGTCATGATATCTGATTACATTCTTTAATACATGGGGATTTTGTTCCTTTTTAAAATTTATAAAATTGCCTTTATGCTTTTCCAAGTTTCTATAACAATGCCCAAAACATAAAAAACTGTGCAACACCACTGTTTCAAACCAACCCACAAACAATAAAAACTAACAGGAGGCAATAGTTTTATTACTTTCTACCAGAATGAACCTAAGTAATAGAGCTGCCTATTTATCAGGTTCAGTTCTATTTCCAGAATTAACTAACATCCATATGAAGCCACTAGATAACTTCATACATAGCTTGGCAATGTGATGTCAGTTATATGGTGCTGTCACTCATCTCTATATTTCATTAACAAATTTTCCAGATGTTCTGTCTCAGGCAGTGGCTGAAGCTGGGGGGATGAGTGCTGGACAGATTTCAGAGACACAGAGTCATGTACTGCTAGTCCCTGGATTCAGGAAGCAAAGGCAGGTCAAGCAGAGGTCAGATTTTAGCAAGACAAGGTAACACAATGCAGAGATTATGCCCAGCTAAGTCGAGCAAAGCAAATCAGAGGACAGCACAGGAAGCAGACCTGACACTGAGCCATTTAAAATCAAGCCTGGCCACACCAGCTGGAAAGAGCAACAGATAAGAGGCAGCTTTACCACTGGAAGGAGTGAGCAATGACCTTATTAACTTGTGTCCTCCCAGCTCCCATCACCTATCTGAGCAAGAATGGTGCCGAGTACAAGTGGCTGCCTCAGTGTGAGAAAGACAACCTACAAAGGACAGCTTCTGGAGCAGGGAGCAGCCCTGATGCTGAATTCCAGGCTCTTCATTTAAAATCAAGCCAGGCAGTTGCTTACCACCACTAGGGGCAAGTCTGAAACAACAACATCAACAGAGGTTGCCCCTGTGAGGTCCCTTAGGGCAGTGTTTCTCAACCATTTTTATTTTTTTGTTGCTGGACTACAACTCCCATCAGCCCCAGTCAGCATGGCCAATGGTCAGGAATTATGGGAACTGTAGTCCAGCAACAAAAAAATAAAAAAAGTTTGGGAAACACTGCCTTAGGGGAACCACATGGATGACGGCATCTCCCCCTGGAGGTTTTTCTGTAGGGAGTGGGATTGATGGCCACCTGAGTTCAAGGCAGGAGACATAACATGAACTGACTCTGGGTGAGAAACTGGGTCAGTATAGTTGGTTGGTATTGTTGTCTGGGTGAGACCAGAGGACGGGGGTGAAGGATGGCACCCAAGGTGGGTGTCCCCTGGAAGGATGGTTATGAGTGTCATTCAGTCATGAGGCCCTCAAGACAATTCACTGCAATCATAATAGTCATGACAAAAAGTCTTGTGACACCTTAAAGACTGAGGTCTACTGGCACCTTCATTGACATCTTTTCAGTGCTAGGTAAAACCTTTTTTCCCAGGTTATTGATACACAAAGATGTTGTTTTGTTACCAGTGTACTACCAATGGTTTTTTTATTGTATAATGTATATTTATTTATTTATTTAGATATTTATATACCACTTAATCATTCACATTTCTAAGCTTAAAAACATTTATTACAACAAATATGTTGTAAGATCTTTGGGTAATAAACAACTAACAAATCTAATAAACAGTAATACTAACAACAGTAATCTTTGCTTACTACAATGTTGCATATATCTTAATTGTTCTAATCATGTCACTTTCATAGGTGGTTGAATACCTGGCTCACTACTAATATTATTAGATAAATGTTAAAGAGTAACTGGCTTTTAATTGCCATATGTAATTTAAGATATCCTGGGGGGAAATTAACCCATGTTAGCTTACAAAAATGTTGTTTCATTTTTGTTAAAAATTTTGCTGAAGCACAACTGTTTTAATTACCTTACATATTTTAGCAGCATCCACTGACTTGATTATTCTCCTGAAATGCTGAAGTCCAAGTTCCTCCAATTTAAAAGTGGCCAAATAACAAACAACTATCAGAAACAAAATGCATTAGTATTATATAGACTAATGACTACTTTACTGGACTAGTGTAAAGTCAGTATATAACAGAGGCTCTCAGACTTTCAATCCCCAGGCCAGGACCCACTTGAGAAGACTGAAAATTACTGAGGCCCACCAGTCACAAAATGGTGGAGCAGAGGCACAGCATGTCACAAAATGGTGGCAAAGTCTGGCATCATCAGCTAGCAGTTACAGCCATAATTTTCTATTGATATCTCATCCTTCTTTAGACATTTCCAAATTCTTTGCCACAACAATTTCTTTGTGGAAAGGAGTTTCATGGTTTGGCATTTCTCAAGCTTAGTACAAACAGTATGTCTGGAGGTATTGTGACTCTGCCTCTACATTTTAGACAGAATTCATTGATCCAGAGTGAAGTAGGCTTTTTATTTTGTATTTTTCACTCTAGTGCCCCTCAAAATATTTTTACTCATCTCCTGTAATTTCTTCTCCCCTTCTCCTTTCACATGTAACACGCTCCTTACCCACCACAAACTGCCACTTTCATCTCTCTTTCTATTTCCCATTTGGGCATTTTTAAAAACAATATTTTTAATCTCTTTCTAATTTTTTCCAATAACTCCTCTGGCCCTTTCCCCTCAGGGAAAAGAAATCTCCCTTTCCTTCCTTCCCACCTAACTCTGTCTCCTGACCAGGGATGGACAAATCTGTCAATTATGGTTCTCCAATTTCTCATTTTTTCTATCTTTTCTCCACATTTCCACAACAATTTCTGACTTTTTTAAAAAAAATGTCTTGGAACATTTATCAGCATTTTAGTGCAAATTTCTCCTAATAAACATAGTTTTGTATGCAGTTTGACTAATATACACATTTTTGCAAGTAATTTGCCCTGATATAATGCATTTTTGTATATTATTTTTACTGATATATGCATTTTTGTGCACACTTTACCCCAGTATATGCATTTTGGTACACATTTTTGTACACATTACTTGGCTGGATAATTTACTTGCATAACTCTGAAAAATTCTGAGAAGTGCAAATTTCAAAGGATGGCTGTTTCAAAAAGCAAATTTTTGTAGGTTTGCCTTTAACTGTGAACTGAATAAAATTTCTTCCCCATCTGACCACCTTTAATCAGCATTCAAGGAGTTGCTAGAGCAAGCATCAGTCTAACTAAAAGGCCACAGGACTAATTTTATTAGTGAATCCTTGATATTTTTGCAGATGTCCATATATTTTTAAAATTATATTCCTGCAGTATGGGGATTAATGTCAGGACAACAAAAATAGGTTTTGCAAGCCCTTGTGGTCACTAAGAGACTTATAATTTGAGCCTGGAATTAGACCCCCACTGTCTACTATGCAGTGATCTGAAGACCTCACTGGTCTGGCTAAATTTGAACATATTTCTTATAGATGCCAATTTCATGTGGATCTCTATCCTTAATGTGAGCTGATAGTGTTTTTTATTATTTATATGTCTTTTTGTTTCCTCCCCCCCTTCATTAAATTTGCAAATAAAAATTGGGGGGGGAGTTCTATGACAATACTGGAAAAATATCTGTTGACTTTGAACAAAAAAAGAATTTTCATTTATTGCAATTGTTCAGTTCACTTTCTAAAATAAGTCATATGGTAAAGTCAGCTAGCTATATTGTAGGAAAAATTCCAAAGCTCATCATTATACAAATATGTTCAAACTTTAAGCAATCTTAAGAGTACAATCCTAAACATGGTTTCTCATATAGCTCTACAGAACTCAATACAACTTAGTATCTAGCAAGTATGTTTTGGTTTTCAGCTTTAATGTCCCAAAGACTAGATACACATTTACTTGGGAGTAAGCCTTACTGCTCTCAGTTGGATTTACATCTGTGTTAATATGCATAGGCTCTGGGTCAATATGTATGCCACAGATTTATAAAATTAAAATTCATTCAAGCATACATCACAAAAGTTATCTGCAGAAACCATATGTAAATATTGGCAAAACATGTCAGGCAATTATACACAACTGAGAAAAAGGTCCTCAAGCCAGCCTATATTCAAGGTTGGCTATGTTGGAAGTGGGGCAAGAGCAACTCCTGTTTTGTTCTTTTGTTTGTGCTCCAGAAAGGAGATAGAGCTAGGGTCCTTCAGATGGATAGGCTTGTTTACCTTTACCTGTGATGCTCTGACTGACTTCCTTCTGTCGCTAGACTGTGACGTCTTTAGGGAAACTTACCTGCCCCTCCTCCTTCTGCCCTTTCCGGCTTTTTCCTTTGTCCTCTGACTCTCCAGGAGAGAGGAGACATCCCTTTGTCTCTGCTCTCTTCAAGCATGGGGCGTTATGCCTCCAACTTAGCTAGTTAGTTAGAACTAGGTTTGCTTTTCTATCTACTATGTATTTCTCTAAATAAAGTAGCTTTTCTTATTTTACTAAATCTCAAGTCTCCGTGATGCATGCTGATGAAGGGTAAAAGCCTACTTTCTTAGGCAAACGCATGCACATGCTGGCACACTCGCATTTCAACATCTGCTGTTACTCTGCTGCTGTTGTGTTGCTTTAAACGAAATTAAGCACAATTACACACAGTGCAACAGGCTAGGGAAACCTTTTTCAGAATATTGATTTGAACAGAACTAGATCAGACAAGCCAGTTATAAGGATACTCAGTTTTGAACAACTATTTGCATGCTACTTATTTTAGAGTGGCATATGTAAGCAATATCATACTTCGGTGTTGGACGTTCACATTTTTGATCCCTGAGGCCCACTTGAGAGCTGAAAACTGTTGAGGCCTACCCATCACAAAGTGGCTGTGCAGGGGTATAGGCAATCACAAAATACTGACAGATGGAGGCAGAGTCTAGCATTATCCACGGCAATTACTGACATAATTTTCTATTGGTATCTACTTTGTTTTTGGAAATTGCTAGCTTCTTTGCCTTAGCTATTTCTTGTGGCAGGGAGTTCCATCATTCAGCTTTCCTTATGCTAAATACAAATTATGCAGCCACGAGAGTCGGCATGGATTTTTCGCATTCCACCATGTTAAATTGAAAATACTGCTCATGCCATTCTGCTGCTTCCCATAAGTTCAGTTCAAAACAAAACCTTCCAAAATTTAGTCTTGAACTCAGAAACGCTTGCTTAACAACCCTCTAGGTTTTTACTGCAATACACAAAAAACTCAGAGAGAATCCAGACTTTAAAGTCTGAAATACGAATAAAATAATCCAGACCCCTCTTGGACTTTTATTCAGTCAGTGATCTTAAACTGCAAGGGTGTTTTGGTGGGGTTTTTTTTTTGCCTATTAGTGAATATTGGCTCTTGGTGTATTGTTTTCCCAGCCTCTCTATTTTACGCAGAATTTGCTGATCCAGAGACTGTAAGCAGAGAAGGCATTTTATATTTTCCCAATCATCCCCCCTATTTTACTCACCCCCTTTAGGATGCACACCTTAACGTGGTGAGGATTTGAGAGTGCTGAAGAAGCTGAGAGCAAAGCCATCAGGACTCTAGACCAATACACTGGACTCCTAGCAGGGGCACCCAAGGCAGAATGGTCAAAGCTGAAACACCAGACTAAGATGCATCCAAACTCAGAGGAAGGCAATGGTAAACCACCTGTGAATACCTCTTACCATGGAAACTCTATGAACAGAGTATCCAAAATGCAACACGAGATAGTACTGGAAGATGAGACCCCCAGGTCAGAAGGCACTCAAGGAGCTACTGGGGAAAAACAAAGGACAAGTATGAGTAGTGCTGTGACTAATGACCCAGTTGGGTCAAAGCCGAAAGGAAGCCCAGAGGCTGATGTGCACAGATGCAAAAGGAGAGTCTGGAGTTGTACGACGCACACAATAGGAACATGGAATGTGCGGAGCATGAACCTGGGAAAATTAGAAATTGTCAAGCAAGAAATGGAGCGTATCAATATTACAATACTTGGCATGAGTGAATTAAAATGGACAGGAATGGGGCATTTTCAATCAGGCAACTACAAAATATTTTATGCAGGAAATGAGAAATCAAGAAGAAACGGGCTTGCTTTAATAGTGAGAAGTGATGTAGCAAAAGCAATTAGGAGCTACAACGCAAGGTCTCAGTGAGTGATATCAATGAGATTAAATGGGAAACCTATTAACATAACCATCATCCAAGTCTATACTCCAACTGCAAATGCAGAAGAAGAATTGAAGAGATTTTACACAGAAGTACAGGAGGAAATTGATCACACACCAAAACAAGATATGATGATAAGCATGGGGGACAGGAATGCAAAAGTAGGGAACAGAGAAGAACGAGGAATTGTGGGGAAATGAAGCTTAGGAGACAGAAAGGAAGCAGGAGAAAGACTTATTGAATTCTGTGAAGCCAATAATTTGTTTCTTGCAGACACATTTTTTGAGCAACCAAAAAGATGACTGTACACATGGACATCACCAGATGGTCAATATAGGAATCAAATTGATTATATAATTGGCAATAGAAGATGGAGAAGTTCCATACTTTCTGCAAAAACAAGACCAGGAACAGAATGCAGTACAGATCATGAAATGGTCGTATTGAAAATCAGAGTAAAGCTAAAGAAGAAGAACACAGCAATCACAATGCCAAAATACAATTTAAATAACATCCCAGAAGAATATAAAGATCAAATAAGGAACAGATCTGAGGCTTTAAACTTAGTTGACAGAGAACCAGAAGAACTATGGAGTGAAGTCAGAGACATTATCAGGGAAGAATGCAAAAAGACAATACCTCTAGTTAAAAAGAGAGAAAGACCTCAATGGATGACTGAAGAAACTCTTAAAATGGTTAAAGAGAGAAGGAAAGCAAAAGCGAAAGGAGATAGAATACGACTAATACGTAGGGACAAAGAGAACTATTAAAATAGTTATTGTATAGAAATAGAAGACAACAAAAAGGGTAGAACAAGAGACCTACTCCAAAGATTAGAGAAATGAAAGGGAAATTTAAACCACGAGTAGGGATGTTGAATCATCAACAGGGAAACACACTGACTGACCGAGATGAAATAAAAGGAAGATGGAAGCAATACACTGAGGAACTCTATAAAAGAGATTCCAGGATGACAGATTCATTCACGGAGGAACCATATGATGAAGAACCAGAAATTTTATAATGTGAGGTAAAAGCTGCTCTTAAAATACTTGGAAGAAACAAATCACCACGAACAGATGGCATACCAATAGAGTTGCTACAAGCTACTGAGACTGAATCTGTCCAAATTTTGACAAAAATCTGTCAATAAATATGGAAAACTAAACAATAGCCCACAGACTGGAAGCATTCAATATATATCTCAATTCCAAAGAAAGGGGATCCCACAGAATGCAGTAATTATTGAACTATTGCCTTAATATTCCATGCAAGTAAAGTAATGCTCAAGATTCTACAATAAAGGCTCTTACCATATATGGAGTGAGAAATGCCAGACATCCAAGCTGGATTTAGAAAGGGAGGAGGCACCAGAGATCGTATCGCAAACATACGTTGGATAAACAGACCAAGACAATCACCTGTGCTTTATAGATTACAGCAAAGCCTTTGCCTGTGTAGATCATGAAAAACTATGGAATGCTTTAAAAGAAATGGGGGTGCCATAGCATCTGTTTGTCCTGATGCGTAACCTATACTCTGCACAAGAGGCTACTGTAAGGACAGCATACGGAGAAACCGATTGGTTCCCAGTCGGAAAGGGTGTGAGACGGGTGAATTTTATCACCCTATTTGTTTAATCTGTACACAGAACATATCATACGGAAAGCGGGATTGGACTAAGGTGAAGGAGGTGTGAAAACTGGAGGGAGAAATATCAATAATTTAAGATATGCTGACGATACAATACTTTTAGCACAAACTGGTAATGATTTGAAACGAATGCTGATGAAAGTTAAAGAGGAAAGCACAAAAGCAGGACTACAGCTGAAAGTCAAAAAGACTAAAGTAATGACAACAGAAGATTTATGTAACTTTAAAGTTGACAATGAGGACATTGAACTTGTCAAGGATTATCAATACCTCGCCCCAGTCATTGACCAAAATGGAGACCATAGTCAAGAAATCAGAAGAAGGCTAGGACTGGGGAGGGCAGCTATGAGAGAACTAGAAAACGTCCTCAAATGCAAAGATGTATCACTGAACACTAAAGTCAGGATCATTCAGACCCTGGTATTCCCAATCTCTATGTATGGATGTGAAAGTTGGACAGTGAAAATGGCGGATAAGAGAAAAATCAATTCATTTGAAATGTGGTGTTGGAGAAGAGCTTTGCGCATACCATGGACTGTGATAAAGACAAATAATTGGGTGTTGGTTAAACGAGAACTGCTACTAGAAGCTAAAATGATGAAACTGAGGTTATCATACTTTGGACACATAATGAAAAGACATAATTCACTAGAAAAGACAATAATGCTGGGAAAAACAGAAGGAAGTAGAAAAAGAGGAAGGCCAAATAAGAGATGGATCGATTCCATAAAAGAAGCCACAGACCTGAACTTACAAGATCTGAACAGGGTGGTTCGTGACAGATGCTCTTGGAGGTCACTGATTCATAGGGTCGCCATAAGTCGAAATCAACGAAGGCATGTAACTACAATTTTTACTCATCTCCTGTCATTTCTTTCCCATTTTTCTTTCATGCTTAACTTGTACCCTATTCTTTCCAAACTGCCAGTTTCTCTCATCCCTCATCTCTGCATTTTTTACATTCACTTTCTCCTCCTATAAGTTTCACTCTTTTATCCCCTTCCTCTCCATCTCGTTTATTTTTGTAAATAAGCTTTGATCTCTCTTTCTAATTTCCAATGTTACTTCCAGCACTTTCCCCTCAGAGGAGGAAGAACTCCCTTCTCTCCCCCCTTCTCTGTCTTGTTCCATTTACACTCAGTTTCATTTTCCCCACACCCAGCATACAGACACTACCTCTCCAGTTCCCAGTGCTGCTCCCAAAGGCAAAGTTGTACTGACATGCTGCAGGCAGCTATCACAATAGAATTTGCCGGGACAGCCTTCCTGACTCCGCAGGAGACTGGGCAGAAAGAATTCGGGTGTGGGGGTGCAATTGTGTGAATGAAGAAGCCAGAAGGTACAGTAGCAGCCCCGGGCACTTCTCCTGTCCTTCTCCCTCAGTCCATCTCTCAGTTATTATTATTTAAATTTATATCCTGTCCTTCCCTCCAAAAGGAGCACAGGGTGGCAAGCAACTGATAAAAGAATAAAAACATCTTAAACACACCTTAAAAACAATTCCAATACTGATACAGACTGGCATAAAGGAATCCACTGAAGAAGCTTGTTTAAAGAGGGAGGTGTTCAGCAGGCATCGAAAAGACAACAGACAGCACCTCTCTAATATTTAAAGGAATTCCAAAGGGTAGGTGCCACAATACTAAAGGCCTGATTCCTATACTATGCGGAATGGACCTCCTGATGAGATGGTATCTACAGGATGCCCTCACCTGCCAAGTGCAGTGATCAACTGGGTATGTAAGGGGTAGGTATAGAAGGATCTGCCCGTTTCGGTTCTCTCAGTTTCTTGTTTTTCCAGTCTTAAATTCAGTTTTCCATATTTCTGCAGCAAGTTGCAATTTAAAAAAAATCCTCATAAAAATTATTCAGCATTTTAATGTGAATTTCTCCTACTAAAAGCATTTTTGAATGCACTGTCAACAAATGTACACATTCTTGCAAGCAATTTCTCTTAATATAATGCATTTATATGTTATTTTCACTAATATATTCATTTTTATGCAAAATTTCTAATAGATGCATTTTTGTAAACATTGAATAGTAATCAACAATAGTCTTAGTAGACCCGCTGAAGTTAATAGACATGACTAATTTAGAGTCATTAATTTTAATAGGTCTACTCTGAGCAGATCTTGAGAACAACACATTGGTTGGTTAGAGACCTGCATAGCAAAATTCAAATAAGTGTGAATTTTGAAGGATGGCTGTGTTTCATTTCTCACATTGTTTTGGAAAGTGCACATTTGATAAATGTGGCTTTAAATGAATCAGAAAGGATTGCAGTGATGAGTTCTTCCTGAAAGTGCAATGAGACCCCACAGGTGGTTCTCAACCCACAGCTTGAGAAATGCTGCTTTAGTACAAATACTGAAATTCAGAATATCCCATCAACATTTATCTTAATAATTGACATAGCTGCTAGCCATGATGGCTGTATACTACCCTCCAGGATCAGAAGCAACCTGCCTCTGAATATCAGTCACTGGGGAACATCAGCAGAAGAAAGCTATTGCCCTCATGTCTTGATTGCTGGCTTCCCATAGGCATCTGGCTGGCCACGATAGGGAATGGCATGTTGTACTAGAAGACTTTTGGTCTGAACAAGCAGGGCTCTTCTTATGTTCTTGCAAAGCAGTTTGGCTACTATCCTAAATGTACTTTGTCCACACAATTAAGCCCTTGCACTATACTAGCAGGAAGTTTTGTGCTGTTGTTTGTATAGCCATAAGCTTATCAGGTAATAATAACTACCATAGACATATTTTCTCTGTCATTACATTCTAACTATATAATATCTACCACTACATCATTATAATCTGATTAGATAATACCTACCAACATATAGATTACGCTCAGATAACAGGCAATGTTTTCCATCTCTGATATAAAATGCATTAACAACCACATCTAATAAAGGTTTATATTCTATACAGCCAGATAACGTTGCCATCAAAAAGGTTTCATCTGTTACACTGAAAGCCTGTAGAGATAAAATAGATGACAATTTGAGGAGCAAAGTCCAGTGCATGGAATTAATACCACAATTCTCTGTCAAATTATGACATGAATTATCCCACCTTTCTTTCATCAAGGAACCTAAAGATGCACACTGCTTAGCTTCAGCAAGGTAGTGGCCTCATGTGCCTTCAGAAGTCATACAGCTGCCCAATACTGTACCTACTTTTAGTTGCACCAATAAAACAATTCCCTGTTATGTCTGGTTAGCTCCGTCATTCTGACAATGTCAAAATAGTTCAGGGCCTATTAGTGGCCCATTAGCTCCATTCGGGTGGTCTGCAATGTGTCTGTGGATTTGTGGCTGAAGACAGAAGAGGGCACATCCATCACATTAAATATTCATATTGATTTGTAATTGTATTTTCATTGCTTCTTTTATATTTTATATTGTATTTTATTGTATTACAATTTGAATTCTATGGAATACAATAAAATGCAATACATAAGAAATAAAATACAAAATAAAAATATAATTAAAACCATGCAGCATCTACTACAGTGTATTACAATTGCTACAACAGGCTAAAAAATCATTATGTGGTCTGCCAAGACCCTCACCAAGTTTGTGGTCAATTTTGAAATGGTGCATGGGAAAACAAGTTGGAGAATCACCACAGAGCTGACAATCCAAGGTCTCTAACAATATGAAGCCTACACAGTATTATTTGGAAAAGGCAGCACCTTGTTGGGCATTGTGCTCTTCAGTTTCCCTATCATCACAACTATCTACCCCTGGGTGAGGTTAGCCAATGTGGTTGAGAGTTAGTTTGAAGGAGACTGGCCTGGTTCTTGAAGTGGACAAAACATCATGTTATGTGTAGAGGAATGTTTTCTGTATTCTGCCTTGTGCTCATTGTTACAGGCCTTTCTAAACCATTTTCTATAAAGGTGGAACACCCAATGGATCCAGTCCTCTTGTCCCATTACCAAATCTACAATGGCATTTATCATGATGTGGTACTCTGTGGAGTCCCTTGCGGTATAATCTAGTTAATACTTGTCTTAATGAAATCCCAGCAAAGTATTATTGCCCCATATCTCATCACGTTCACACAAGACACAACAGCTGGTGTTACTTATTGTTACTATATGTCCTCTATACATGTATAGCATGATAGCCAGTGCAGTACAGTGGTTAGACTGTTGGAGTAGGATCTGGGATACCAGCATTCAAATAGATACTCAGCGATGAACCTCACTGAGTGACCTTCTACCACTCACTGCTTCTCAGCCTAATTTACCTCACAGGATTGTTGTGGGGATTAAATGAGGAAGGGAAGAACCATGTATGTCACCTTGAACTCCTTTGAAAAAAGGTGGTATATAAATGCAATAAATAAATAAATAGCAACACACGTGTACCAAAACTACACATTTGGCTCTTTAACCAAGAACTATTGTTCCTCACAGCATAATCTGAGCTTTCTAATGGGGGAATTATCAAGACAAAAAGCCAGGGCTTAAAGTAATGAATCTCTGGTCTATGGGCCAGATCAAGCTGGTCAAGCCTTTCATTAGTCCCTGGTTGCCTGCCAATCTTGTCTGTGGTGTGGTAGCAGCAACTCCAGTGGTGACAATAACAATGCAAACAGAGTTGGTGGTAGCACAGAAGCTTCTGACAATATTCGGGTGAGCTAGTGTGATGTCACAGAACTCTCAAACATTCCAGCTGTTTAAGGGCCAAAGCTTTGTTTGAAACCAGTTCCCAGTTCAATCTCTTTCTATAGAGGAAAAGTTGCCAATTTGGCTAGGATTAAAACCTCATACGTAGGGTTGCCAGGTTCAGGGCCTGAGACTGATCCTGTATCTTTAGAAGAGAAAGTCAGCCAAGTGCAGGTGATCTTGCAACACTGTAATGGGAAAAACAACAAGGTGGAATTCTCCTTTTCCCCTGCACAACTTTTAAAGATACAGAAGACCTCTTGGAGGCTGGGCTTGGCAACCAAGAGGTCTTCTGTATCTTTAAAAGTTGTGCAGGGGGAAGGGAGAATTCCACCTTGTGGTTTTTCCCATTACAGAGTTGCAAGAACACCTGCACTTGACTGACTTTCTCTTCTCCTAAACATACAGGATCAGTCTCAGGCCTTGTACCTGGCAACCCTACTCACATGTTCCAGAAAAGAAGCACTTCTGAGGCATGACGATGACTTAAAAGGAGGATGAACACGTTAAAGGGCAGAAAGCCCAGAGACAAAATGGAAGGGTGCAGAATAGGCAATAGACCTGCGGGGGGGGGGGAGGGAGACAGGAACATGGAAGGAGATTTGAAGGAAAAGGGCAGAGGTAATATGGAACTGGGATTAAGAACAGACAAATGAAAGAGAGTCTCTGGAAAAAAAATGCTACATTTAAGAAAAGGAGACTGTGGGTAGGACAGGATGACAGGGGTACTAGGAGACTAGCCAAGACACAGCATAGCTAAGGTATAAATATATAAATACAGATTCTAGAAATTGTAAGATTTCTTGGCATCGTGGACCCAAACGAGACATGTCATGCTAGATTCAAAGTGCTGGTTTTGACCTATAAAGCCCTACACGGCATGGGACCGCAATACCTGGTGGAACGCCTCTCCCAATATGAACCTACCCGTACACTGCGCTCAACATCTAAGGCCCTCCTCCGAGTGCCATCCCATCGAGAAGCTCGGAGGGTGGTGACTAGAACTAGGGCCTTTTCAGTGGTGGCCCCCGAACTGTGGAACAGTCTCCCTGATGAGGTGCACCTGGCGCCGATGCTACTATCTTTTCGGCGCCAGGTGAAAACCTTTTTATACTCCCAGGCATTTTAAAGTGTATTTTAACAGTATTTCACTATTATCTTGTATTCTGGACGTTGTTTGGTTCATTTATTGTTTGTTTGTTTTTGGTTCTTGATTTATTGTATTTATACACTGTGCTTGTTTTATCTTTTATGTACACCGCCCAGAGAGCCTTCGGGCTTAGGGCGGTATATAAATTAAATTAAATAAATAAATAAAAATAAATTGTGTGTATCCCCCCCCCGCAAAAAAAAGGAGAGAACTGACTGAGACAAATCAGCAAAGTATTTCCTTGGATAAGGAGGCAAGGTGTAGGCCCCGAGCCCGAGCTGAACCACCCGACATGAACTACCAGCAGCAGCAGCAGCAGCAGCAGCAGCTGAGCAAGCCCAAGGACATGGAGATGGAAGAGCAGCCATGTAATTTAGCAGTCATCTTGATACTTGAAGCTGGCAATAGGTACTTCCAGGCACTGGGAACATACCAACTGCTGTGGCAATAGCGCAGCCTGTGCAACCACTTTGACAGAACTACAACTCTCAAAAACATCTGGAGGGCTATATCCCTTCCTTCAGGATCCCAGATTGCACGGCAGTTTCTAAGTATATTCAATCAAATATGGAGGTTTAAGAACTCTTGCATATGGGGACATTGGGATAGGTCAGACAAAAGCCTAAAAAGGGCTTATGTATTTTTTTTAATAGGCATAAAATGTTGGCAAGAACATCTTAATGGATTACCCATGGAAATGTTGCTAAATCTAAAATGTATTGCTTTCATTGATTATTTATTAATTGAAATGTAAGCCTCAGAAGTAAAACCAATTCTGTGTATGCCTTTAAGTAAATCTATTGATGTTTGTGTGAAGATTATTAATATGGGGATGAATGTGGAAAAGAGTAATTGGTATTGGTATTATTGATTGAATGTTCATGTTATTTTTAAAATATGATTTTGATTTATCTATTGTATGCATTGTATTTTTACTGTATATTTCTTTTTTTTTACAATAATTTTTATTCAAATTTTCATAAAACATACAAAACAAAATCATAAAACATTCAAAGACAAAAAACAAAACAAAACAAAAATGATTAAACAAAAAAATAAAATGTTGACTTCCCATTTGTCACAGATCAAATCAGTTGTAGGTCTACAATATATAACAATCCTGTCTCTTAAATTATATTATAAAATCACTTTCCTTCAGTAGTTATCTTAATTAATCATCAAATCTCATAAACATGACTTTATTCTTTCCACAAAAAGTCAAAGAGAGGTTTCAATTCTTTAAGAAATATATCTATCCATTTTTCTCCAAATAAACATGTCGATTAATCCATCTCAATAATAATAATAATCTTATTGTCATAACCATAGTCCAAATAAACATATCGATTAATCCATCTCATCAAAATCTGTTAGGTCCAATAATTTCAATAGCCATTATTCCATTATCCATATTAATTCCATCTTCCATCTTCAATAGTCCTGTTAAGTCCAGTAATTTCAGTGTCCAATCTTCCATTATCAGTATTCCATAATAATAATGCTGTCATAGCCATAGTCATATAATAAGAGTCTGATGGGAATTTCCTCTATCCCAAATATTTTCTTGCCATCAATTCTGAATAAGTTGCTGAAATATTGTCATATCTGTGTTCTTCTTTTTTACAAAATGCACTGGCTCATCTCTTGAGAGTTTTTCCATTGTCACATGGCTGCAGTTAATTCCATAGATTTTCTCTATATCAAGCTCCATCACGTCATTCCAGTCCAGAAGATTATCCAAGCCATTGATAACTTTATCTCTAATATCTTCATTAATTTCTTCAGAGATAACGTTAAATTCCAAACAGTAGATTTTATTTCTAATATCCATAAACTCCAGATCTTTTTCCAATTCCACATTTGTTCCAATCTCCAGGGCTTGTATCTTCCCTTTATTTTTTCTTTTCTCATCTCTGATCTCATTCTCCTCTCTCACAGGATCCCCTATTTCTTTAAGCTCCTGCGTCATTTTGCTCAGTTCAATTTTCAGCTCCTTACTGCCCTGTCGCAGGGTTTGTTTCGTTATCTCAATCTCATCCATTATTTTCTGAAACATAATTACTTCCAGATTCTCAGCCACTTTCTTGATTGCCATTTTTAAAACCACGAAAACAAAACAAAAATAAAGAAGAACCACTTCTTATTTCAGCAACAATTGGGTTAATATTCCAGGCTTGATGACATCACAGTATAAACAGAGCAGCCTGCCTTATCTCTCTATGTTCAAGAACACAAAACAAATTTAGTTCCCAGCATCAAAACAGTTAGTGGCGTCGTGAAGAAGCAGATTCGTCGAAATAAAATAGACCAAAAAGAGAATAGTCCCAGACAATATAATGTTCCTCGGAATAGAAATCCCTCTTCTGTTTATATCTTTAGAATGCACTTCCAGGACAGCTTTTTGCAATAGAAACAGAGATAAGCTGTTAATTTCGTGAATAACAGAGAAGAGTTATAGCTCACCCAGAAGTTCTTTAAAGCTGATTCATTTGACAAATCTCTTTTTGCTGCAACAATTTAAACCAAGTAAAAAAAAAAAATAGAAAGAAGGGTGCTTGCCTGTTAGTCCGTTTTCTCTTTGAAGAAAAGATAAACGTATCGCATTAATCAGATAGAGCTTGTTCGGAAGTCCGTCCGGCATTGCTGGCTGGACCTTTTCTCATAAATTAATGAAATCCAGTCCTCCCAACAAAAACAGGCTTTTGAGGTTGATCTCTACGTTTCTCCCTGCCCGGGAGAAATTTCATCAGTCAAAAAAAAAAATGTTCTGACTGATTTATATCTGAATAAGCTTCTTTTGAGGCGGGAGCCCGTCTCAAACGCAGGCACAAGCGAAGTCACCCTTCCCGGAAGTCTATACGATGTATTGTTTTTACTATTGTAAGTCACCTAGAGTGTCCACTAACCTGGACAGATAGGCGACCAATAAATAAAATTTATTATTATTATTATTATTATTATTATTATTATTATTATTATTAATACATGAACTGGAACCAGAGGAGCTCCAACTTACAACATTGTATTCCCAACTCCAGGATACTGAGCGAGTGATGATCATTAATAAACTGCGTCACTTAATCCAGCGACTTGAGGATATGAATCCGGATGCGAGTTCTGCAGGAAAAAATTCCTCCTCCTTCTCAGTTGTTGTGGTACTTCTTCCACATTTACCCAAGCCAGCTCCACCCATCACTAAACAGGCAGCCTTACCTAAATCATCCGGACCAATCTTTTTGGATAACACAGGTTCCCTAAATCAAATTGAGGTACTTCATTGACACCCTTCCTCAATAAGACCTTTTTTTTCTGGATTATGCTCCACTCCTCCCCAATACAGATCAGAAACGTTGTCTGACCCCCCTTTACTTTTCTTATCGTGGAATATAGCAGGATGGAATGCCAAGCAAAACAGTTTAGATCTAATTGACTATTTGAACCAACATGACATAGTCCTTCTCCAGGAGACCTGGTCCACTCAAAATTTACTCCTGGATGGCTTCATTTCCGCTGTATTACCGGCAGTAATACAGTAACCCTCTACGGCCAATCATCCTGGCAGAGCTAAAGGTGGTTTGGCAATACTGATCTCCACGTCACTGACTGTACAGTTTAAGACCATACCTCCATGTCAAAACCTTGCGATGGCTGTCTTATTGACCTTTCACACTCTATCTCTTCTTCTAATTAATGTTTATCTCCCTCCCCTTGTGACAAATTCACACACTGACAAATTATGGAATGATATGGACAATTACATTATAGACCTGGAATCTGCATTCCCCAAGGCTTCACTAATCATCATGGGCGATCTCAGTGCCAGGATTGGCCTTAACAATGACAGTCTCTTTGCCTCAAAACTGTGGGAGGGTGAGGAAAATCAACACTTTTTCCCTGTATTTAATAGAACTTCAAAGGATTCCAGGGTAAATCACTCTGGAATTTGTTTAACCCGTTTAGTTGGGAGACATAATCTTACTATTCTTAACGGTCTAAATCTGTTGGAGAGTCATGCAGAATATACCCATATATCCAGCAAAGGAAGTAGTGTTATCGATTATGTAATTACTTCCCACCAGCTTCTAAACCGAATTGTAAACTTTACAGTAGGCATGAGATTAGACAGCGACCATCTTCCTCTTTTGCTCTCATTCCAGATAAACGAGAAGAGCCGCCTTGCTGCGGAGCACAATGTGGTGGCAAATACAGCAAATTATACATATATGAGAGCTACCTGGTCCCCTCAAGTAGCAGACAAGATAGTAACTTTTATCTCTTCATCCACTGCTTTGGACACCCGAGAACAACTAGGGAAAACCTCCAATCCCCAAGCAGCCTTAAATGCCTATCACTCACTGACTGGGGCTTTAAAATCACTTTTAACTTCCAACCCCCCTTTCAGGCCAACTCCAGGAACAAATCTATGAGCTGCCGGCCCCAGGTGGTTTGATGCAGAGTGCCTGTCCATCAAGAGGTTGCTAAAACAGATATACTTAGAATATCGACAGCTCAATGCCCATACCTTGCCACCCGAATACTTCCATATCAAAAAGAAATATAAATCCCTAATTGTTACTAAAAAGAGGCAAGCTCAATATGAGGATTGGAAACTGCTAATCCACGCTGCTAAGACCAAAAACTCTAATAGTTTCTGGTCTTTGGTCAACGGTTCCATGAGGACCTTTAACCTCGCGCCGTGCAATATCTCTCCCCTAACGTGGGAACTCTATTTCAGTGCCTCCAACAAAACTATTCTTTATAGCCTACCTAAGATCCCCCTCATTTCTGATCTTGATAACCTTCCAACCTGGCCTCCTGTCACACAGACTGAAATTATTGACCTGATTGACGACCTAAAACTGGCCAAAGCTCCGGGCAGTGATAGTATACCCCCGGAACTTCTGAAACACCACAAGGATTGGTGGGCCCATGCTGGCAAACTTTTTCACCCTGATAAACAATACTGGACAGTTCCCTGAGACCTGGTATGAGGCTATAGTTATCCCTATCTACAAGAAAGGTCCCAAAGACGATCCTTCTAGTTACAGGCCAATCAGCCTCCTCTTGGTCGTACAGTATTTTTACTGTATATTTCTTATGTAATTTTTTTTGTAATATGTTTTATAATTAGGGTTGCCAGGCTCAGGGCCTGAGCATGATTCTGTATCTTTAAGAGAAAAGAAAATTCAGCCAAGTGCAGGTTTTCTTGAAACACTGTAATGGAAAAAAACCACAAGGTGGAATTCTCCCTTCCCCCTGCACAACTTTTAAAGATACGGAAGACCTCTTGGTTGCCAGGCCCAGTTCACAGGTGCTATGCATTTTTCTTCCATATATTTTGTTGGAGTGGTTTTTCACAAAGGTTTCTCCATTTGTACTATGTCTTTTAGGAAATGGGTTGTTTATAGTCAGGTGGAAAGTCTAGGATGTGCATTTATCCATGAGTTGTGCAACACGTTTGTAGTTTTTATTAAAAAGTCATTTATTCTGGTCAATGTTAGTCAATGGGCTTACTTTTTATGTTGGCAATAATTTTGGGGCTTTATTTTGGTTACCTTAGCCTATAGAGCAGGTGTTGGGAACCTTTGCCCCTCCAGATGTTGCTGAACTACAACTCCCATCATCTCTGGCCATTGGCCATGCTTGCTGGGGCTTATCATCATCATCATCATCATCATCTTTATTTATACCCCACCCTTTTCCCAAAACTGGAACTCAAGGCAGCTTCCAGATAAAAGTAAGTACATATCATTAAGAACATATAAACATATAAAACATATAAACATATAAAAATCAGCATTAAAACAGAATTAAACTATTAAGATGTTAAAACCAATTAGCCATACACTTAAAATACTGCAACCCAGTTTAAGAGCATACAAGTAAAACAATAACATACAGCACCCTCTTCAATCACTACGCTTAAGGCCTTCAGTTCCGAAGGCCTGCCAGAAGAAAAAAGTCTTTAGCTGTCGGTGGAAGGACTGCACAGAGGAGGCCATTCTTGCCTCCCTAGGGAGGGAGTTCCAGAGCCTAGGGGCAGCCACCAAAAAGGCCCTATCTCGTGTCCCCACCAGTCGCACTTGTGAAGGTGTTGGGATTGAGAGAAGGGTCTCTCCTGAAGATCTCAGGGTCCGGGCAGCTAGGATGTTGACTAGGACCAATCGGTCTGCGCATATAACACCTGTCCTAGCTCATTTGCACTGGCTACCTATTTGTTTCCGAGCCAGATTCAAGGTGCTGGTTTTGACCTATAAAGCCCTACACGGTGTGGGACCGCAATACCTTGTGGAACGCCTCTCCTGCTACGAACCTACCCGTGCGCTTCATTCTGCATTTAAGGCCCTCCTCCGGGTGCCAACTCATCAAGAAGCCCGGAGGACTGCTACTAGATCTAGGGCCTTTTCTGTTGTGGCCCCCGAATTGTGGAATAGCCTACCTGAAGAGATATGCCTGGCGCCTACTGTACTTTCTTTTAGGCGCCAGGTTAAGACCTGGTTACACTCCCAGGCATTCTAATTTT
Source organism: Rhineura floridana (assembly GCF_030035675.1). Classification (NCBI taxonomy): domain Eukaryota; kingdom Metazoa; phylum Chordata; class Lepidosauria; order Squamata; family Rhineuridae; genus Rhineura; species Rhineura floridana. The sequence goes on from NC_084484.1 coordinate 482,077, forward strand.
AATTCTAATTCTAATCTTAATCTTAATTTTATTTAACTCTGTTTATATTTGTTGCATTTTGCTGATTGTGTTTATTCTGTTGTCTGATATTATTGTAATATTTGTATTTTAACTTTTTGTACACCGCCCAGAGAGCTGAATAGCTAAGGGCGGTTTATAAATGAAATAAATGAAATGAAATGAAATGAAATATAGGGAGATACGGTCTGACAGATAGCCTGGACCTAACTTATGGGAGTTGTAGTCCAACAACACCTGGAGGACCAAAGGTTCCCCACCCCTGCTCTACAAATACAGAAGCTTGCTGTTGCTAGGCAGGATTCTCACAGGTCAGGCAGCTTTGAAGAGTTTACAGATCAGGTAGATCGAGGTCAGAAGTGAACTTTGGACTTAATGTGATTTATTTTCTGCAGGAGAAGAAAAGAGTCTTGTGTGGCTTGTCATCACCCAGTTACTCCACTGGCAGGAAGACATCTTCGGGCAGGGCTTACCTGAGTGAGCTGGGCAACTTCTCCCCAGATTAGCTTGTCGTACAGCTGACCTCTTTATTAAGTAGGGACCTGCACTATCTTGCCTGTAGGTTTGCAACTTGGGAGAACCGCTGCCCCTTAGCTGATGTGGAAGGAGTGAACTCAGGGGTGGGCTAATTCTAGTAGTCATAGCCTTCCTGAGCCTTCCTGAGCAATGGCATAAAATGGTTATCATGGAAGGGGTGCATAGAGACTTGCTTCTTCACATCAGAATCCTCTCTTCGTTTTACTCAGTATCCTATATACTGCTACGATACCCATTCTCTATTAATCTATCTTAATCTATTTTCCTGTAGATTCCAGTAGTGGATTAAATGGGTCTAAATGTGGTAGCCAACCTGTCTCCTAAGGGTATTGTGCATATCTGGAGAGAACTGAGGTTGTACAGATACACTGGAAGACTGAACCTTATTGATTACAATCTGAGGTTCAACAGACATTAGGGATTGACTTGTTAGGATTAAATTTGTTGAAATATAGGCTAGCGAAGCCTCCTCTTAGTTGTCTAATCAATGAAGGAGTGAAGGAAATTTGGGAGGGGCATGTTTATGGCAGACATGGCAGAAGAGGGAATAGTAACATGTAAAACTTGGAAGTATAGGACTGATGCACTGATGCTGTTGTAGTACCTCCTGTTGGCGACATGGAGTCGCACCAGCCACCCCTCCTAACAGTGGACCTATATTAAGTTGCTGCTGTTGCAATGGTGAACCAGAGGGGACAGCAGAGATACCAATATAGGTTGCTGTAACATTGACTGGCTATAGGTGGCAGCATCCTTAATGCAAATCTGTATAGGTTTAACTGGATGCCTAAGGAGGGCAGATTGCAAACACAACAAGTTTTCCCCCATTAGAAATAGAACAAGATTGAACCTGTGGATCTGGAGCTGGCCCGTATTCCCCCTCTTCCCCAGACAGCTCCGCATCATGCATCAGCTTGAGGCAAGCCTGTCTCTACTCCTGCGTTGCTGCAGCCATGTTACTGCAGGCATCTCTGGCATGTCACCTTTCTTCACCTGCCAGTTACTACAGAAATACTTGGGCAGTGTTGTGCTGTTACCTCTGTTTGTTGGGTGATCCAACATGTCAGGTGCTGCTCTTTGCACCATTAGCATTTGACATGCTTTATAAACTCCTTCTCCTCACCCCCACCTGGAGCTCGCCTGGCTTCAGCCAAGGCCCCAGCTGCAGCTTTCTTAGAGGCATTTGGCATGGTTTCAGAAATTAAACGGAATTAATTAAGGGGGATTAATTTGCAGGGAGACAATCAGAGTATCAAAATGAATTTATAAACCTGACTCAACTGAGGTGGTGGTTGTTTAGTAAATTATGCAGAGGCCTGTAGTGATACTAGCCTTTTAAAAATCAAATTCTCCCATTGGTTAAGTTGTGCCAAAAGTTAACATACTAACAGAGTAGTTAGGGAGCAACACTGCCCACCCCCAGCTTGGCACCTCCTATCTCAACCTCTGGATTCCGGGTAGGAAGGGAACAGGAAGAGTAGAAGGAAATGTAGACTTTTCCCCTTGAGTCTTGTGGCCGCCAAGAGCCCAAAATCAGCCTTGGTCAGCATTGGCATCTGCTCTTACCTTGAGAATGCAGGCATTATCTGCAAGCCCTCTGATGGAGTTATGGCCAAAACAATGAGAGGCATGAGGGTAGATCCTGCAGCCTTTTAAACATAAGGAGGAGACATCCAAGAGGGTCTGGGCTGACTGGCTGAATGTCAGTTGAAGCCATCTAAAAGACATTGGAGGTGGTCTCGGATGTATTGTTGAGATCCCCCAGACTGTTGGTACTGGGGGATGTCAACATCCATGCTGAGACCACCTTGTCCGGGGCGGCTCAGGACTTCATGGCCTCCATGACAACCATGGGGCTGTCCCAATATATTACTGGCCCAACACATGTATAAAATAAATAATAAAATAAAATTTTATTTGTTAGTCGCCTATCTGTCCGAGCTAACGGACACTCTAGGTGACTTACAGCAATGCAAAATACAATATATAAATCAATATACAGTCAACAAACCATAACATCAATTAATCTAAAAACATCCTTCAGTTAGTACACCATAAAAACTAGTTCACCCCAGAAATCCCATAGGCCTGCCTGAATAGCCAGGTCTTTAAGGCTCGGCGAAAACCCATCAGGGAGGAGGCATGTCGAAGGTCCAAAGGGAGCGAGTTCCAGAGGGTGGGGGCCACAATCGAAAATGCCCTCTCTCTGGTCCACACCAGCCTAGCTGTTTTGACCGGTGGGACCGAGAGAAGGTCTTGTGAGGCTGATCTTGTTTGGCGGCATAATTGGTGATACTGGAGGCATTCCTTCAGATAAACTGGGCCGAAACCGTATAGGGTTTTAAAGGTCAATACCAACACCTTGAATTGGGCCCGGTAAACAACTGGTAACCAGTGTAGATCTACCAACACTGGGGTGATATGATCCCGGTGACGGCTCTGCTTTATCAAGGGTGCTGCCGCATTCTGTACCAGCTGCAGTTTCCGGACCGTTTTCAAGGGTAGCAGGGCATACTCTAGATTTGGTTTTCGCAACTGGACACGGGATGGTGATCTGAATGTGGAGAGCCTTACATCAGTTCCTTTGTCATGGACAGATCACCGCTTGTTGAAGTTTAGATTTACAGCGGCTTCTCCCCTATGCAAGGGTGGAGGACCTATTAAGATGGTCCGCCCCCAGAGACTAATGAATCTGGATGGTTTTCAAAGGGCTCTGGGGAGTTTTCCGGCTGATAGGGTTGGCGCTCCTGTCAAAACCCTGGTTGAACTGTGGAATACAGAAATGACCCGGGCAGTTGACACGATCGCTCCTGTGCGCCCTCTCCTGTGTAGAGCTCATACAGCTCCATGGTATACTTTGGAGCTGAGAGCGATGAAGCAATATAGGAGGCGGCTTGGATATATAGGAGTGCAGATGGAGACGAACTCCTGATGGATGCAATCACGCACTGGTAAGTGCTTATACCAAGTTGTATTTAGGGGCACTGAGAGCAGCAAAGAAGCAATATTTTGCTGCCACTATTAAATCATCCATCTGCTGTCCAGCGGAGCTTTTTAAAATTGTCCGAGGACTATTACATTCTGGCCCTAGGGACATGGTAGGACCATCTGAAGCCCGCTGTAATGCATTTGCTAAACACTTCCAGGAAAAAATCTTTTGCATCCGCCGGGACTTGGACTCCAATGTTATAACACTTGAATCAAAGGAGGTATCCGGAACACAGCCTTGTCCTGACTTATTGGATGAATTTCAGTTGGTGCAGCTTGAGGACGTTGACAAGGTGCTTGGACAGGTGCATCCAACCACTTCTGTATTGGATCCTTGGCCCTCTTGGCTAATAAAAGCTAGCAGGGATGGAACAGCCGGCTGGGGCAGGGAAGTGATTAATGCCTCATTGCGAGAGGGAAGGGTTGCTGACTGCCTAAAAGAGGCGGTAGTAAGACCGCTTCTGAAGAAATCTTCCCTGGACCCAGAAAACTTTAACAATTATAGGCCGGTAGCAAATGTTCCATTCTTGGGCAAGGTCCTGGAACGAGTGGTTGCGGACCAGCTCCAGACACTCTTGGATGAGATAGATTATCTGGATCCATTTCAATCGGGTTTCAGGCCCGGGTTCGGCACAGAGACAGCCTTGGTCGCCCTGTACGATGACCTTTGTCGGGAGAAAGACGGGGGAGTGTAACTCTGTTGATTCTCCTTGATTTATCTGCGGCCTTTGATACCATCGATCATGGTATCCTTCTGGGGAGACTCGCTGATCTGGGAGTTGGAGGTACTGCTTGGCAGTGGTTCTGCTCCTACTTGGCGGGTCGGCTCCAGAAGGTAGTGCATGGGGAATATCGCTCGGCACCCTGGGCTCTCCAGTATGGAGTTCTGCAGGGGTCAGTTCTATCCCCCATGCTTTTTAACATCTACATGAAGCCACTAGGTGCGGTCATCAGGAGTTTTGGAGTGCATTGTCATCAGTATGCTGATGACACGCAGCTCTACTCCTCCTTTTCGTCCTTTTCAGGTGAGGCTGTCAATGTGCTGAACCGGTGCCTGATCACGACAATGGACTGGATGAGAGCTAACAAACTGAGGCTTAATCCAGACAAGACTGAAATGCTGTTAGTGGGTAGTTCTTCTGACCAGATGGTGGATGTTCATCCTGTCCTGGATGGGGTTGCACTCCCCCTGAAGGAGCAGGTTCATAGTTTGGGCGTTCTTTTAGAACCGTCCTTGTCACTTGAGGCTCAGGTAGCCTTGGTAGCACGGAACGCTTTCTACCAACTTTGGTTGGTGGCCCAGCTACATCCCTATCTGGATAGAGACAATCTCGCTTCAGTTGTTCATGCTCTGATAACCTCTAAATTAGATTACTGTAATGCGCTCTACGTGGGGCTGCCTTTGAAGACGGTTTGGAAACTGCAGCTCGTGCAACATGCAGCAGCCAGATTGGTAACAGGGGCCAGGCGGTCCGAACATATAACACCGATTCTGGCCTGCTTGCACTGGCTGCCTTTATGTTTCTGGGCCCGATTCAAGGTGCTGGTTTTAACCTATAAAGCCTTACACGGCCTGGGACCACAATACCTGATGGAACGTCTCTCCCGATATGAACCTACCTGTACACTTCGTTCAACATCGAAGGCCCTCCTCCGGGTGCCTACTCAGAGGGAAGCCCGGAGGATGGTAACCAGAAAAAGGGCTTTCTCAGTGGTGGCCCCCGAATTATGGAACGATAGATAGATAAGTTTATTGCGGTCATCAGACCCAAACAAGCAGGTTACAAAATGCAAGGAACACACAGGGTAATATGCATTGATAAAAGTAATAAAACCAGAAAATAAAATAAATAAAACTATCATGATAAAAGTTTGGAACGCTGAGCTTGAGTGGCATGGACAAATTTAGCTACAGAGATCGTGATAGGTCTGTCCGAGCCAGCCAAGCAAATACATAGTAGACACTCAGGAGATTTATTGGGGAACTTTTGGATAATTGGAAATATGTATTGAGAGCGTTGTTGCAAATACAGTGGACAGTCAAAAAGTACATGTTCGAGAGTTTCTATACCACCCGAATTACAGGGGCAACTACGTTGATCATAGGCAATTCCCTGAAATCTACCTTCCAACAGAGCTGAATATAAGCAGTTGAACCTGGCCTTTGCAAAAGCGTGCCGGTATTTTGGGACGAATAAGAAGTCTAGGTATTGAGCATGGTGCAATGGATCGAAATTCAGATTATGCTGCAATGGAGAGCAGACTTTAGCTGCTGCGCAGATAGAGTTTTGCTGGTCTATGTCCCATAAATGGGAGCATATGATGCCTTTAGCCGATGCAATATCTTGGGTGGTTAGATACTGTAGAGAGAGACCTAGCCGAAGAAGTTTGGCATGAAAAGATTTCATCCAAGGAGAGAGGTACGAATCGTTCCATACGAGTGCTAGGTAGCTAGGGGGGTAATTATAAAACAGTTTAAACCAGAAGTTAAAGGCGATAAGCCAAGCTTGACACTCTAACGAGGCCAAGCCAGCTTCTAATCTGAGGGCAGTGTTTGGTACACAGCTAGGAAACGCAAAAATCCTATGTAGAAAGGATGAGAGAACTGACACTATTGTGGTGTTATAGGCCATAATCCAGAGAGGGACTCCGAATAATAATTGCGGGATAATCTTGGCATTAAAGACCTTGAGTACTGCAGGGATAAAATGGCCCCCTTTGGTATAGAAATATCGTAATAGGCTTTTAAGTGTAGATCGGGCTCTAAGGACTGCCGCACGGATGTGGGGCGTCCAAGAGAGGGAGGGGTTAAACATAATTCCCAGGTATTTATAGGACGTAACTTGGTCAATTTGATGACCATTTATTGACCAAGCAGAAATTATAGGACACTTTGTAAAGGCCATAATTTTGGTTTTAGAAAAATTAATAATTAGATGGTTCTCCTCACAATATGCCATAAAAGTTCGAAGTAGGCGCTTGAGACCGATTTTAGTATAGGATAGCAGGGCCGCATCGTCTGCGTATAACAGAATGGGACATCTAAGGTCGCTTACTTTGGGAGAATGGTGATTGGAGGAATGACATCTTATTCCCAGATCATTTAAAAAAAGGTTAAAAAATACAGGTGCCAGGACACAGCCCTGCCTGACTCCGTTTGATATGGGAATCGAATTTGTCAGACCCCCATCGCGTCCACATCTGACTCGCAGGGAGGTATTCAGATGCAGGTTGCGAATAAGGAACAGCAATCTTCTGTCGATTGATGTATTTGCCAATTTGGACCACAGTTTGTCTCTTGGGAAGGAATCAAACGCAGACTTTAGGTCAACAAAGGCTACATATAGGCCGCATCCAATTTGGTTTCTATACTTGCCTGCCAGATGGTATAAAAGTAGGCAGTGATCCAGGACAGATCTTCCCCTCCTGAAGCCTGCTTGCTCCCAGCCCAAGATGTTATTTTCGTCTATCCATGTTGTAAGTTTCTTCCTCAAAAAGCTGGCATAAAGTTTCCCTACGACCAAGAGGAGGCTGATTGGCCTGTAACTAGAAGGATCGTCTTTGGGACCTTTCTTGTAGATAGGGATAACTATAGCCTCATACCAGGTCTCAGGGAACTGTCCAGTATTGTTTATCAGGGTGAAAAAGTTTGCCAGCATGGGCCCACCAATCCTTGTGGTGTTTCAGAAGTTCCGGGGGTATACTATCACTGCCCGGAGCTTTGGCCAGTTTTAGGTCGTCAATCAGGTCAATAATTTCAGTCTGTGTGACAGGAGGCCAGGTTGGAAGGTTATCAAGATCAGAAATGAGGGGGATCTTAGGTGGGCTATAAAGAATAGTTTTGTTGGAGGCACTGAAATAGAGTTCCCACGTTAGGGGAGAGATATTGCACGGCGCGAGGTTAAAGGTCCTCATGGAACCGTTGACCAAAGACCAGAAACTATTAGAGTTTTTGGTCTTAGCAGCGTGGATTAGCAGTTTCCAATCCTCATATTGAGCTTGCCTCTTTTTAGTAACAATTAGGGATTTATATTTCTTTTTGATATGGAAGTATTCGGGTGGCAAGGTATGGGCATTGAGCTGTCGATATTCTAAGTATATCTGTTTTAGCAACCTCTTGATGGACAGGCACTCTGCATCAAACCACCTGGGGCCGGCAGCTCATAGATTTGTTCCTGGAGTTGGCCTGAAAGGGGGGTTGGAAGTTAAAAGTGATTTTAAAGCCCCAGTCAGTGAGTGATAGGCATTTAAGGCTGCTTGGGGATTGGAGGTTTTCCCTAGTTGTTCTCGGGTGTCCAAAGCAGTGGATGAAGAGATAAAAGTTACTATCTTGTCTGCTACTTGAGGGGACCAGGTAGCTCTCATATATGTATAATTTGCTGTATTTGCCACCACATTGTGCTCCGCAGCAAGGCGGCTCTTCTCGTTTATCTGGAATGAGAGCAAAAGAGGAAGATGGTCGCTGTCTAATCTCATGCCTACTGTAAAGTTTACAATTCGGTTTAGAAGCTGGTGGGAAGTAATTACATAATCGATAACACTACTTCCTTTGCTGGATATATGGGTATATTCTGCATGACTCTCCAACAGATTTAGACCGTTAAGAATAGTAAGATTATGTCTCCCAACTAAACGGGTTAAACAAATTCCAGAGTGATTTACCCTGGAATCCTTTGAAGTTCTATTAAATACAGGGAAAAAGTGTTGATTTTCCTCACCCTCCCACAGTTTTGAGGCAAAGAGACTGTCATTGTTAAGGCCAATCCTGGCACTGAGATCGCCCATGATGATTAGTGAAGCCTTGGGGAATGCAGATTCCAGGTCTATAATGTAATTGTCCATATCATTCCATAATTTGTCAGTGTGTGAATTTGTCACAAGGGGAGGGAGATAAACATTAATTAGAAGAAGAGATAGAGTGTGAAAGGTCAATAAGACAGCCATCGCAAGGTTTTGACATGGAGGTATGGTCTTAAACTGTACAGTCAGTGACGTGGAGATCAGTATTGCCAAACCACCTTTAGCTCTGCCAGGATGATTGGCCGTAGAGGGTTACTGTATTACTGCCGGTAATACAGCGGAAATGAAGCCATCCAGGAGTAAATTTTGAGTGGACCAGGTCTCCTGGAGAAGGACTATGTCATGTTGGTTCAAATAGTCAATTAGATCTAAACTGTTTTGCTTGGCATTCCATCCTGCTATATTCCACGATAAGAAAAGTAAAGGGGGGTCAGACAACGTTTCTGATCTGTATTGGGGAGGAGTGGAGCATAATCCAGAAAAAAAAGGTCTTATTGAGGAAGGGTGTCAATGAAGTACCTCAATTTGATTTAGGGAACCTGTGTTATCCAAAAAGATTGGTCCGGATGATTTAGGTAAGGCTGCCTGTTTAGTGATGGGTGGAGCTGGCTTGGGTAAATGTGGAAGAAGTACCACAACAACTGAGAAGGAGGAGGAATTTTTTCCTGCAGAACTCGCATCCGGATTCATATCCTCAAGTCGCTGGATTAAGTGACGCAGTTTATTAATGATCATCACTCGCTCAGTATCCTGGAGTTGGGAATACAATGTTGTAAGTTGGAGCTCCTCTGGTTCCAGTTCATGTATTAATAATAATAATAATAATAATAATAATAATAAATTTTATTTATTGGTCGCCTATCTGTCCAGGTTAGTGGACACTCTAGGTGACTTACAATAGTAAAAACAATACATAGTATAGACTTCCGGGAAGGGTGACTTCGCTTGTGCCTGCGTTTGAGACGGGCTCCCGCCTCAAAAGAAGCTTATTCAGATATAAATCAGTCAGAACATTTTTTTTTTTTGACTGATGAAATTTCTCCCGGGCAGGGAGAAACGTAGAGATCAACCTCAAAAGCCTGTTTTTGTTGGGAGGACTGGATTTCATTAATTTATGAGAAAAGGTCCAGCCAGCAATGCCGGACGGACTTCCGAACAAGCTCTATCTGATTAATGCGATACGTTTATCTTTTCTTCAAAGAGAAAACGGACTAACAGGCAAGCACCCTTCTTTCTATTTTTTTTTTTACTTGGTTTAAATTGTTGCAGCAAAAAGAGATTTGTCAAATGAATCAGCTTTAAAGAACTTCTGGGTGAGCTATAACTCTTCTCTGTTATTCACGAAATTAACAGCTTATCTCTGTTTCTATTGCAAAAAGCTGTCCTGGAAGTGCATTCTAAAGATATAAACAGAAGAGGGATTTCTATTCCGAGGAACATTATATTGTCTGGGACTATTCTCTTTTTGGTCTATTTTATTTCGACGAATCTGCTTCTTCACGACGCCACTAACTGTTTTGATGCTGGGAACTAAATTTGTTTTGTGTTCTTGAACATAGAGAGATAAGGCAGGCTGCTCTGTTTATACTGTGATGTCATCAAGCCTGGAATATTAACCCAATTGTTGCTGAAATAAGAAGAGGTTCTTCTTTATTTTTGTTTTGTTTTCGTGGTTTTAAAAATGGCAATCAAGAAAGTGGCTGAGAATCTGGAAGTAATTATGTTTCAGAAAATAATGGATGAGATTGAGATAACGAAACAAACCCTGCGACAGGGCAGTAAGGAGCTGAAAATTGAACTGAGCAAAATGACGCAGGAGCTTAAAGAAATAGGGGATCCTGTGAGAGAGGAGAATGAGATCAGAGATGAGAAAAGAAAAAATAAAGGGAAGATACAAGCCCTGGAGATTGGAACAAATGTGGAATTGGAAAAAGATCTGGAGTTTATGGATATTAGAAATAAAATCTACTGTTTGGAATTTAACGTTATCTCTGAAGAAATTAATGAAGATATTAGAGATAAAGTTATCAATGGCTTGGATAATCTTCTGGACTGGAATGACGTGATGGAGCTTGATATAGAGAAAATCTATGGAATTAACTGCAGCCATGTGACAATGGAAAAACTCTCAAGAGATGAGCCAGTGCATTTTGTAAAAAAGAAGAACACAGATATGACAATATTTCAGCAACTTATTCAGAATTGATGGCAAGAAAATATTTGGGATAGAGGAAATTCCCATCAGACTCTTATTATATGACTATGGCTATGACAGCAAGATTATTATGGAATACTGATAATGGAAGATTGGACACTGAAATTACTGGACTTAACAGGACTATTGAAGATGGAAGATGGAATTAATATGGATAATGGAATAATGGCTATTGAAATTATTGGACCTAACAGATTTTGATGAGATGGATTAATCGATATGTTTATTTGGACTATGGTTATGACAATAAGATTATTATTATTATTGAGATGGATTAATCGACATGTTTATTTGGAGAAAAATGGATAGATATATTTCTTAAAGAATTGAAACCTCTCTTTGACTTTTTGTGGAAAGAATAAAGTCATGTTTATGAGATTTGATGATTAATTAAGATAACTACTGGAGGAAAGTGATTTTATAATATAATTTAAGAGACAGGATTGTTATATATTGTAGACCTACAACTGATTTGATCTGTGACAAATGGGAAGTCAACATTTTATTTTTTTGTTTAATCATTTTTGTTTTGTTTTGTTTTTTGTCTTTGAATGTTTTATGATTTTGTTTTGTATGTTTTATGAAAATTTGAATAAAAATTATTGTAAAAAAAAAGAAATATACAGTAAAAATACAATGCATACAATAGATAAATCAAAATCATATTTTAAAAATAACATGAACATTCAATCAATAATACCAATACCAATTACTCTTTTCCACATTCATCCCCATATTAATAATCTTCACACAAACATCAATAGATTTACTTAAAGGCATACACAGAATTGGTTTTACTTCTGAGGCTTACATTTCAATTAATAAATAATCAATGAAAGCAATACATTTTAGATTTAGCAACATTTCCATGGGTAATCCATTAAGATGTTCTTGCCAACATTTTATGCCTATTAAAAAAAATACATAAGCCCTTTTTAGGCTTTTGCCTGACCTATCCCAATGTCCCCATATGCAAGAGTTCTTAAGCCTCCATATTTGATTGAATATACTTAGAAACTACCGTGCAATCTGGGATCCTGAAGGAAGGGATATAGCCCTCCAGATGTTTTTGAGAGTTGTAGTTCTGTCAAAGTGGTTGCACAGGCTGCGCTATTGCCACAGCAGTTGGTATGTTCCCAGTGCCTGGAAGTACCTATTGCCAGCTTCAAGTATCAAGATGACTGCTAAATTACATGGCTGCTCTTCCATCTCCATGTCCTTGGGCTTGCTCAGCTGCTGCTGCTGCTGCTGCTGCTGCTGCTGGTAGTTCATGTCGGGTGGTTCAGCTCGGGCTCGGGGCCTACACCTTGCCTCCTTATCCAAGGAAATACTTTGCTGATTTGTCTCAGTCAGTTCTCTCCTTTTTTTTGCGGGGGGGGGGATACACACAATTTATTTTTATTTATTTATTTAATTTAATTTATATACCGCCCTAAGCCCGAAGGCTCTCTGGGCGGTGTACATAAAAGATAAAACAAGCACAGTGTATAAATACAATAAATCAAGAACTGGACTTAACAGGACTATTGAAGATGGAAGATGGAATTAATACGGATAATGGAATAATGGCTATTGAAATTATTGGACCTAACAGATTTTGATGAGATGAATTAATCGATATGTTTATTTGGACTATGGTTATGACAATAAGATTATTATTATTATTATTAACGAGATGGATTAATCGACATGTTTATTTGGAGAAAAATGGATAGATATATTTCTTAAAGAATTGAAACCTCTCTTTGACTTTTTGTGGAAAGAATAAAGTAATGTTTATGAGATTTGATGATTAATTAAGATAACTACTGGAGGAAAGTGATTTTATAATATAATTTAAGAGACAGGATTGTTATATATTGTAGACCTACAACTGATTTGATCTGCGACAATGGGAAGTCAACATTTTATTTTTTTGTTTAATCATTTTTGTTTTGTTTTGTTTTTTGTCTTTGAATGTTTTATGATTTTGTTTTGTATGTTTTATGAAAATTTGAATAAAAATTATTGTAAAAAAAAATACATAGTATACAACATAATAAACCAATAACATAATCATAATGTTTAGAACAATTCCAGTTAAAACCACATAAAAATTAATCCTCCCCCATTCCATAGGCCCGCAATAGCAGGAGCACTGAGTATTAATAACGACAGGGTTTGAGACCGAGTGGGAGAGTTTACAGAATCAGCAAAGGAGCTTGATATGGCAGGGCTAGAATGTAGGGAAGTCCTTGAGAGGTCAGATGTGGATAGCGACCCTGATCTCGTTTTGGTCCTCCTGGACAATTGTGAAGTTTTGATCGCTAATGGTAAAGGTGAGGCAGAGTTGAGGTAATAACGTTGCACTGTAAGGCCCCTAGCCATAAGCTTCTCCCTGAGGCGGTAAATTTGGTTTGTAATACCTGAGGAATGAAAAGTAATAATCAGACGCCAGTATTTTGAATTAGTAGTTACATTTACCATGGATCTAATATAGTTCGTGCGTTGAGATGGAGATAAAAGTTGCGCAAAGCATTTATCCAAAGAAGAAATGCTGGGGAGAAAAGACAATCGTCCTGTAAGCGCTGTGGTTAAGTGTCACTGCCAGTTTTCCAGGTTGTAAAACCAGGTTCCAGGGGCAATGTTGGCTGTTGACGAAGGTATGTCTTATAGATGGCTGGGACGTTTGTAGAAGAGCATATTCCTCATGTAACTTGTTTGAGTCTTCATAATTGGAAAAAGTATCCCGACGGTTTCCACTGGAGCCATTGTTGTGGAAGCTGTTATTTGATTTGGGCTCCTTTGAAGGATGCATTGTCATCTGGGCATCCAGGAGTTTGAACAGTGGTTTATAGTTCATTTTCCTATCCGGATTCAGTTTGGTGTTCTTAATATTTTTGGATTTCTTGGATCTTTTTGTATGCGTTTGCCTTCCCATGTTGGAGGAGTTTTCCTTTCGAAGCTTGTTTTTATTTTTAGTGATGGTTGCCAATGACGCCTCATGTTGGTAATTGGAGGGAGAGGAGTTGTAGCAGTTCCATGTTCCATCGTAATTTGGGGAAGGTAAGGTCCAAGCGTTTTCACCAGGGTAGTGAGCAGATTGTTTGTTTCAGCAATATAAGTTTTGAGCAGGCTCAGTTCTTGGAACAGAAGAGATTGCCAAGTTTTGTCAGAGGTCTTGGGAGGGGGGGGGGAGAAGACAATGAATAGTGTGCCAGTGAGCTCATCTCCGATAGTGGGCATCTCTGAGGTTTGTGATAGGAATCTATGGTAATCGCCTCTGATGGTGGCCCCTCGTTTACAGAGTTGGAGAAATGATTAAAGCCGGCATCTTTCAGCTCTTTGGCCAGACTCTTGGCAGCAACGCTAGCAATGTATGATTTAATTGAAAAAGGGTGATTCAGCGTCCATTCATGAGGTGTTTGGAGAGGAGGATTTGATGCCTGTACACTTGTAGGAGATGACAGAAAGTGTAAAGGGTCATGTACAGGTGAAAAGTAGCTCGAAATTTTAGACTGGAGTTTGTTTATCGATGGGGCGACTTCCAGACCTGTATTAAACTCCCGAGGGCATTGCTCTATGAGTGCCATTTGCGTTCGTAAATGCAGCAGTTAAAATCACTTAAGTAAAAATCTATTTCGTTCTCAGACCCGCATAAGGAGCCACTAATGAGTAAATTTAGCTCTGTAAAAGTTATGTTCAGTGAGTTGAATGAAGGCTATCGCAGACGTTACAGCTTGTTATTTGGCAGACAGAGAGAGAACTTTATGGCTGCAGCAGCAGACCAAGATTTATGAGACGTCTAATCTCATGGTTGCAGTCATCTGGGGAGTAAGTCTTTAAGACAGAAAATGCTAATGATTGAGAGCCTTATAATCCAATACTCAGAGGTCAAAAGAGGGGTAACTAGGCACAAAAAGTAGCAAAAAGCGGAGCAGAGATAAAAAACGTGTCTTACCGGAAGAGAAACTGGAAGTCTCCTCCCTTATTTGTCTTTTACTCAGTCCATGGTATGCGCAAAGCTCTCCTCCAACACAACATTTCATACGAGTTGATTTTTCTCTTATCCGCTTTTTTCACTGTCCAACTTTCACATCCATACACAGAGATCAGGAATACCATGGTCTGAATGATCCTGACTTTGGTGTTCAGTGATACATCTTTGCATTGTACCTCCCTGTGGAGGTACGCCTGGCACCAACATTATTATCTTTTCGACGCCAGGTTAAAACATTCCTTTTCTCCCAGGCATTTTAATAAATTTAATAATTTAATAATTTTAATTTTAACAGTTTAACATTTTAACATCTCAACTTATTTTTAGCATCTTAGTATGCTAGTATATTTGTATTTTAGTATGTTTAAATTGTTCTATAAATGGTTTTAATTGTATTTTTGCTGTCTTGCTTGTTGTGAACCGCCCAGAGAGCTTCGGCTATGGGGCGGTATAAAAATTTAATAAATAAATAAATAAATAAATAAATCTGGAGTAATGGGGATCTAGTCCACCAGTGTGGGGACAGCTGCAGCCATCCCTTCCCTGCTGTGAGGGTCCCGGTTTATCAGTCTCTCCAGAGCAGGGCTGTGGAGTCGGAGTCGTGGAGTCGGGAGCAATTTTGGGTGGAGTCGGAGTCGGAAGCAATTTTGGGTGGAGTCGGAGTCAGTAGAAATGTACCAACTCTGATTTCCAAATAAATGTTGATTGACAAGAAGCAATTTTGGGTGGAGTCGGAGTCAGACAGTAGAAAAATAGAGGAGTTGGAGTCAGAGTCAGACAGTAGAAAAATAGAGGAGTCAGAGTCAAAGGTTTGGCGTACAGACTCCACAGCCCTGCTCCAGAGCTGAGGCAATTCCCACCACATTTCCAAGTCTTGAGGGCCTGCAGCTGCCTACAAGGTGCCCATGAGGGCAGAAGTTATGGTGGCATGTAGGGAGGCCCCAGATTCCCTTTCACAGGCACCTGGTTCCCTTGATGGCATTGTAGCACTTAGTTATGTCTGACTGAAGACCAAATGCAGCCACTGAAAAATGCCTGAGGTCATCAGGATCCCTTCCACTTGCTGCAAGTTGGCGGTTGCCCCTCCTTTGTACTCTCAGGGTCCCTGCTTACCAGCATCTCCAGTTTTGTAGAAGCTTCTACCATATTCACTAACCTCATGGAGCCCCCTGCTCTCGCACAGTACGTATGGGGACAGAGGCTGCAGAGGTTGTGGGGAGGCTCCACAGCCCCCTTTGCGGGTGACTTGGCTCCAAAGAAAGAACAGGGGAGCTCATTGTTCCTAGCCACCATCCTTCTCTTTTTGAGAAAAAAAATAGATCAAGCAAACAAGAAATAATTGAAGCCAAAAGTAGAAGAGTTTTTAGATAGATTTTGTAAATATTTAATCCTATGTGCTTTTAATGGAGAGCTGAAAAACTAGCAAACTGCAATGGAGCTGGCAGGAAGTGAATCTAAGGAGAGGTAGTCCAGCCCACTCAAGTAAGCCCTCCAGAAGAATTCTTCTTCCTGCCAGTGGAGCAAGTGGGCAGTGACAACCCATGCAAGACTCCCCTCCTCCACTGCAGGAAAAGTTAGGTTTGACTGAAACAGGGAGAAGAAATCATACAAGATGAGAAAAAATGTTTAACAGGCAGGGGGCAGAAGGAAAGGGGTAAAATATATCTGAGGTGCACAGCAGCTAAATTTCTGACAACCAGCTTTTGAAGGCATAGGACAGTCTTCCAGGGGAAAAGGATGGAGGGAGGGAGATTTAGGGGACAATTATATGGCTGTGTTTTCTTTTCATGCTCAATTTCTCTTTTTTTCCATTGCAGTCTTTAAAGGCTAGACTTGCCAACTGACTTGAAAATCTTCAGTCAGGTCTGCTCCTGTGGCTTTAATAACCCTATAACATGCAAAGCTCAGTTAGGATGATTGAAGGGCATGGGAACCAACATGATCCCCTGCTAATGTCACCCACTGCTAATGCCACTGACAGCCATCCAGCTTTAAGGCAGCAGTGAAACTGGAACTAACCACAGGATAGAATATCATACCCTACCAATATTCCTTAAATATATCTGTGAAAGGTGTGGCACTTACCAGTTGTAGTTTCCCAGCATTTTGAAGTGTCCATGAAAATGGAAAGCCCTCAATACAACATGTTAAACAGTTTCTGACAGGCTACACAGAAGAGGACTTCTGCAAGTTGAGGCTTCAATGGACACTAAAGTATTGTGGCCTGGTACTCCTAAGGGGAGCAATGGGAGGGCTAAATTTCACATATCAGATTGAACCAGCCAGCCAATTATTCAAATGCAAACTTCTAAGGTTTTTTTGGGAAGAGGTAGTTATATTCCATTCTTACTTAGGAAACTCAGAGCTCTTTGCATGGGGATGGAACTCTTACCTAGGGCTTGTCCACATCGGAATTCAACGAATGCTTCCAGCTGTTTGCACTCCCATTTAATTTATTTATTTATTTTATTTTATTTAGTTTAATTTATATACCACCCTAAGCCCGAAGGCTCTCTGGGTGGTGTACAAAAAGATAAAAACAAGCACAATATATAAATACAATAAATAATTAAAAAAAAAAAACAATAACGAACCAAACAACATCCAAAATACGGAAATGCTGTTTAAAATACACTTTAAAATGCCTGGGAGTATAAAAAGGTTTTCACCTGGCGCCGAAAAGATAGTAGCGTCGGCACCAGGCGAACCTCATCAGGGAGACTGTTCCACAGTTCGGGGGCCACTACTGAAAAGGACCTGGTTCTAGTCATCACCCTCCGAGCCTCTCGATGGGATGGTACTCGGAGGAGGGCCTTAGATGTTGAGCGTAGTGTACGGGTAGGTTCATATTGGGAGAGGCGTTCCACCAGGTATTGCGGTCCCATGCCGTGTAGGGCTTTATAGGTCAAAACCAGCACTTTGAATCTAGCCCGGAAACAAATAGGAAGCCAGTGCAGACGGGCCAGAACAAGTGTTATATGAGCGGACCTTCTGGTCCGCGTCAACAATCTGGCCGCTGCATTCTGGACTAGCTGTAGTTTCCGAACAGTCTTCAAGGGCAGCCCCACGTAGAGCGCGTTGCAGTAGTCCAGTCTAGAAGTTACCAGAGCATGAACAACTGAAGCGAGGTCGTCACTGTCCAGATAGGGACGTAGCTGGGCTACCAATCGAAGATGGTAAAAAGCATTCCGTGCCACCGAGGCCACCTGGGCCTCAAGAGACAGGGAAGGATCGAAAAGAACTCCCAAGCTACGAACCTGTTCCTTCAAGGGGAGTGTAACCCCATCAAGAACAGGATGAACATCCACCATCTGAGCAGAGAAGGCACTCACCAACAGCGTCTCAGTCTTGTCTGGATTGAGCTTCAGTCTGTTAGCTCCCATCCAGTCCATTATCGCGGTCAGGCAACGGTTTAGCATGTTAACAGCCTCACCTGAAGAGGATGAAAAGGAGAAATAGAGCTGCGTGTCATCAGCGTACTGATGACAACGCAGCCCAAAACTCCTGATGACCGCACCCAGCGGCTTCATGTAGATGTTGAAAAGCATGGGGGACAGTACCGATCCCTGCGGGACTCCACAATGGAGAGTCCAGGGTATCGAGCAATGTTCCCCAAGCACCACCTTCTGGTGGCGACCCACCAAGTAGGAGCGGAGCCACTGCCAAGCAGTACCCCCAACTCCCAACTCCGTGAGTCTTCCCAGAAGGATACCATGGACGATGGTATCAAAAGCAGCTGAGAGATCAAGGAGAATCAACAGAGTCACACTCCCCCTGTCCCTCTCCCGACAAAGGTCATCGTACAGGGCGACCAAGGCTGTTTCTGTGCCAAAACCGGGCCTAAAACCAGATTGAAATGGATCAAGATAATCAGTGTCATCCAAGAGCCCCTGGAGCTGGCCGGCAACCACCCGTTCCAGTACCTTGCCCAAGAACGGAACATTCGCCACAGGTCTATAGTTGTTCAGGATTTCTTCAGGAGTGGTCTCACTACCGCCTCTTTTAGGCAGTCAGGGACCACTCCCTCTCTCAAAGAGGTGTTTATTATCTCCTTGGCCCAGCCGGCGGTTCCGGTCCTGCCAGCTTTCACCAGCCAAGAGGGGCAAGAGTCCAGCACAGATGTGGTCGCCCGCACCAGTCCAAGGATCTTGTCAACATCCTCAAGCTGTACAGACTGAAACTCATCCAATAAACAAGGACAAGACCGTGTTCGGGATGCTTCATTAGATCCCACTGCCATAATATTGGAGTCTAAGTCCCGGCAAATGCATGCGATCTTATCCTGGAACTCATCACAGCGGGCTACAGATGAATCTATGATGTCCCGAGGGCCAGAATGTAAAAGCCCTCATACGATTTTAAAGAGCTCCGCCGGGCGGGAGAGGGATGCCTTAATTGTGGCAGCAAAATATCTCTTTTTTGCTGCCCTCACCACTACTATATACCGCTTAGAAGAGGCACTCACCAAGGCATAATTGCATTCGTCAGGAGTTCACCTCCATCTGCACTCAAGCCTCCTCCTCTCTTGCTTCATCACTCTCAGCTCCACGGTATACCATGGAGCTGTATGAGCTCTACATAGGAGGGGGCGCATGAATTTGTGTCATCCACATGACAGCCCCCCCCCCACCTATCCTGATGCTTTTCTTTTGTAAATCTGGATTTCTTCAATATGAGATAACCTAAAAAACGGGGGGAAATCTGGGTCCAAAACATTCCACTTGGGATTGTGGATGCTTTGGATCAGGAGTTTTTGGTGAGTGGATCAATCGTTGCTTATGTTATTCCCCTTTCTGCACCACTACTTCCTCCATGTTTTCATTTATTTGCTGGCTGTGTTCAAACAGACTTACAGCATGCTCCTGAATTCAGGAGCATATTCCTTTTGAACAGATTTGCACAAAAAAAGAAAACTGCAAAACTAAACATTAAAAATGTGTACATTTCAAACATCAGGTTTAAACAACTCTGTGTTCTTGTGTTTTGTACTTATTTTGATTCTCCCAGTACACAGTGCAACTGCAGCATAATAGAAATTTTTTTTTTATTTTAAACACTCAGATTTGCACACAAACAGAACACTGTGCTACCAAATCATTAGGCTCTTCCAGCTTCATATTTTTCATTAGGAAATTCTTATGATTTTAAACTCTTTATTTTCAAGCTTTTTGTAAAATGTGTATTTACTGCTAACATAATACATCCTGGGCAGGGAAAGGTTTTTGGAAACAAGATGTGGGAGCAGCCATGTGTTTTCAAAATGCCTACATGTGGAAGATGTGTGAGCAGCTAGCTGTGGCATGTTCCACTGGTGCTAAATCGGCACAGCAGAAACAACAAATTAGAAGTCATGGACAAATATAAAAGGGACCACTTATGGGTATGGACAGGAAGCACCAACCTTACTCCTCATATTCAAATACATGCGACTAGTCTGGTGTAATTCAAATGGAGAAAAAGTGGATGCAAAGCTAAGGGTAGAAACACACTCACTGTTCTGCCGGTTCCAGTGCATTTCCACCTCTCTCTTCTGAAAATAGGGGCACACGACGCTAGGGAAAACCTGCCCCTTTTTACTGTAAAACCTGATGGGAGCAGCTTGAGTGTTTTTTTTAAAAAAAAATTCAGCATCAAAAAAACTTTGCAACTGATCAGCTTTTTATGTACGTCGCCTAGAGTGGCTGTTAACTCAGCCAGATAGGCGACTCAGAAATAAAATTTTATTATTATTATTATTATTATTATTATTATTATTATTATTATTATTATTATTATCAACTTGTTCCTTCTCCAGGTATGGCTAATGGAAACACCTTGTTCTGGTGAATAGTGTGTTCACAGCCTAAATCCTGTTCAAATGTGGACAGGTCCCATGTCTCTCATCTGAACACTCATCAGTCTTTCACAATGTAATAGCATTATGTACCCTGTCTGTTTGTATCTCTGCATGTTGTCCACAGATGCAGGGGAGCAGGTGCAGGTTGACTTTTCTCAAGCTACCCCCATCTAAAAATTAGAACTTTAACATAAGTCTCAAGAGCAGCATATCATCCTTAAAAGAACATGTGAACAGGGATCTATGCTTATGTTTTGTTGTAGCACACTCAGTCTCATTAAAGAGGTATTAACTGCCCTGTAATCTTTCTCACAATGTCTGTCCAGGCAACATAAGGAAAACTGTCCCCACAGATGGGAGGCTGGAGAGCTCTAAACATTGATTAACCAAAGTTCATCCCCTCCCCCAACTCCAAGAAGAGCAAATCTCTGTGAAATTTCATAACAGAGGGGCAGGGAATACAAGTGGAAATTCGTGATATTTTACAGTGATAGGGAGGGGGCAACCTGCACCTGCTCTCACTACACCTGTGGACAACATGCACATATATGTTATGTACAGACTGGTGATGAAGAAGGTGAGTAGAGAAAGAACAAAAGAAAATTTCCTTTCCCCTTCTTCATTCATACAAGTCTATTCTGTTCCATTTCTGCATGTGTTCCAAACCAAGCCAATTTCCATGCAGATTTAGTGACATAAACAATTTGAAGCAAGGAAATTCAAGAACTTGATTATCTTGTTTTTTAATTTTCTTTTTACAGATAGCAGCCACCTGGAGCAGCTAGAATTTGCAGTTCTTGTCAGACGTATTTAAAATGCAGCCAAAAATCCCTCCATGTCCATGATGGTACCTGATGACGTGGTGCCATCGCTTTCAGGAAAAGTTTTTTCCCTTAAAGTCTCCCTGAGAAGGATTGCACATCATCAGATTCTATTGCTCCCAGAAAAACTTCCAGCTGTATTTTACACATGGCAAGAGCTTTGCATGCTAGTCACTCAAGTCAGCTTCTATCTCCAAAAAGAATTTTAAAAAGAGATTCTGAAAAAGAGATTTTTTAAAAGAACGTGGGAAATCCATGTGGAATTTTGATCTAGTTTCCTTGCTCCTACTCCCCCCCCCCCATCCACTGATGCCTGGTGACATTAAAATTAACATTGCTTGGTTCTAAACAAGAAAAAATTCCAACTTAAGATGGAAAAACTGTAGATAAAGTGGCATTTTGCATACCTGGAACACTTTAGCCGATTCATCCAAGAAATGTCCAATGCTCTCATTTTCATGACTGAAATTATTAAGCTGCTGAACTACAATTTCAATGTGTTTCAACTGGCTGCCCATCTTCACTTGAAGAGATTTCTGTAAATCATGAAATTATACTGTTTTCACATACAGTTTAATCTAAGTATAAAATCTTAACAGATATTCTTTGTTGCATTAATACCTTGGCACAGCTACTTTTCCATAAACAAATGCAGTAGTGGCTAGAGCCACCAACCTTCTTCCTGAATCTGCCCATAGAGCCTTGATTCATCAGTGTTCCTTTGCAACTACATTAAGTGCTATGTATGTATGTATGGCTTTTAATCATCGTTTTCAAAATATGTACTAGGAAAACTGGATCAACAAGCAGTTACAAAAAGTTACAACAATATACAATCTGCAGAGAAGAACCCCAAGTTAGATTAATCCAGGTTCCTATACAGAAAGATTGGGCATATATAGCTCAGCTAATAGGAAATAACTAAGGCACTATGATAACTGTTTGATCCTAATCACAGAAAAAGGTAAAGGTGCATTAGTCCAATATACAGTATTGTGTACATCCCAATCTCAGAGTGGCGAGAGACTTCCAGGGGTTCCTGTGCTTACTCAGGGTAACTGACTCCTAACAGAGCAGAGCAGAGGGAGCTGTCTCAGTTGATCTACAGGTGAGGACATATAAGCAAGACAGCTTTCAGAGAGCAAGCGAACAGAGTGAGCGAACACGAAGAGCAAACAGGAGTTTGACAAAGGAGATGTAGTGAGGAAAGGAAAAAGGCAAGAGGGCTCTGAAGCCGTGTGCTCTAAGCCGTGTGCTCTGAATGGATCCATAGCAGCTTGATTGGAAGGGGTGTGTCCTGATAGCTATTGGCTTAAGGGAGTGGCCTGAGAACTGCTGAGAGCAACAAGCAGCAGCTGTGTGTGCTGGGACTCTCATTCTGCTTCCTGACTCCTAACAGAGCAGAGGGAGCTGTCTCAGTTGATCTACAGGTGAGGACATATAAGCAAGCCAGCTTTCAGAGAGCGAGCGAACAGGCAGACCAAACAGGAGTTTGACAAAGGAGTGCCACAGGGGAAGGCAAGGGGGGGGGTGTCCATAAAAAAAACAACCAAACAAATTACTAATTCTCCTTGTACAGTGCACTGCATACTAGTGGGACTCTCAAGCTTACCCTGAAGTAGGACAGGACAAAGCACAGCCCACTCCAAAACAAGTAGTTAGAAAGAAACAAAACATAGGAGAGAGTATGAACGGGAAGGATTCTCCAGCGGTTGTGACCTGCAAGGTGTGTGCCATATTTGTTTTCTTCCCTGAGAACAACATGGCATACACCTGCAACAAGTGCAAGCCCGTGGCACTGTGGGAAGAAAAGGTGAGAGGCCTGGAATGGTGGGTGGCCACACTGAGGACTATAAGAGAAGATGAAGAGTTCTTAGACAGAACATTGAAACAACAGCAGCAAAGAGATGTGGAGGTGGAGGAGCAACAGCATGTGGTAGCAGAAGAGGAGACTGCTTTGGAGAGGAATAATGAAGTGGAGGAAACTCCATGGTAAAGGGTGACAGGAGCAGAAGAGCTAGAAGACACCCTTCACCAGTGGAGCTATGGAACCGCTTTCAACCACTCAAAGAGGAGACTGGACAGTCTGTGGAGGACAGCCTGTGGGGGAAGAATTACAGGAGACCCCGTACGACAATAAGCAAGAAGCTGAAGCTCAATCAAGCATGGACAATGAAACCACGCCCCACAACAAGAAGAGTACTACTAGTGGGAGACTCCCTACTGCGTGGGATCAAAACCCAAGTATGCAGAGAAGATCCGTGGACTCGCCAGGTATGCTGTCTACCAGGAGGACAGATTAGAGATGTGACAGAAGGGTTGCCATCACTCATCAAGCCCACTGACAGGTATCCCTTTCTCCTCATCCATATGGGAACAAATGACACTGCCAAACGGAGCTATGAAGAAATCACATCAGACTTTGAAGCTCTGGGAAGGAAACTCAAGGACTTTGGGGCCCAGATAGTTTTTTCATTGATCCTTCCAGTACTTAGAAGAGGAGTAGAAAGGGAAAGAAAAATACTCCGTGTGAATGAATGGCTACGAAGGTGGTGCAGCCGTGAGAGATTTGGATTCTGGGCTATGCTTCCTGGAAGATGGACTGCTGGCAAGTGATGGGTTGCATCTCACAAGGACTGGGAAGAATGTGTTTGGCCACAGCATGGAGAAGTTCATCAGGAGGGCTTTCAACTGATTCATTGCCTGACCGCGATAATGGACTGGATGAGAGCTAATAAACTGAAACTCAATCCAGACAAGACTGAGACATTGTTGGTGAGCTCTTTCCCTGCTCAGATGGTGGATGCTTATCCTGTTCTTGATGGGGTTACACTCCCCTTGAAGGAACAGGTTCGTAGTTTGGGGGTCCTTTTTGACCCTTCCTTGTCGCTCGAGGCTCAAGTGGCCTCGGTGGCACGGAATGCGTTTTACCACCTGTGCTTAGTAGCCCAACTACGTCCCTATCTGGACAGTGATGATCTCGCCTCGGTTGTTCACGCTCTGGTAACTTCTAGACTGGATTACTGTAACGCGCTCTACGTAGGGCTGCCCTTGAAGACTGTTCGGAAACTTCAGCTAGTGCAAATTGCGGCAGCCAGGCTGTTGACAAGGACCAATCGGTCCGCGCATATAACACCTGTCCTGGCTTGCTTGCACTGGCTACCTATTTGTTTCCGAGCTAGATTCAAGGTACTGGTGTTGACCTATAAAGCCTTACACGGTGTGGGACCGCAATACCTTGTGGAACGCCTCTCCCGCTATGAACCTACCCGTTCACTTCGTTCAGTATCTAAGGCCCTCCTCCGGGTACCAACTCACCAGGATGCCCGGAGGACTGTTACTAGATCTAGGGCCTTTTCTGTGGTGGCCCCCGAATTATGGAACAGCTTACCAGAGGAAATATGCCTGGCGCCTACGGTTCTTTCTTTTAGGCGCCAGGTTAAGACCTGGTTATACTCCCAGGCATTTTAATGTTTAATGCTTTATGTTTAAAGTTTTTAGTTTAATGTGTTCCTTTGTTACTGATTTTATTCTATATTGTATTTTAATCTCGTTTTGTACACTGCCCAGAGAGCTATTAGCTATGGGCAGTCTAGAAATGAAAATAAATAAATAAATAAAATAAATAAAGGGGAGGGAGCTGTAAACTTGGTTGTAACGACAGATGAAGGCTTATGCACAGTAGCAGGACCAAAGAGATGGGCTCTAATAGAGCCCAGTAATATCCCTCAGAAAAATGTAATAAGGAAGCCAAGCCATAAATCACATGGTCTTCAATGTCTGTATATTAATGCACAGAGCATGGGAAACAAGCAGGATGAACTTGAACTCTTAATACAGGAGGGCAATTACGCCTTGATAAGTATAACTGAAACTTGGTGGGATGACTCTCATGACTGGAATACAGCAATTGAAGGATAGAACTTGTTCAAGAAGAACAGAAGGAATAAAAAGGGAGGTGCAGTTGTGCTATATGTTAAAAATATATATCCCTGCACAGAAATACAGGAAGATGAGCTTGGTGGCTCCACCGAGAATATCTGGATTAAAATTAATGGGGCAAGTAACAAAAGAAATGTGGTGCTTGGAGTCTACTACCGACCACCCAATCAAGGAGAAGATGAGAATGTAACTTTTGAAAAGCAAGTTGCCAATATTTTGAGGAGGCATGATGTAGTTTTAATGGAGGATTTCAATTATCCCGGTATCTGTTGGGAGACAAATTCTGCCAAACACAGCCCCTCCAAGAAATTTCTGACTTGTGTTGTGGATAATTTCCTCCTACAGAAAGTGGAGGAAGCAACCAGAGGATCAGCTATCCTGGACTTGATTCTAACCAATAGAGATGATTTGGTGGATGAAGTGGCAGTTACAGGAACTCTGGGGGAAAGTGACCACACCATACTTGAATTCTTGATTTTAATAGAAGCAAAAGCTGAAAGTAGCCATACGCACACCCCGGATTTCAGGAAAGCTGATTTTAATAAACTCGGAACAATTGTAAGTACGGTTCCATGGCAAGCCACTCTAATGAGAAAAGGAGTCCAAGATGGGTGGGAGTTTCTAAAAAAGGAAATTCTAAGAGCGCAATGGCAAGCAATTCCAACAAGGAAAAAAGGGGGGAAACAGCAGAAGAAGCCAATGTGGCTTCACAAAAAGCTTAGAGATGACCTGAAAACAAAAAAGGGACACATACAGGAAGTGGAAAGAAGGCCAGGCCACAAAGGAAGAGTACAGGCTGGTATCACGGAATTGCAGGGATGGTGTCAGAAAGGCTAAAGCTGAGAATGAGCTGAGGCTAGCGAGGGATGCTAAAAGCAACAAAAACGCTTTCTTCAGGTACATCCATAGTAAAAGACAGAGAAAAGAAACGGTGGCACTGCTACTCAATGAGGATGGCAAAATGATAACAGATGTCAAAGAAAAGGCAGAAGTGCCCAATTCCTACTTTGGCCCAGTCCTCTCCCAAAAAAGGGCCTATGACCCTCCTGGGAAACATGAGTAGAAGGGTTAGGATTGGACCTTGAGATTGATAGACAAATGGTCAAGGAATACCTAATCACTTTGAACGAGTTCAAATCGGCAAGGCCCGATAAACTGCATCCTAGAGTATTGAAGGAACTGGCTGAAGAACTCTCAGAACCGCTCTCTATTATCTTTGCAAAATCATGGAGGACTGGTGAAGTGCCGGATGACTGGAGGAGAGCTAATGTTGTCCCTATCTTCAAAAAGGGCAAGAAGGAGGAACCGGGGGAACCACAGACCAGTCAGCCTAACATCAATCCCTGGAATGCTCCCCTTTAGCATTCAGTTTAAAGCCCTCCTGATGAACTTCTCCATGCTGTGGCCAAACACATTCTTCCCAGTCCTTGTGAGATGCAACCCATCACTTGCCAGCAATCCATCTTCCAAGAAGCATAGCACGTGGTCCCAGAATCCAAATCTCTCACATTGGCATCACCTTTGCAGAGCTTGGAAAAGTTACTTTTTTGAACTACAACTCCCATCAGCCCCAGCCAGCATGGCCACTAGATTGGCTGATGGGAGTTGTAGTTCAAAAAAGTAACTTTTCCAAGCTCTGCACCTTCGTAGCCATTCATTCACACGTATTTTTCTTTCCCTTTCTACTCCTCTTCCAAATACTGGAAGGATGGATGAAAAAACTATCTGGGCCCCAAAGTTCTCGAGTTTCCTTCCCAGAGCTTCAAAGTCTGATGTGATTTCTTCATAGCTCCGTTTGGCAGTGTCATTTGTTCCTTCATGGATGACGAGAAAGGGATACCTGTTGATGGGCTTGATGAGTGATTGCAACCCTTCCGTCACATCTCTAATCCGCCCTCCTGGTAGACAGATACCTGGCAAGTCCACGGATCTTCTCTGCATACTTGGGTTTCGATCCCACGCAGTAGGAAGTCTTCCACTACTAGTACTCCACTTCTTGTTTTGGGGTGTGGTTTCATTGTCCCTGCTTGATTGAGCTTCAGCTTCTTGCTTATTGTTGTACGGGGTCTCCTGTAATTCTTCCTCCACAGGCTGTCCTCCACAGACTGTCCAGTCTCCTCTTTGAGTGGTTGAAAGCGGTTCCATAGCTCCACTGGTGAAGGGTGTCTTCTAGCTCTTCTGCTCCTAACTGTCACCCTTTCCCATGGAGTTTCCTCCACTTCGTTGATCCTCTCCAAAGCAGTCTCCTCTTCTGCTACCGCATGCTGTTGTTCTTCCACCTCCACATCTCTTTGCTGCTGTTGTTTCAGCATTCTGTCTAAGAACTCTTCATCTTCTCTTATAGTCCTCAGTGTGGCCATCTGCCGTTCCAGGCCTCTCACCTTTTCTTCCAACAGTGCCATGAGCTTGCACTTGTATGCCATGTTGTTCTCAGGCAAGAAAACAAATATGGCACACACCTTGCAGGTCACAACCACTGGAGTATCCTTCCCGTTCATACTCTCTCCTATGTTTTGTTTCTTTCTAACTACTTGATTTGGAATGGCCTTTGCTTTGTCCTCTCCTACTTCAGGGTAAACTTGAGAGTCCCACTGGTATGTGGTGCGCTGTACAAGAATAATTAGTCTTTTTTTTTAGTGACCTCCCCCTTGACCTCCCGTTGGAACTCCTTTGTCAAACTCCTGTTTGCTCTCCCTGTTCGCTAGCTCTCTGAAAGCTGGCTTGCTTGTATCTCCTCTCCTGTGGATCAGCTGAGACAGCTCCCTCTGCTCTGCTCAGTTAGGAGTCAGGAAACAGAACAGTGTTATACTTTTCTGATTAAGGAGTCAAACAAATTTAAATTTTACTAGACTGTTGAAGAGGGCAGTTTGACTTATTCATAACCTGTTTTGGAAACCTTCCCAATATGAAGCTTTTCTGGGAGTAACCCCACTGAATTCAGTAGGATGTACTTTTGAGAAGACATGGTCAGGATTGTGCTGAAAATTAATGGGACGTTTGAGTGAACATAGAAAAGAATTGTGTTTGTATTGTAAATCTTTCTCTCCCCTCCAATCTTTTTTTAAAAGTGGTTAGGCAGGTGTCACTGCTTTTATTTGGTAGGAAATTAATACTTTTTAAAAAAAAATAATGTTCTGTAATGGCCAACTGGTTTTGACAATAAACTATTTTCTGGGGTGTATGTATTTTTACATCTCCAGTGTATATATGGAGTCTGTCCAACAACCTTGTGAGGGAGGGTTTATTTATTATTTGATTTATATCCCACCCTTCCTCCCAGCAGGAGGATTGGAAACCAAGGCAGCTCACAACAAGAAATAAATCCCTTTAAAATCCAATATCCATAAAACAAGTATAAAACAGTTGTAAAGCAGCTTAAAATGGAATGATTCTGAATTTTGGATTGGGTGAATGAAGTTCCTTATCACTGAATTGGTCCTGTGCATGCTTCCAGTAAGACACATTTAAAGCACATACAACTCACACTTAAAGTGCATGACTTCCCCCAAAGAATCCTGGGAAGTGTAGTTTCCCCCTCACAGTTATAGTTCCCACTACCCTTAAGAAACTACAGTTCTCATGATTCTGTGGTGAAATTCATGTGCTTCAAATGTATGTTGAATATGCTTTAAATGCATAGTGTGGATCTGCCCTAGCATGCTGTGCATTCATTAGTGAATTGAAAAGAACAATTTTAAAAGATACTTTTCAAAACAGGGCTGTAGCTCAGCGGTAGGGCACATGCTTTGCATGCAAAGGACCAAAATTCAATCTCTGGAAGAGACTATTGCCTGGAATCCTGAAGAGCCAATACTAGTTAGTCCACATCATCAGTACTGAGTTTAGGGTTGCCAGGTCAGAAGCAACCCAAAACCTGAGATTTTAGGGGTGGGTCTGAGTGATGTCACGGGGCGGGCCCAAGTGATGCAATTAAGCATGATACATTAAGCATCAATCACAGTTGCTTGGAACTTACAATTAAAAAAAATCTGACTGGAAATTAAGCTAGACATCTTAGCTAAAAGATGGAGCCTGGGTAGGGAACATTTAATCTAGCCTACTTGCTTTCGGCAAGAAAGGTTTAACTGGCCAGGCCAGTCACCAGAAGGTCACTGTAGGAAAAAAGGAGCCTAATGTTGTGGAGATGTTAGATGGGAGCATTTGGGAGTAAAGATGGATGCCCCTGAAGGCTGCAATTCTAAACACACGTACTAAGGGACTAAGCCCCCATAGAACTCAACAGGATTTACTTCTGAGTAGATATAGTTTGGATTGTGCTGTTGGTAAAGCTTGACTAGGGATCCTCTGCAAAGATATCCATATCCAAGCGGGGTTGGCAACCCCCTGCCTGGAATGCCCTGCCCTTATCTTTTAATGTGGCTGCTCCAAATGTCTTTACAGATTTGACCCTTCACTTCAGAAAGAGGTCTGAGAAATGAGTAAGAGTAAAAAGATTCTCTACCCTTTCTGTCTGCATAGATGCCCTCATCCTTCCCCTGCGCCCAACAGAAGCTCTGGGGCAGGCGGGATGCAGTGGTATCTCATAGAGGACACCCTCCCCTTTCATGGGGTGTATGACTTGTCCTGGCCCAGAGCAGATTTTGGGGTGGGCACCCCCAATTACTTATTTTTCCTGTATGTCTTTTTCTCCTTTGATTTTGTATAGATGCACACTTCTGTGCCCTGTGCCCAGCAGAAGCTCTGGGCCAGGCGGGACGCAGTGGCATCTCATAGAGGACACCCTCCCATTTCCTGGGGTATATGATTTGTGCTGTCCCAGAGCAGATTTCGGGGTGGGTACCCCCAGTTACTTATTTTTTCTATGTGTTTTTGTCCATTTTGATTTTGCATTGATGCACCCATGCGTGCCCGGTGCCCAGCAGAAGCTCTGGGCCGGAGGGGATGCAGTGGCATCTCATAGAGGACACCCTCCCCTTTCCTGGGGTATATGATTTGTCCTGGCCTAGAGCAGATTTTAGGGTGGGCACCCCCAGTTACTTATTTTTTCCTGTATGTTTTGGTCTGCATAGATGTCCTCTTCCGTGCCCTGTGCCCAGCAGAAGCTCTGGGCCAGGCGGGACACAGTGGCATCTCGTAGAGAACACCCTCCTCTTTCCTGGGGTATATGATTTGTCCTGTCCCAGAGCAGAGTTTGGGGTGGGCACCCCCACTTACTTATTTTTTATGATTTTATGACATCATTATGTATTTATGATATCAGAAGCCTGATGATTTTGATTTTTTACATGTATTATTCTTGACGTGGCGAGTCCCCCGATCACAGTGATATATCATACAGGGTACCCCAACATATATTTTGGGGTTCAGAGACATGTTAAGTTTGGTTTGAAGTTGCTGTAGTTGTCAACTCTTCTTTTTTAGTGTTTTGAACTTTCAAGCAAATAAGGAACTGCGAACTAGGAACCAACTTCAGCGTCATATCAGTTAAATAGATTAAACAGTTGCGGGGGGTGGCTGACATTTTGGTGTATATCTCGGGAACCATACCACCTAGAAACATTTTTTTAAAATTGAAGCTGAGAGTCTGAAGATTAAGGGGTGCTAGCCGGAGACCCCCCAAAAAACCGGAGACTCCAGCCACAAACCGGAGACCTGGTAACTCTGAGCTAGATGGCACCAAATGACCTGACTTAGTATAAAAGAGGAAAGAGACCCAAGGGCCACAGTGACTCCAAAATTTATTTATGTATCTTATTTACAACATTTATATACTGCTTTACTGTAAAAACAACCTCAAAGCTTTTTATAAAAGGAATTAAAACAATAAAATTATTGGCAAAAACAGTTAAAGACAGGTATTTAAAAATATTCAAAATAATAAAGCCAACGAGTTAAAAACAGATAAAAATATAATAGCTTCTACATGCCTGGGTGGGCTTGCCTAAACAAAAATGTTTTTAGCAGGTGTCAAAATAAGTACAATGAAGGCACCTGCCTAAGGCAGGGAGGTCCAAAGCACAGGTGCTGTTACACTAAAGTATCGATTTCTTACAAGAGCTGAACAAGTACTATGCGGCACCTAACATGGAAAGCATACCTTGAACTTGGCCTGATAACAGATCGGCAACCAGTACAGAATTCAGAGGAGAGGTATTATGTGCTCATAGGGTCCCACTCATGTCAGCAATCGTGCCACAGCATTCTGCACTAACTGCAGCCTCCAGGTCAGGTTGTGCTGCATGGGGTTTCTGTGACCTTGGCTGACTGGCTGCCAGTTTTTTAGTTTTGCTTAGGAATCCTGACTGGCTGTGGAATGTTCAGTCTTCTGTCTTACTCATAGGAATCTTGTGGTTGATATGGTATTGCATTTAGAAAATCATCACTATCTTTTCTTCTTTTTACAATTCCTTCACGTCTGATCTTACTCCCTTAACAACAGTGCTTCCATGTGGTCAGCGAGCCCCCTTAAACCTAATGATGATGCACCTTGTTATTTGCATGATGGTTTGCTTCTTGCCCAATAGTGCTAAAAGAGAATTCACATACTGGGAAGTGTGGCTTCAAGTGCTGTTGTTCCCGACTTCCGGGTGAGCGCCCGTGGCGGGTTGAGGTTCCCTGAGTGAGCTCTGTATCAGGGAAATGTCAAGTGGTAAACATGCTGTTCAGGAGTATTCCTTTGAACAGCTAAAAATCCTCTCTGGATAAGGAGAGTGCCTGAGATTTACCATAAGTGTCTCAAAACGCCTTTGTTTGTAGGAGACCATCGAGGAGTCGGAGGCTGAATGCGAACGGAGCGGAGAACGAGACCTAGGATTACAAACAAGCTTTACCAACTTAAAAGAGCCTTGTTCAGGCACAAGATCCGCGTACAGCTCACCTTCTTAATCACTTTATTGGGGCTATTTATGTTGGAAGAGAGGTCTATCGAAGGTCAGTTGAAATTCAAGCCTTGGTGAATTACCTTTTTTTTTACGTGCTAACAACGAAGAAAAATGGCGGTTATAAGAGACTTTATTTAAATTTGAATGGCAAGGAGCTTAAAAGGAACTTGGATATAGAAAGCATGTAATGGATAAGAGGTTTTCATCCTTGAAAACTGAAGACTTTCTGACTCAGAAAGATTGTTTTCTCATCTGATAAATCTGCCTTGCTGGTCTGGATGGTGGGAAATATACTATTCATTTTATTTTACTTATTCATCTTTGGCAAGGTGTATGATAGGTGGAAAGCTAACTGTGGTTCTATGATGAAATTGTTGTTAGGTAGATAGTTATAAGTTACAAGCCTGAGCCGGAAGAACAAAAAAAGAAGAAGAAGTTGGGGAGGCTTGTCCCTTTAACTTTTCTACATCATGAATACAAGAAAAACAGGCAAGAATGCAAAAAAGATTATTGAAAGAAGGGGCTCCACAGATATGCCAGAAAGGTCAAGCTCTTCAGACTTGGTACAGAAAATGATGGAGGAAATGAGATCTATGAACAGTGATTTACAACAAAATATGGTAAAAATGAGTTTAGATATAAAAGAATAGATGAAACAAGAAATGGATAAAGTGAATACAGACTTAAAAAAACAAATGAAACAGGATATGACTATAATTATGAAAAAAGAAGTTAATGAGATTAAAGAAAAAATAGAGCAACTGGTGGGGGAAGTAAAACAAGTTACTGAGAAAATGGGGATCTTAGAGAGCAAAACTGAAGTTTTAACTAGGAAAATGGAAAAAGATTTAGACAATGTGGCATTGTTAGAACTCAGAGAAAAAGAACATTGTTTGAGATTGAGGGCGATTCCTGAGGACTCGGATGAAGATATTAGAGAAAAAGT